>NC_035172.2:34276152-34596033 GCF_001659605.2 Manihot esculenta
CTTTGGCTTTTATACTGTAAGAAAATAGAGTTAATTATAGTATTCTTTAAATATTCGGTTGGTGCCGGCTAATTGATGGGAGATTCTATCGGCTAATTGATCGGTAATTCTGTTAATTACAGACGTAATGTGAATTTGTTGGATCATATCTGCTAACGGTAATATTATGTGAAGACTCGATCTCTGTAAAAGATGGCGAGTCTTGATGAAAACAGAGTGTTATGGTGTTTAAATTTTTTTCTTTTTCCATGAATGAAACCGTGTATCAACTTATTACTCGACTTCTGTAAAAGATAGCGAGTCTTGATAAAAAACAGAGTGTTATAATGTTTAAATTTTTCTTTCCATGAATAAAACCACGTATCAACTTATCAAGACTTTTACCACATGATTTTGTCTTATAACAATAACTCATAACTCATAATTATTTTCAACTTTATTTGATCTACTTAAAATCTCATAAGATGAGATAAAAGAACAAAAGAGAGTATTATTTTTTTATAATTTTTCTGTAAACCAAAGGCGGGGAAACATAAAATATTACAAATTCTGAGAATAAATAAGTAATCATTAATCATGTTCAAAGTTCATGAACCTTGGCACCTGATTTAAAAGCTAAATCATGTCAAGTTTCAATGGCTTTGCCAAATAGGAGAGAATCTGAATTAATTTTATTACTTTCAACACTTATAAAATACAGATTAATAATGAAATTTGAATTTGTGAGGCTAGTACTCGTGAAATTTATTTTTATTTTAATATAAATATAAATATAATTAATATTATTAAAATAACCAATTTTATTTAATTCTTTATTAATATTAAATAATTTGAATTAAATATTTTAATCTGAATGAAAAATAAATTTAAAAATTATTTAAATTAATTTTTAGAAGAATTACAATTGAGGTCCAGTCCAAAAATATATATGTATAAAAGGGTTTCATATGACATGTCTTGGAGCTGTGGGGGTTGGAAGATTTAGGTGAATAAAATGGAAATTGAAGTCTCCATCTTATGAGAGTTGATGGAGATGGACACTCTACGACCGCGATTGTTTTTGGACAGTGAGGGAGGCATTGCCATGTATATGTCGTTTTATGGTTATGGAGGGGCAAGTGGGACCCACTGAAATCAAAGCTCACGAGTCATTGCTTATGGCTTTCTCATTTGAGGTCGAAAAATTGATGAAGTTTCGGAATAAAATTTTGTTTAATAAGTATTTATAAGTACTTCCAGATAAAAAAAGATGGGCGATGTTACCTTGAGATCGCAGTCACAGCAGCACGTGGGTTCGTGTACACGGCGACCAATATCCACTCTAGTGTGCCTTCTCTAGATTCATCCTCTCACAGCTGGTGGCAAATGGCAAAAGGCAAATGGCAAAAGCCGAAATCCTTTTTTGGCCGCATTCGGCAGACTAATCACACACCTCCCTCGAGATTCCACATTACAAAGCCATGAAACGCCAACGGCGGCATCACATCTTAATCATGGGATTGGGATCAAGTCTCACATTTCCCTTCTCCTGAAATGCCCTTTTAGCTTCTTTCTAGGATTCAATATCTAGCTCAAAATTTCAGAGGCTATTCTTTTTGATGTTTGAGATCTCCGAATTGCTTCGTTGTTGATGATAATAATAACAGGCGGCTTTCTCTCATCAATTGAGCGTCTGGGTTTAGTTTGGCACTGGACGAAATTACCATTTTTTCTTTTTTTAGAGATTTGAATCCTTGAAGTGGTAGTTGGCCATCTTCACTGAAAGACAAAGCTGTACTCTTAGCCAAAGCATGTAGAAATTGCGCATACTAAGTTATGAAGCTGAACACTAGCAGTTGTATGGGGAAAGCTCTCAGACATGATCATGGAGATTAGTTCAAGAGAGTCCGACTCACTTCGTAGAACCAATATCAACAGCTCCGGACAAACCAAACCTAGCCCGCTTCAATCTGTCTAATTGGGCTTGGATTCGAATGTTGGCATTCATCAACAAAGCCCATTACCTTTTAATTTCCAACACCCCAACTCTTGCCCCCTTTTTTTAAAAGAATTTCCGATCTTCCAGCATAACTACATTTAAATAATTTGCTTATAATAAAATATCTCAAACTCCTTCCTTCCCGTTTCCATTCAGTAATTTGCTGCGTTCTCATCATTTAAAAAAAATTACATAATATTATTTGATAATATGAGATAATATGAGATTTAAAGAATAAGTTTTACAAGGACTGAATAAGTTCTAGTGAGAGAAATGTGTCGTCTCTCCTTTATTCATTTTTTTTTGTCTGCTAGTGATGTACAACGGTATTTCCGCTATAGTGTTACTTTGTCTTCGTCATATAGTTTTGTACTTACAAAACCGTTAGATGCCCTCTCCATGCCAGACGATCATTTAATTCTCCCGACACTCGTGTAGACAATACTGCAAAGTAACTGAACCTGTTGTCTTTTCTCCTGTCACATTTTGAGTTGGATTTGGTATGAAAGAACGGAGTCTGTGGGAAGTCCGACCTCAAGACTGGATGGTTCAGACCGGTTCAATGAAGAGATCCGAAACCTTTAAATCAATGTCACTATCATGAATTAAGCCTTGTACTGGCGTGGTGAGGTTTAACCATCATCATTATTTATGTGTTTTATACAGAGAATTATCCTGCATATTTTATTTCGAGCATTTTACTATTCTTTTAGATTTTTTTTTTAAAAACCCTTAAGAGTGATGACATAATGAGTCTAAATCCTTAGTCAATGTTTCACCTAAGAGCTCAACTAACCTTGTTAACCACGGACCCAAACAGGAGTCAAGGGGCCATTGGTTCCTAACTTTTCGAAAAATTTAATAGAATATTTATATAACTTTCATTAATCGAAAAAAAATATTATTCAGTCTTTAAAATTTTAAAATATTTATTAATTTATTATATTTAAAAATATTCAATTAAAATATTTTTATATTTATAAAATGAATTTTTGAATCTTTATAAATTTATTAACATATCTTAAATATTTATACCATTTAATTCATGTAATTTTAATTATATATATTATTTAATATCTATATATTTAAATATTTATACTATTTATTCTTTTTAATCAAAGTAAAATAATTTGATTAACAGTTACTTTAGCAAATGGACTAAATAATTTGACTTCATAAAATATAAAAACCTTTTAATTGTAATTTTTATAAAGATAAAAATTAGTAAAATTTCAAAAAAACTCATGAATCTAATAATAATTCTCTTATAAATAAATTTTTAATACTAATACAATTTTAAAAGAGCCATTCTAATGTGTCTTTTTTCTTATTTTTTTTTTATTTAAAAAATTTAAGTTTAATTTTTAGATTTTAACTCCACTACTTAAGTTTTTTTTTTTAAAATATTTATAAAATAAGTTATTCATATATTATTTTTATTCAACACTCGAAATTATAAAAATTATGATAATTAAATATACTAAAAAATTATTAAATTAATTAAATATATTATTAATTGTAATTTAAATTTGCTAATTGTGTTTTAATTTTTTATAAATTGACAAAATTAAACAATATTAATTTTATCATGAAAATTTAGAGTACAATTAATACTACTATATTTAGTATAAATAAAAAATAATTTTAATAGTTCACCTTTATATTTTAAATTTAAAAAATTTTAAATATATATCAAAACATTAAAATCACACAATATTTTTTAACAGATAATAGTTTACAACTCATATTAAAAGATTTTAAAAACTCATATTAATCAATATTGAATAGTGAGTATATTAATTTAATTTATAAAATTTTATATATGTGATATTTTTTTTATTTTTCTACTTAAAATTAAATTTTACTTTAAAAATTTTATACATATAAATAAATAATTTTTTATAATTTTTTATGAATGAAGTGAAATTGAAGTTATCACTGAACAAATAAAATTGGACCTTTGACTTAAATTTACTCCAAACTAATCTTGTGTCTCACCTTTTATTTTAAATTATTATTATTTTTGTATACTTCAGTTAATTAATCATTATTTTCAAAAATTATTTTAAAAGTTATATATATATATATATATATATATATATATATATATTCCTTGTAAATTCAATGCAAGAATAGTAGCCTTAGTGTGAGATGAGCTACCTTTCAATTGTAGTGGTAAACTTTTGACTTCTATTGTCGATGCTTCATCCCAATTCCATGCAATAATCATGGGAATATACCTCCTTTTTCTTGAATTTATTTCTCTAATACTACCAAACATTAAATCTTTTTTTTAAAAAATTAATGAGTAAATCATTTCCCCTATTAAAATTAATTAAAAATTTTTAATATCGTATAGAAATGTAGGGATGAGCATTCGGTCGGTTCGGTTTAAAATCGAACCGAACCGAATAAACCGAAAACTAAAATTGTAGTGTTTATAAAAAATCGAACCGAACCGGTTTGATTCGGTTCGATTCGGTTCAGTTTAATATGTTTCGATTTTTAATAATTTTATTTTTATTTTTTACACTTTATTTTCAATATTTTAAAATTTAATTAAAATATTTTAATATTAATATGATTTAATTTCTCTATATTATTGAAAAAATATATTATTATCAATAATCGGTTCGGTTCGATTTTTTTGGTTTTTTTTTATCAAGATCGAATCGAACCGAAATAACCGAAATTTCTAAAATTAAAAATCGAACCGAACTGAAATATATAAAAAATCGAATTAAATTTTTAAATCGATTCGATTCGATCAATTTTTTTTTATTTAAACTGAATTCCCCTCTAGAAATGTGTAATAGTCAAAACTATATACATAATTAAATTTTTATTTATTTTTAATTAAATTCAAAATCTCATAATTATGTACGTAAGTTATTAATGATATATTCTTGTAGCAGTTCATCACTTGTGTTGAAAGCAATGGCCAAAGAGAAAGAACAAACAGAGGAGTTAAAAGTCAGTAGGAAAATTAAATGCTGTCATAATCTCATAAAAACGAAAGCAAAAGTACGTTGATATTAATGAAATCAGATTATCACTTTGTGATTTTGGGCCGTCCGTTTCAGCAAATTGCGACACACTCACTTCAAAGGAAAGCTACGTATAACTACAAATCTAATGCAACCACACTTGCCTCACATAAGCCACCGACACACCTCATCAAAACCCTGTTGCAATTCAAATTCAGCCAGAAGTACAAATTTATTCTTTAGTTATACGGGGAAATTAAATATATTAAATTTTAATTTAGTCTAAATTTACCATTAAATAAAGATATTATTTATTGTGATTTTAAAAGGTAGCCATGTTTTTTTGTTAAACAGAATTAAAAATTAAAAATTAAAAATTTAAAATTTTTCAAATTTATTTAAATATATTTATTATCAGATTAAATCTATAATTATAAAAAAAGTGATATTTTAATTCATTTATAAAAATAACATATTATAAATAAATCACTTTGATTTAATTGATACCTTTTAATTCCAATGATTAAAAAAATAAAATAAAAATAAAGTAAATTTTAAATTAAATTGAAATTTAGCACTCATATACTTAATTTAATAATAAATACATATAAATAAATATAAAAAATTTCAAATTTTACTTTTCAACTCTTTAATTTTCATTTCAAAACAAAATTAAATTAAATTTTAATTAATAAAAATATAAATTCCATTTTTATCCTGAAACTAAGTTTTGATAATAATGCGGAAAAGACAAAAAAAACATGCACTAAGGAAGCCTAGATTTTTTTTTTATTTTGTATATATATATATTTTATTTATAATCTTTATGATAAACAAAGATTACATGAAATTTAATATTGAAAAATTTTTCTACTCTAGAATAATGCCATTGATCCTTCGCCAATGACAGCATGGTAACCCAGTAAAAGGGTTAAAAAAAAAAAAAAAGAGAAAAATTTATTACATGGCTTTAAAAAGATTTAAAAGAAAAAAAAAACACTAATTTTTCTTGCCCTCTTCACCGCCATCTTCCACGTAAGCCTTCTTTCTCCTATCAAATTTAGCAAGCAAGCAAATCACAAGGAAACACGCGGCATAAATCCCATGAACCTTCCAAGTGGCCTTGGGTGGCTGATGCAATACCACCCTATGGAACACCGCCACGTAGAAATGAAGCCCAACAGCAAACCCGACGAAGATCTGGCCCAGGCCCAGCAGTTTGGAGCCCAGCCCAGATTCTGTCGAAAACACCAAAATCAAGTACATCAAGAGCAACAAGAGGTACAAAATGTAGCCGAGCGTTTGCAGGACCATTAAACAGACGTATGTGGATTGCGAAGTAGCGTAGAAAAACCTCAAGGGCTCGAGCCCAGTGACTATAGAAGAGAGACAGAGAATGGAGAAGTAAATTGAGAGATAAACTTGAATGAAAATGACGATCTTTTGGATAGAGAAATAAGCTTTGATGCGGTTGAAGATTAGAGAAACAAGAAGAAGAGGGATTAAAATGAAAGCGAAAGAAACTACAGAGGCAACGATGGAAGCATATCTGTTGCCAACTATTGGCTTGAACCCTTTGGCCATTTCTTTGTTGGCTTTTGTGAGATACTTTTTAGAAGTCATTGAGATCTTCTCAATGTCTGGCAATAGAGATTGTTGAAATCTGGTTGGTAGATCTCTGAACTCAGCAACCAAATCATCATCCACTTCTAGATCAAGCCAACTGGGTTGCTTTTTTTCCTGGGTGGTTTTCTTCTGGTTACTGGGTTTTTTCTCTGTGGTTTTGAGTTGGTTCTTGGTTTGTTTCATGGATTCAGAATCACTCACAAGAGTTTTGGATCCTTTTGTTGATGTTTTGTTCTTGGGTGAGCTTACTTTGAGTAGATCTGAGGTTTTTTTAGTGGAAGCAGAAACATTTGAAGTGAAATTGAGCTTCTTGAGCTGTGAAGTGGAGTTGAGCTTCTTGAGCTGGGGAGTGGAGTTGAGCTTCTTAAGCTCAGACTTGGATGAGGTAGAAAGAGCTAGTTTTGTTGAATTTGAAGCTTTTGTAATCTTGGTTTGGTTCTTGGATGATAAGCTAGTTTTAAAGAGCTTAGTTTGGTTTTTTGAAGAAAGATTTGGTTTGATTAGCTTGGTTTGGTTCTTGGAAGATGAAGAATTGGTACCTTTTTTCTTGGGAATTAGCTGATCTTGATCTCTTTCCTCCTCTAACAATCTTCTTCTACCAAGAAACTGCTGGCTTTGAAGCTGAGAACCATCTGAGGAAGCAGAAAGAATGACAAAAGTAAACAGAAAGAAAACAAGATAAAGCAAAAACACCTGTCTGAAACTCAAGTACAAGATCGGAGCCATAGTTGTAAGAATCCTATGGCTGTCGGAAAAATCAATGGAGCTTGAGAGAAGATCCAGAAACTCCAAGACAGAGATAGAGAGGAATGGGTTTTTATAGTAAGAGGGAAAGAAGACGACTTTAGTCGAATGAGAAAGCAGTAGTAGAAAGAGATAAAGAGATCAGTCACATGGCACAAGTAGGATATTTAAAAAAAAATAATAATAAATAAATAAATAAAGTTGCCAAATAACGCGGTTTTAAGGTCCCGGTGTTGCTGCTGTGCTGCCTGCTGGCAAAGCGTAGGCCCATATGCAATAATGTAATTTGCTAATTGCTATTGATTTAAAAAAAATTACCATTTAATCTCTAAAATTCACTCTAACTACATAAGTTTTCTGTATGGTTCTTTGTGACTCACTAGTCTTGATTTTTCTTTTTTTTTTTTTCTTTTTTATAAAAAACGATCTGTATTAATTGATTAAAAAAAATATTATTATCCCTATTAAAAATTTCAAAAATATTCCGATCGTTACTTATAATTTTTATATAATAGGAATATTTTTCATATACAATCCAATCAATAGAAACACAAGATTTTAATTTTCGTATGAAATTTTTTACATTTTGATGGTTGTTTCTCAGTTATTATACAATGATTGGGAACAAACTTTTCGTTAATGTGGAAGAGTCATGTGTCTATTTATATAGTTGACTTTTTTTTTAAATTTTATTAATTCGATTATTTCAGAAAATAATATTTAATGGAGGTTTACTAGTTATTATGGTTTACGAAATCGTAATGACGACGTTAGTCTTACAACCTTATTCGAACTTTATATCGTATAAATTCCCTTTCATGACTTTATTTGGGAGATTTTAATAATTTATGATCGAGAGATGAGAAAACAATATGAGTATTTTTGCCAAATTATATTATACAGGATTTTAGTTTTGAATGATTATAAATATTTATTAGATTTTAAAACTGATATTTCTATTAAATGTATTCGTTGTAATATTACTCTAATTGCTCATATTTTAATTAAAAAATTTATTACAGATTGCGAATTACTGAGAAAATTTCTAAAATTCATTAATTAATTTTTTAATTTTAAAAAACATATTAAAATGATGTAACATAATTTATATTTAAGACTCTAATTTAAGATCACTGATTAATGAGAAAGGTGGCCCATACAAATTACATCTTCTGCACATAAAAACAAAGAAATTCATATATTCTATTATTTAACCGACCAACCGAATTCAATTTATTAGGCTTCCATTGAATTAAAGGCAATGAGTTTTGATTGTGTATTTAATATTTAATATGGGACAAAATATTTTAGTCCAATGAAATGCTTCAACATGTGATAATATGACAATAAAATGAATTTCCAAAAAAAATAATTAATTTCATAAAATTGGTGAGCCCATGTGTTCCTTCAAAGAATAGCAAAAATTTGACTGATTTAGAATTGGAATTTGTGTGGCAAAAGTCACTAAACAGAGTGTGGCTTGTCAATCATAGCACTGCTACTCTTGTTTGTTTGGTTGACGGAAAAATTTCAATGTGAAATCGTGGAAAGAGATGGAGCTTAGCTCACTAATGCAAATAAAAATAATGCATTTTCCTTTTAATTCTTTACCCACTGAATTATTTCCAAGTTGTATTATTTTAAAAAATTCTAATTCTTTCCACATATTTTATTGGGGAATTTCCTTTTTATTTTTTTAATTTGTCAGTGGCATTTGACCTATTTTTTTGTTAGATATATAAAATTATTTTCATATTCCGTATTTATAAATTGAAAGTTTTATTAAATAATTTTTTATACAAAAATAAAGTCAATTAAAAAAAATAATTTGAATTATGTCTGCTCATTATTATTTAAATATTTTTAACACAATAAATTATATATACTTTTCAACCAATGTGTATCAAATTGTATTTTTTATACTTATTTTTTAAGCAGTGGCGGAGCTATGAGCTTTCCTTGGACACCGATTGCGCTGCTGCGACACCTTCATCCCCTTCAAAGTATTTTTCGATCGCCGGTACGGTACGTGCGTACCGTACCTTCTTTCTACCCCTGTTTTTAAGACAATATTTTTTATACTTATTTTTTTTAAAAAAAAATAAAAAATCCTTGTTTAGCAAGAACCAATGTCTAAGCACATTAATGAAGGGGAGTTAGGACATTGAACTATGATGCGTGTTTTGACTTCTTGCAACTTTGGATCAAGATCTGTTTCAACACGATTGGATTTTATTTATTTATTTATTTAATAATTATAATATTTTATTTATTAAATTCATTAAATTTAACATAAGATTTTGATATAAAATTTAATAATATTCCTGAATTTAACCGATATTAATAAGAAAAAAAAAATAATTTATTTATTATTGAATTTACAAGGGAGTCTGCTCGTAGGTCTTAAGGGACCATTATTAAAAAATAGTTGAATAATAGGGTGTAATAATGGATTTATGCTTTCCCATATAGGGAAAATTAAATCAGGCATTTGGTTGCCATATCGTGATAAGAAATGTGGGACCTTAAAAAAAACTAGGGATCCTATGTAAGTTGTCCCACGATTATGCTGCTCCCGGCACCAGCGTAAAATCACCAATAGCGGCCGTCGGATCGTGGGACCTTGAATATTCTGTGCACTCGGATGCGGTTGATTCTCTATTTGTGAGATAAAAGGATATTTTCTTTTTTTTTATTAAAACAACAAGAGAACTGTTGAGCTTCTGGCGTCTGTGATGCGAGTTTTTTTAAAAAAATCCATAGAGAAAAGCAAATACAGAGCGATAGGAGTTAGCAGTATTCGATTTAAATAAAAAAATCGATCGAATTAATTTTTTATTTAATTCGGTTTGATTTAATTTTTAATTTTAAAAATTTCAGTTATTTTAATTCGGTTTGATTTTAATAAAAAAAAAATTAAATCGAACCGATTAGTGATAATAATATATTATTTTTAATAATATAGAGAAATTAAATTATATTAAGATTAAAATATTTTAATTAAATTTTAAAATATTAAAATAAAGTGTAAAAAATAAAAAAATTATTAAAAATTAAAATCGATCAAATCGAACCGAATCGAATTGAATCAGACCGATTTAATTTAATTCGATTTCTAATTAAAATCAATTTGATTTGATTTTTATAACTACTAAAATTTTAATTTTTAATTTATTTAATTCAATTCGATTTTAAATCGAACCAACCGAATTCTAACCCCTACGCGTACCCAAAACTAGCTATTAATGGAAGTGAAGAAAGTGCCATCCAAAAAAAAAATTTGTCTTTATGGCTTATTCTCTGGAGTCTCACTGCTGAGTTGGACGAATCATCTTATAATTCCGAGCCACAACTGCTACAAGTCACAGACTCCACCAATTGCAATAGTGTATTGTGTCTCAGCATGGGAAAGTTGATGGGAGTCCATATAAAATAAGAAAAAATTATTACTCTCTCGATTTATAATTTTTTTTATTTTATAATAATAGATGCATATAAATAAATAAATTTTATTTAAATTTTAAATATTAAAATTTATTTATTTATTTATTTATATCTTAATGGCGGTAAGTTTTATTAAAATGGAAGCTATAGAGGAGCGTTGGTAATGGAGATGATCCAAAAATTAATTACTTAGAGAATCGAGACCATGAACATGGATGAGGAGTGAGAGAGGGACAAACGGTGTGTCGGTGGCGGTGATCTAGCTTATGATGTTTAATTTCACATTTGAAACTTAATCAATGCTGGGATTCCTAACATTTATAATTTCAATTCATATCTTTGTCTCATTGTTATTATATTCATTGGTTGTCATTGTCTAATATTTCATGTAGAGTTCATTTTTCTTTAAAAAAAATTTCCCCAAAAAAATATTTGAGAATTAAAAAAAAAATAATTAGATTATCACAATCCTATAATTTAAAAAATGGGAATGGAAATTGAAAGAATAAAATTGAGATTTCTTAAATTTATTCAGATACACCTACTATCAAATTAAATCTATGAGTGATTTCGATATATATATAATATTAAATTTATTTCAATTATTTATAGTTGGCCCCTCAAATTATCGATGACATTTCAATCTTAAAAATATTTTTTAAAAAAATATTACTATTAAGGTATATTTTAAATGTCAATAAAAAATTAATTAAAATTTTATTTTAAATAGTTATTAATTGAAAACAACTAATAAAAAAATAATTGCTCATGTTTAAGTGCTAAACATTTTCTTCGTTTATATTACTGTTATTATTGTTATTAATAGTGTAATTGTCGGTTTCTGAAAAAAAAAAAGTATAATTACCGATGATTATAGAAAAAATGTTTTAGATTATTGTGGCATATGTATTCTTTAAAATTATGGACTGCATATAAATTTTTTTTTCTCCAACATACTATTATTATTTAAAGGGATTTTTTTTCATACGATAAAAATTAATAATTTATTTCAACACTTTAATTATATATTAATTTTATAAGTCTTGTTAAATACAATATACAATAAGGATGGAATGTTATAATTAGTATTAGAGCTACCATGCATCAAAAAAATTATGCAGAACAGATGGATCTGTAAAAAAATAATTACTCATATTAATTGATGTGAAGCGTCTAAAACACTAATAAAACATAATCTAAGATTAAAATTACTAAATAATTTAGATTAATTATTTTAGATCAAATAAAAAATAAAGTAATTAAATAATAATTATCTAAATTGGGTTTACATGGAATAAATATATAATAAAATCTACATGAACTTGCATAATTTACTATAGATTGATCCATCTAAGCAAGTATTTTCTTATTAAATTTTTATAAAAAAATCATAAGGTTCTTACACGAGTAAAAGTTATAAAATTTAAAATTTCTATAAACTTCTTTTTCCTGATAGATTTTGCTTACCAAATGCACCTTTAAAAAAGAGTTTTGAAATGCATGCATGCATGGACATTAAGCAACGGAATAAAAGTGTGAAACCTTTCTTTAATTTGTGCTTAATTCTATAATATATTGCCTTTAAAAAAAAGTGAAGAAAAAAGAGAAAAGAGAAACCTATAAGCACATGAAGCAGTGTGTGAAAGGTCATGCAGAAAAAGAACCTTATTGCTAATGCTCTCTACTCGTTTTAACAATAAAAATCAACGTTACTTTCTGGAGTTGGGCCCCCTAATTTCCATCTGATAATGACTTGTACATATAAAGCTTTATCAGAGGGGCCATCTCAAGTGTTAAGTTGTGGACCTGTTTCAGTAAAGCTACGCTGAATTTACAGTATTGGTTCTGATTTGGAAATGGATTGGTCTCTTTAGCAATATTGACTAAATTTGGCCAAAAAACAAAGGTGGCGAAATAAGCAAAAGCAAACTCATAGCTGAGGAGAGTAAAAATTAAAAATGTCTGTCATGGGGTGAGAGAGGCTCGAACTCTCGACCTCAGGATTACTCAGAAGCTATGAGACCTACGCGCTAGCCAACTGCGCCACCACCCCATTGTTGTTTATCGCTCTCGTTGAATCCATAAAATATCATGCGTGACCTAAACCAGCCTGGACCAATTTTGCTTCTTTTCTCACTATTCAGATTCATCCCTTTTGATTCTAAAACTTGTAGTTGTGAGTTATATTCTTCTCTCGAAGGAGATTCATCTCTTTTTAGTTGTTGCATTTCTGATTCTATCAAAGCACTCATCTCCTGATTTTTTGGATACATTGTAAGAAAAGAAAATTTATTATTTAATTTATATAATATTTATTTTATTTATAAAAATAAAATTATCAACCTCACTCAAATAAGAAAAGTGTTTAACTGCTCATGATCTAAAAATTTATTACTCTTGAGAATGGAGACATGCATGGATGAAGGAGGGAGAGAGAGCTAGAGTGTGTGGGTGGCAGTGATCTAGCTTATGATGTTCAGATTCCTAACATTTATAATCTCATTCTCAATAGTCGCCTGGTCTTTCATTTTGTTTTGTGATTCATATCTTTGTCTCATTTAACAAAAATAATCTCCATAATTAATATATATATATATATATATATAATATTTTAATTTAATTATTTTTATTTTGTAAATTTCTAAAAAATTAAAATTAATCATATTTTTGTACTGCAGTATATTTTGTAGGCATGTCATTTTATTTTTCTGTAATTATTTCAAGTGTAAAATTTTTTTAATTTTTATAAAATTAAAAGTAGTCACATTTCTGAAAAAAATTAAAATAATATACACAATTTTTTATATTTATTAGATAAAGTTAAATTAATATGTAGAGATTATTTTAATTTTTTAATTCGTATAAAATTTAAAAGTAGTCATGTTTTTTAAATAAAGTTAAAATAATATATGTAAAATATGTTTTATTTTTTTAATTTTTATAAAATTAAAATTAGTCATGTTTCTAAAAAAAAAATTATTTTAATTTTTTTTAATTTATGAAAAAATAAAAATAAAATTTTTATTTTAAAGTTAATTTTTTTTAGTTTACAAGATTTAAACATGTATAATTTATAAAATTAACTAGATGCTTTTTATTTTTTATTATTTTAAATGTAATTTTTAAATTTAATTATTTACTTATTTTTATTTAATTTTTATGATATTTTTTATTTATATTTTTGAGTTATGCTTTTTCACTTATGCTTTTATTATATTATAAAATTTATAGTTGAAACTTGAATATTTTTTATTTTATTTCATAATTAGTATAACATTAATTAGTTAAATTTATTTTAATAATGAATGAAATACATGATAATTAAAATTATAAAATAAATGATTGAAAATAGTTTGAATCTAAATTTAATCTAAAACAACCATTAAATACCTTTATATAATTCGACTGAATTCAAAATATACAATAATTTTATTATTAACTTTTAATTATAATAAATTTTATGAATATTATTATACTTAATGATTCTTAGAGTTTTTTTGTATATGCATTAATTCCTGATAATTAAATTTTCCTCATTTAACCGTAAATATAACTTATAAAAATTATTTCTTCAACCCTTTAATTTAGTTTAACAAAAAAATTTTATTTTTTTTTCCTATGTGAAAATAATTTTAATTTCCATCCCAAGAAGTAATTAAAAGAATTTTCTTATGAATGTGAAACATTTTAAAAATTATATAGGAAAAATAAAAAGCATGGGGTGAGAGAGGCTCGAACTCTCGACCTCAGGATTACTCAGAAGCTATGAGACCTACGCGCTAGCCAACTGCGCCACCACCCCTGGGATGCTCAACCCTCTTGTTGATAAATATTTAGAATGACCGTTCTGAGTTGATTTGGTTCTAGTTCCAGCCATGAACCGGAATCAGCCCGTGGAAATGTCTTGTTTGAGAAGATGTATTAACGTCATAGTATTTCTAAATGATTATTCCTCGAAAATAAAGCTTTGTTCATTTCGGGTTTTAGCCAGTCGATTTCGTTATAGATTCTGTATCAATAATAATATAATATATATATTTTAACAAGTTCAAATTTGATTAACTCTTCTTCCTTCCGAAAAAATACACTTGTCACAGTTTCGTGAATAAATCATAAGATATAATTCTGCTTAGAAAAATTTTATATATGGTAAGCATTCTGGGAGTGTATAGAGAAAAACAATAGACAGTAACCAGCTTCTGCATGGCGGGTTCATCAGTCTCCTAATCTAGAGAATGTTAGCTGATGATCAAGTAAAGCCTTCTCATCACTATCATCCAAATCAATGGACTCATCCATCCCATACTCCAACCCAATGTTACTTCTTTTCTCACTATTCAGATTCAGCCCTTTTGATTCTGAAACTTGCAGTTGTGAGTATTCTTCTCTTGAAGGAGACTCATCTGTCTCTAGTTGTTGCATCTCTGATTCTATCAAAGCACTCATCCTTGCACGCTCTCGGTCTCTCGGGTACGTGCAGTAGAGGAAGGAATAGATGGAGCAACACAAAGCCATTGGAATGCCAATTGCTGTGTACAGTGCCTTGGCAAGAGATGCTGCATTTTCTCTATCTCTTTCAACTTTCATTCTGTCTGATGATGTTCTGGGAATTTTATAACCATAAACATGCTGAGCCAAAATCCCAACTACTGGAGGTGCAAATGAAGAGAGTATCGATTCGAATGATCGATCCAAAGCATAGATGCTTGTTCGAGATTTCTCAGGCACTATCTCTGCAAAAATTGGACTGGCGACACACGTTCATAAGCATATAAACATTTCCAAATTCTATTACTAAACAGTTTAAGGAATACATACTTGTTTGTTGCTGGACCATTCCAGGATATGCACAGGCCCATGATGAACAAGAACAGACCATGAGTAAATGTTGTGGAAGGATCATCTGGCAATACCAGAAGCAAAACTGCTGCTAAAGGAACAGCGGAACCAGAGCTTATCTGTGACAGGATTATCCTCCCAGAATTGGGGAAGCATTTAGCAAGGATGTCCCCCATCATTCCTCCAAATAGACCACCAAGGGAACAGGCAATCACAAAAAGAGTCATAAGGAATGCTGTCTTTTCATGGGAGAATCCAATAAGTTCTAACCACATAGGAGTAAATGATAAAGCTGACCAAGGAATTGATCCAGAGACACCTTGAGCCACAAGTATCTGGAAAGATGGTAACTTCATTACCAAGTTTGCTTCTCTTATCAGGTCCTTAAGTTCTGAAACAAAGGTCTCAGAGTTTTGGTCCCTGGATTTATTATCAGTAGCAGAAAAGCGAGGGTCAATGGCAAAGAGCCAGACCAGAGTACCAACTACTACACTTACTATGCCAACCAAAATGAAAGCAACTCGCCAACCAGGAATCCCCATGAATGATGTGGAGGCTAAGAGTACAGAACAGAGCCCTCCGAGGATGGAGCCAAGATTTCCTGCTAGCTGCAGCCATCCAAATGCCATACCACGATTGGTTTCTTCAGTGGAATCAGCTACAAGGGACTGAATAGCAGGTATGACTATGGCAAGTCCAATTCCATTCAGCCCTCTTGAAACTGCCACCTAATTTACCCAATTCAATAACACTGTCAGCCATACCTAATTACCTATCCAGGAGACAGAAACCTTGAACAATTGATAGAATTTGTTCAAATGCTACAGCTACGGTTTTAAAACCCCATTTGACAACCTTTTCTGTCAAATGCTTTTTGATTTGATTATTACAGATCTTTATACAAGACTATGAAAATAAATGAACGTGGTCAACTCTATAAAACAACATCACAGATGGGTAACTTCAGGTTTTAACAGAGAAATTAAAGACTTCAAAACCACAATGAAGAGATAAAAGTAAAATAAAGCAAAAGAAACGGAAAAAAGAAAAAGACCTGAAAGAAGGTGGAGGATATGGCGACGAGGAAGGTGGCAGCAGCCCAAAGAAAAGTACCGAGGGCAATAACATGGGCACGATTGTGACGGGAAGCAAGGTAAGCTGCTAATGGATAGCAAGAAGATTGAACTATAGATCTAAAGAGAGTAAGCGAACCCAGCCCAGTGGGATCTGTATGTAGAGCAGCACCCACTTCTTTATACACACCGGGCAGCAGTGACTCATCGGCTCGCTCCATAATCGCCGCAAGATTCACAAGCACCAAACTCATGGTCTCTTGTTTCATTGTTGAGGTCTCTGTGCAATCAAAGATCCACTGTTTCAGTTCCAAAGATACAGGATCCTGTGATTCCTTTGCTCTGTTAGGACACTGGGAGAGACGTTGACTTGCGGTTTCAACAGTGGGACAGTTTCTGGGCCTTCGATAGGTTAAGATTAGGTGGAGGCCGAGAATGACGTGTACTTATCTTTGACTTTGATTATTTTACAATTAATATAAATTAAAAAAGAATGCATAAAAATTAAAAAATTATTCTACGTTGAGTGTTTTTATTAATTATTTGAGGGGACGAAATAGATATTTTCCAATCTCAGAAGGCCTAAACTTGTTGGGTAAAGTCCACATAGTGGCATTAATGTATTTTTCCGAGCCCAAACATTAATACTATTCAAGAAGTTAACATCAGCCCATTAAGGATTACCCTTTCATAACTATTATAAATAAATATGCAAAATAAAATAAAAGTAAGAATATTTAATTAAATTTTAAAAAGTTTTAGGTCGAATGCTCAAATCTCTAATTTTTTATTAAAAATATTATTTTATTTCTTCAATTTTTTAAAAAAATAATATTATATTAATAAATTATTAAATACTATGCTGTATAGTGAATATATTAAATATTTGAATAAAAATTATATTTATAGATTTAATTTGATAATAAATATATTTAATTAAATTGAAGAGGTGTGAGCTCTTTAATTTTCATTTTTTTAAATAAATATTTAAATAAAAATTAAATGAGAAAATAGAAAGGAAAAATCACAGAGAAAGGTGAGGTATCGAAAAGATAAAGAGAAAAGTCAATCGAGGAGTGGGGTAAAAAGGACAAAATAGTCAACGGCGGTCTGTTTGTCACATAGGTTGGGCCCAAGGAGCCTTTTACGGCCCGTTGAATGGGTCCCACAACTTGTTTCATCTGTTTTCAGCTTTTGTACTCCCTCAGGCCCCTGCTCTGCACTCTTGCTATCCCATATTCGCTTATTTTGATTTAAAATAAAGTGATTTTATTTTATTACAAAATTAATTATAATTATATTTTTTTATTATAATTTAGAAAAAATAATTATTTTTTTGAACAACAATATTTTATGGAAAATATATTAAACTAATGAAAAAGAGTGGGGGAAGTTTAGGAGGCAAACACTAAGGAGATAGAGTGGGACCCAAAGAATTATGTGAGGCTACTTAGCTGAGTGAATGAGTGAGCATGATTCCATTAATATTGGGGGGGGCCTCATTGAAAATGGCATGATGAAGGGGGGAGCAGCCATCATGATGCTAAGGATGGTTGCCTTTGATTAAGCCCCACTCATCCTACCTTTTCATTTGTCTCTCTTTCTTGCATATTCTCTCTATTTTTTTTCACTCTTACATGGGCCTATAGCAAATCTCAATAGTTCTCAAAGTATGGAGAAATTGATGGTAAAAAAAAGAAATGATTTGGAGATTTTGCTTAGGGGCATGGCATGCTATTGCTATTAATGAATGCCTTTTTCATCACTAGCTTATCATGTGGGAAATCAGAAAAATCAATCTTTTTCTTTAAATTCAAAATCATGCATTGATAATTATGCAAAAGTTTTTTTTTTTCTGGGTCAGAGCAAAATTATTGTATCATGAGATTTATTTCTTAAATTAAAATAATATTCAGTTCAAACAAAAAAGTCGATCGAACTGAATTAATTTAAAAATTAAGTTCGATTCAGTTTTTAATTTTAAAAATTTTAATTATTTTAGTTCAGTTTGATTTTAATAAAAAAAAAAGAATCGAATTGATTAATAATAATAATATATTATTTTTAATTATATAAGGAGAATATATCATATTGAAGTTAAAATATTCTAATTAAATTTTAAAATATTAAAAAATAAAAAATTTATTAAAAATTTAAATTGAATCAAATCGATTCGATTCGATTCGATTTCTGATTAAAATTAATTCGATTTAATTTTTATAAATATTAAAATTTAATTTTAAATTTATTCAATTCGATTCGATTTGAAATCGAATCAATGGAATGGTGATCAAATTACATGATTTTGGGTTACGGCCTTAAAATCTAATTTGGAGGTTAATTAGTTGATTTTGAAGAGGTTGAAAAGGGACATTTAGCTTTAAATGGAAACTGTCTTAGAGTTTAAAACAGTAGTGGCAGACAAATGTGGACTTCATGAAAATTACCTGTGACCCACATTGAGACTGACAGGTTATAATGCCAAGATTTTAAGCAAGTAAAAGTTAAAAAAAGCAAAAAAAAAAATATTGTGGCATCATAGAAACTTAAAAAAAATTAAATTTAAAAAAAAATTAAAATAATTAAATTTATGTAATTGATTGGAATTTTGGATTATGATTGAATAGTTTAACCACTATTGTGGCATCATAGAAACTTCATTGGTTCAACAATAAAACATCATGATATAAAAGCTAATTAACATGATCTCCATCATGATCTAGTTGCTGTTGAGCCATCTTAATTTTACTTTAAGAAGGGACCACTCAACAAAATTGAAAAGAATTAATTTAAAAATAAATCTACCAATAAATAAATATCTTCAATATATATATAATTTTTTTATAATTTTGAACTTGGGTATGCTTAGATCCTTGGCTATTGTTCTTTCTCAAATTAGGGAATTTTTTTTAATATAATAGTAACAGTCAAAAAGTAACAGGAATGAATTTTGTTTCATTACCAAAAATGATATTATTATTATTCAAATTGAAGAAATGGGTATGTAATATATAGTATTTTAATTAAGCTGAATGGAGATGATGATATCTGAAGATAAAATATAAAAAATAATGGTATTGAAGAAATAGGAAAGCTTGTCTTGTTGCAGAATTTTTTTTTGAAAGGGAATGGTTTCATGTGAGGAGAGAATGGAGGTAGCCTTTTGGTTAGGATGCCAAAAGTTGAATATCTTTTTAGAGTTTGGCCCAAAATTGTAGGGCATTTCTTGATTTATTATTTATATATATAAAGAGAGAATGATGCCTTTGCCTGTTAAGTTGGGGCATAGTTTCAGGAATTGAGATAACCCTGTAGCTGTGGGGGAGAGAGATAGTTTGGCAAATAGCAAAGGCTATTTCACTGGCATGGGCCACCATCATCCTGAAAAGAAAGTGCCACAATGTTCATAACAGCCTTTCCCTATTCATGACCACTTTCTATTCCCTAGTCTTTCTCCTTTCTCCTTCTGTCGATCCTCGGCTGTGTTGAACCGCAATCTTTCTGCAAGTAGAGTGCGACGCAATCTAAAGAAAAATTTTGACTTAATTTTTTTTTTTAGGTCGTGTCGATCGAATTTTAAGAATTTAAAATTTTTTTAATTTATTCTTTAGATCTAATTAAATACGCAATTTAAAGAAAAATTTTGACTTAATTTTTCTTTTTAGATCGTGTCGATCGAATTTTAAGGATTCAAAATTTTTTAATTTATTCTTTACACACTTAATGATGATGGTGGTTTTTTTTTAAAGTTTTTAATAAAGCAAATGGGGATTCAAAATTTTTTGAAAGTATAGCATTATTAGGGATGGCAATCCCATAATTCAAAAATTTATACACAAAAGACTGAATTTGCAATGTGAATAATTGGAAGTGAAAAACATCATGATCTATCAATCAATGAGATGAAAAAAAGATGATAAACTTTTGAGAGAGAGAGTTTGATAATGATAACGGTTGCAGAGGAGTGCTTGGATTTGTAGCTTTTTCTCTTATTTTGAGATTGTCTTTGAGACATCATTCTGCTTATTGTCATTTCTCTATTTTCCATTTTGGCGGGAAAATTACTTCTCTTTTTGTCAATGTTTCACAAAATTAAAAGCTCACAAAATGTTTTTTCCACTTTTATATTTCATTATATGCAATATAAAAAAGATATAAATTTTATTTATAATAATTTTATAATTATTAATAAAATATTATTATCTAAATAGTGATTAAATTGGGTATATTCATGCTATAAAGATTATATTTATTTATTTATATTGGGAAATAAATATTTAATTATTATGCTAAATATTAATAGAAATGTCCAATCAAAATCATGAAAGGGGAGAAATTGCTTATGGGCTGTTGTGAACCTAACTTGCAAAAAAGGATTTTTCATGCCAAGCAACAACAACACATGTGAAGCTTCCCATTATTAGACAGACCTCTTTGCTGAGTGATTAGTTTTTATGAATTATAATATCAACACAGTTGGATAATCGGTCAAAGCTAAAAAAAAAAAATTCTTTTTATTTTTTTAAAATTAATTATAATTCTTTAAAAAATGAGTGGTATGCAATTAATAAAGAGAATATACTTACTTCAAGAATATTAAATAAATTTTTGTGAAAAACAAATTACCTCCAGACATGTACAATTAAAAAGTCAATTATGAAAAAAAACAAAAAAAACTCACGAGGAGATATTTGATTTATATTTATTTTTTTAAAAAAAACACAAATCTCAACAAAAACTAGATTGCGGCCGGCGGCTAAGGATTCCTCAAATCTCGCCACCAATCACTCCAATCCTTCACATAATTTCTTCAAGTTAAGAAATTCATGAGGGTGTATCAGCTCATCGAGCGAATAGCATTATCTTAAGTAATTAAAAAAATTAAAAATAAATTTAAATTTGATTTCAACTTTCATATATGATGAGTAATTTTATTTTTAAACATTTAATAATTTCTCTATTGCTAGAAGCTTAGAACTACCATTTTTTTTCCAAGCTTGTTCTTAAATTTATAAAATATTAAGAAGAAATAAACAATGATAGTTATGGTACGAGGAAGGAACACAGAGTTTGAGATGGGTTAGTTAAGTCGGTTTTATGACAACAGTCAAAATCACCATGTATGAAATTAACCCCATTATCAAATTCTATGTAATGCAAGGATGTTTCTGTAAGAAATATACAAAAATCCCTAAAAAAAACAAAGAAGATGAAGGCGAGGCTATTAATTTTTTTACATTATAATTAGGAAAAGAAAAGAAAAGAAAAGAAAAGAAAAGAAAAGAAAATATATAGTGTCTAATTATGGTGAAATTAAGTCACGGTTAAGGTGGAGAGACAGAAAAAATATTCTTCTCTTTCATGCAGCAAGGATACTCACCATCATTTTTGCTTTTGCTTCATTCTCTTCGTGATGGGCTCTCTCTCATTGTGATCAAACTTGTTAATGGTGATAATATATAATTTATATCTATATCTATATGTATATTATATTCCTAATCTGAAGAACAAATCCATGATTCCACCATACCTTCACTTCTTGCAGCACTCACATTCTCTGGCCCCTTATCGCCGTGAAAATCTGATGAAGAAGCCGAGTAGTTTACCTTCCCATTGGCAACTCTTTGCTGTGAGTTACTGTAATTACCATTAATGGACATTAACAGACCTTGATCACCCTCGTTTGATCCCACTCCATCTCCCCAGTTTGCAGGGTTGCTGTTGTTGTTGTTGCTCTCGTTTCTTCGCAGTGTTGTGTTTGGTGACGACGTAACTATATTTTGGAGTCCTGTGAGATTCGTGCTAACATGACCATGGCTCAAACCGAACTCTTCCAGAACACCCATTTTCAGATGCGAATCATTTGATGGAATGTCTAAAGACGCTTGTTGTGTTTTTGAGGTGTCAAGAATGGTTGAATTGGGAAGTGGGTATTTAGGAAGAAGAGAGTGGAGATTGAGAATTGGGTTTTGCATGTTGATGTTGAGTAGATTCTGTGGCTGCTGCTTCAGAAGTCCTAAATCAGAAGATAGCTGGTAGTTAATGGAAGTTGAAGAATTGATGTTAGTTGTGGTAGTGGAAGCTATAGCATCGACCATAGAAGTAGAAAAAGATGAGGACGACGAAGACGAAGAAGAGAGAAATGGAGGGAGTGGTTGGAATTTTTGGGCGAATGGTCTCAAAAGATAAGGAGGTGTTGGGGATTCCAAATGGGGAGTTGATCTCAAAGTAGAAGCAGTGCCAAATAGATCAAGCCTGCTTCTTGGGAAAGGCGAGGACGTGAATGGTGGTGCAGGGATGCCAGTGAACTCCTGAACCATGGCTCGGAAATTAGTGGTGTCTGTGGTCAAAACAGTGGTTGGTGCACGCCTGGAAGCTCTGGATCTCTTCTTAGGATTACGAATAATATTGGTGCCGCTGCTGGTGGTGGTGGCTGTCTGATCATTCGAACCCGAAGCTGAACTCGGACCTCTTGCAGCAGTTTCTGGTCCCTGGGGGATCTGTGCAGAAGGAAAAGTGGCTCTACTTTGTGGTTGGTTGGTGAAAAATTGTTGGGTTGGTGAGGATGGGGCTATTAAAGCACCAAGATCGGTGCAATTCGGCTCAGATCTTAAGTTTTTCGACCAGACCATATCAAGGTTGAGGAATGAATTTGGGTTAGTGAGCGGCGGCGGTGATCTTGATGAGGATAAAGGATCAAAGAAGTTTGATAAGAGGTCAAACATGGATGATGAAGAGGAGTGATGATGGGTTTGGTGGTGGTGGTGGTCAGGTGGTGGTGGTGGCTGTGGTGGTGGTGGGTTGGGCATGGGACCAACATGGCTTAATGGGTTGTTATTGTTGTTGAAGAAAGCTGAGATAGACTCGGCGCGTGAATCATACTCCTCATCTCCACCAGTACTCGAGGATTGGATACTTCCACTATTTCCAGAATCCATTTTGCTTCAATACACAAACACAGAGACACAGAGAAAGAGAGAGATAAAAGGAAAGAGGTGATGAGAGACAGAGATATGGAGAGAGATATGCAGAAAGATTTTGCTTGCTTACTTACACAGACTCATTTAAGAGAGAAGCTACAAAACATGGCATATGAGAGAGAGAGAGATCTTCTGGAAGAATAGAGCTATCAGAAAGTACCCAAGTTGTCTTTAAAGCTCTGATCTGCAAAGAAGACAGTGTTTGGCTTGCTTTTATTTTGTCTTTGGGAAAAAAGGGTATGTGTAAAGAAGAGAATAAACACCCCACGGATCATGAAAATTGATGGTTGCAGCAGGACACAGAAATTTTTTTGAAAAAAAAAACAACAACAAGAAGAAGAAGTTAAAAATGAATTAGGGTTTTGTTCCACGGCGGAAAGAGACAGAGAGAGCGGTGGTTTTCTCTCAAGGGTGGTGGTGGTGGTGGTGGTGGTGGGAATTATCCGCTGGTCAAAGTATGTGAGAATTGTGGTTTTGATTTGCTGTGTGAAGCAAAGAAGAAAAATCTCATGTGATTAAAAGCTGTTGAATTCTCTATGAGCTTCTTTATATTAATTTTTTTTTTAAAAAAAATTAAAATTATATTTTTAAGGAATATATTTAGATGGGCAAGCAACCAAATTGGAGTGATATGTATGGTTGTTGAATGGTATAAAGCAGAAGGATGAGAATTAACACCATTAATTTTCCTAATTAGATAAAAATTGCAAACTAATTAATCAATTTAATTAATTAATTAATAATCTAATATTATCTTAGATTTTATGTCATGCTTTCAGGGGTTAGGTTTAGGTTTAATGATTGCCAAAGTTATTAATTTCAAACACTTTTGCTTTTTACATGCCATTAATTATTAATTAATTTCCGCCATAAAATAACTATTACTTTCACCTACCATTTAAATTTTATTTATTCATTTAATAAAATTAATTAATACACTTAATTATAAAAAAAATATTTTTTTTATTAATTAGCAATTAAAAATAAGATAGATGGATAGATCGGTTCAACAATATCATAAGTTGCTGCAACCATCAAAACCAAAGGAGTGGCAAAAAAATTAATTTTATTAATGCTAAATTAATTATTTTAAATATTAATAAATCATATGTTAAGAGGATTTTTTTTTTTAATTGTTGAATTTGCTGTCAGTTTGTTGGATAGTTAGGGGTATAATTAAAGAGGGATAATTAGAGCCACGTGGCAAGATTTATCTCAAATCATTTACCTAATTATGTCTAATCTAAGTTACTTGCAGTAGTGAAATTTTTATGAAACATGGATTGAAAAGACACAGTGCAAATGCAATCCTTTTCAATCAATAATGTTGTGCTTCTCTTCTCATGACACATTCGAACCGTTGAATTGATAGGGATCTATTCTCTCAATAATTTCACCCTCCATCATTAATCTTTCTCTTCAAATGGATAACCCAATATTGCAATCAAAGAGTGGGTCCCTTATAATCAGGCAATCAAAAAATATTTATTTAGATCTAATCATACCGAATCGAATTAATTATATGATATAAATAAATAATTCGTTATCAAAAAATAAAATCTACTTTTGATGGTGTGTGCAAATGAAATCAGTTTCCCACTCCTTCACTGCAAGTTACAAAAGAAACGAGGTTAATTGGACGATGAATTGTCTGACTTTTGCTTCCTTGATTAGTTTCATTATCGGATTTGGTGATGTTTCAATTTGTAGAGGTTTATGCTAAACATGTATAAGGATGTTTAAATTTTCTGCCAAAACAAACACAACTTAACTTTCTCTTTTCATACCAAGTGTAAAATCAAGTAACTTTGGTTTTCAGAACTTGTCTACTAATACCCTGCAATCTTTTGCTTTGTTTTCAAATGCTTGTCAATATATTTAGTTTTTTTAATTAAATATAAAATAATTTTTTAAATATTTTTCTAATACAATGACTAAATTTTTTTTACAAAATATAAGAATGTTTTAACGGAGTGATTCTGAAATAGGAATGAAATATTCGGGTATTTGGTAGTAATTCTTCCATATATATAGTTTTCTAAGAGGTGTTTCTTTTCTTTCCTTTCTTTTTTTCTTTTAGTTTAATTAGGTATTTGATTGATTTTAAAGACAATATATTTTAGGCATATATATGTATTTCAAAGATATGTCTTTCAAGGAATTTCATTAATTCCATGGAACAATTTTTAGACAAAGATATAACCCATACAACATATATAGCTACACTAAAAAAAGCCGTTTTCATAAATATGGGAAAAATCCAGATGTTTAATATTTGAAAATTAAATGAAAAATAAGATATAATTAAATTACTCTACTCTGGTCTCTTCTCTTCGTGGAAATATCGATCAAAGTCCTCAATGAATACCATTTCCATTTCCTCTTTGTAGATATAGGACCATATAATTGAATTGTCCGATCTCAAAGTGCCCAATCTTAAAGCGCGATAGCGTCGTCGTCATCGGATTCTACATTCTGATGTATCTGGATCTCATCTCTCATCCCATATTCTTAATTAGTTTATGAGGTTGAAAATACTCTTTTCATTGTGGTGTTTTAGCTATAAACATGTGTGACTAAGTTTTTTCTTTCAGTTCAAGGATAATTAAAGGTTTCAATTCAAAGATAATTAAGGTTTGAGTTCAGTTGGTTGTGAGATTTATATGATTATATTATTTCTTTAATTGTTCTTGATATTTATATTATTTTTGTAACTAGTGTTATTATTATTCTATTGATTATTGTAATATGCACCCATTGCATAGTATTAGAATAATATATTGCTATTCAGATTAATTAAATCCATAGTTGTTTAGTTTAATCTAGAACAAGTGGTGAATTGGGTTACGTAAAACCCTCCTAAAGAACAATATAATCTAACTTAAATGAACTGGACGTTTCACATTTGTTAATTAGAATCAAGTCCTTCTAAATCTTAATGTTGTAACTGGATTAAATTTTAGGAGCGTCTCCTATGATTGTCCAAGACCTAGAACTAGTTAACGAGCGTCTCTTAACTAGTTTAAAATCTAAGAAAGGATTGAATATCTGAAGTGCATTCGATATCTATAACTGGTTTATCAATACTTAATTTTGGATTATTTTTATATATGTGATCAACTAATAAAGCTGAAACTAAGATTACTCCTTTGACTGAATATTTTTCATCTTGATTCTTTCTCTTAAATTTAATTACTTATTTTTTGAATTAGTTTTATTTATTTTCACTTCTTTACATTCAAAATCTCTCCTATTTTATTTTATTAATTTTTTTTTATATCTTGTTCATTCAATATAATTAACTTACTTACCAATCTCTATGGGATCAACCCTACTTACCATTATCATAAGTTTTGTTCTAAGTAATAATTTATTTTTGATGGTTTCGACGCCCCTCAAATCTCCAATGGAAAAAGAGTAGTAAAGTTCCATAATGCTGAGTTAAAATCTAAAGAAGAAAATTGGAGAAATGCTCTTATTGGAAGTGTTATTGGGACTGCCTCTAGATTTGGATGGGTTGAGAAATATGCTTTGAGTAGGTGGAGGAAGTATGGTTTGAGGATTGTTCATATGGTGAAACCAAATATTTTCTTATTTGTGTTTAAGAATGAGGAAGGGAGAGCTTTAGTTTTGGCGAAAGGGCCACACACTTTTGATAGGCTATCGTTTGTTTTGGCACCATGGTAACCTAGAATGAATATGGAGATTGATTAATTGCAAAAGTTGCCGATTTGGGTTCAAATCCCAGATTTGCCTTAAGAATTCTGGTCTTCTGAGATGCTTAGTAGTATTAGGAGCACTTTAGGTAAGCCACTATTTTTAGATTCTTGCACTTTGGAGAAATTGAAATTGGACTATGCCAGGGTGTTGATTGAGATGGAAATTAATGGTGGTTTTCCTAATAAAATCTTCCTTGAAGATAAATATGGTGTACAAATGTGTCAAAAAGTTGTGTATGAGTGAAAACCTATTAGATGTATAAATTGTATGGGTTTTGGGCATGAGGCATCAAGTTGTAGGTGGCGTGCTAAGTAAAGGGAACAAGGAAAATATGAGGATGGGGTTGGAAAGGAGGAAGAAAATACTGAGGGGAGAAAGGTTATCTCTAATGAGAAGTGTGAAAAGGAGGGTGTTGGAAAAAAACTTTAATGAGATAGATGAGCACAAAAAAAGGATAGATGCGACGAAAATTAAAGAGAAACTAATAATAGTGAGGGGGAGAGTGGGAATAGAGTGGAGATTGTAATGCCACCTAGAGTTGGGATGGGAGATGGAGGGAGGAGAGGGGGAAGGATGAGGATTTTCCCGTTAAAAGGGGGATGATTGTCTCGTGGCATATAAGGGGTCTTAATGATTCCAGAAAGCAGTCAGAAGTTCATTCTCTGATTATTAGGTATCATTTAAAGGTAGTAGTAATTTTGAAAACAAGAGTTAGGGAATGTAATAAAGAAAATATTTAAAAAGGCTTGAGGCTGTGTGGATGGGAGGTGTTCTGTAATTACCAAGATGCGAATTTGGGACAGATTTGGGTGTGTTTTGATATCCATTATATAAAGTTACATGTAATTATGGCCACGGATCAGTTGATTCACACTCAGGTTGAGGTTAAGGATAAAAAGTTTTTCTAGACAGTTGTGTATGCAAGTAATATTTGTACGGAGAGGAGAAGTTTATGGGAAGGGATTGAGTATATTTCTAGTGGTATGGAAGGAGCGTGGTTAGTCCAAGGCAATTTTCATACTACTCTTTTTGCAAGCTAGAGGTTGAATCCAGATGAGAATTTCAAAGACTGCATTGAGAATGTGGGGTTGGTAGAGGTGCGCATGAAAGGATATATTTTTACATGGACAAACAACCAAGCTGTGGAGAATAGAATCTGATGGAGGCTTGACAGATGTCTGGGCAATGTCCACTGGATGGATGAAAGGGGGATTGTTGAATGTGAAGCTATGCCTACAAGTATCTCAAACCACTCACCATTAATCATCAGAATGTTGAGTGTTATTAATAGGAGAAATATCTCATTCTGATTCTTTAATATGTGGGTGTCACATCCTGAGTATGATAGGATTGTGAGAAGAGTATGGTAGAGGAAAGGAGGGAAAATGCTATGTTTACGCTCTGGTGTAAGCTAAGGAGCTCAAAAGAGAGTTGAAAAAATTGAATAGAAGAGAGTTTTCTAATATCTCAAGGAGAGTTGATAAATGTAGGCAGATGATGGAACAACAACAAGAAAGATTACAGAGTGACCCGATGAACCCTGTACTTTTGGATAAGGAGAGGGCTGTGATGAGTTATTTTAGAAATCTGTTAAAGCAGGAGGAAGAGTTTTACAAGCAAAAGTCAAGGCTCATTTAAATCCAATCAAGAGAACTCAACACCAAATTTTTTTCATAATTCAATGAAAATCAGGTAGGTAAGAAATTCAATCCCTAGTTTGGTAGTTGAGAATGATAATGTTATTGAAGACCAAGATGCTATTAAACAAGCGATGGTGAGTTATTATCAAGGGGTTATACTAGGGACATGCGGATATTAAACTTATCTCATCGGGTCCAGTAGTTAAGGAGAATGAAGCCTTAGTTTTGTGCGAGGAAGTGTCTAATGAGGAAATCAAGATGGCACTTTGGTCAATTAGGAATGATAAAGTGCTAAGCATTGATGGGTATCATAGTTATTTTTTCAAGAAGGCTTAAGAGACTATAGGAAGGAACGTTGTAAATGCGGTAAGAGAATTTTTGCAGGCCAGTAAGATTTTGAAACAGTTCAATGTTACCACTCTAACCATAATTCCTACGGTTGAAAATCCTAGTAGCCTTGGGGATTATAGACCTATTACTTGTTGTACTATCATCTATAAGGTTATTAGTAAAGTGCTGGCTAGAAGACTAAAGAAGGTTTTGGGTAGAATTATTAACCTCAGCTAATCTGCTTTTGTCATAGAAAGAAAAATTGTTGATAATATATTGATTGCACATGAGTTTATGAGAAATTACCATAGGGAAAATGGTCCCCCTAGATGTGCATTAAAGGTAGACTTAAGGAAAGCGTATGACTCTGTGTGCTAGGATTTTATTGGAGAGGTTTTATTAGGCTTAAACTTCCCTGGTAGATTTATTAATTGAGTGAAGGAATGTATTATAACTCCTTGGTACTCTATACTGATTAATGGTAGCATTGAGGGATTCTTTCTAAGAAAAAAAGATTTAAGGCAGGGGAACCCAATGTCACCTCTCCTCTTTGTGATTGCTATGGAACATTTGTCCACGTATTTGGTGGTAAATCGCCACTCTTCTTAAGTTCCGTAAGAACTGTACATGTATGAATTTAAAATACCCATGTTTTGCTGATGATTTATTCTTGTTCAGTCTTAGTGAGGTAGATTCTGTGAGTTTTTTTTGCTGTTGCACTATAAAACTTTCAAAACGTGTCAGGCTTACAGGTTAATGAAGATAAAAGCCTTATTTTCTTTATTAATGTTGATGATGAGGTTAAAGCTTAAATTTTACAAGTGTCAAATTTCATAGAAGGCAGTCTGTCTATTAAATACTTGAGATTGCCTCTTGTGTCTATTACTATAAAAAAAGTACATTGCCAGCAGTTGGTAGTTAAAATAACCGTAAGAATTCAATATTGGGCTACAAAGCACCTATCGTATGCAGAGAGAAATCGGTTGATTAATGTTGTATTGAGAAGTATGTTTGTTTACTGGTGTAGTGCAGTAGTGTATTCATTCTATCTAAATCAGTTATTAAAGAAATAGATAAAAGATACATGACGTTCTTATGGTCAGGTACGACTGAGAATAAAAAGGGAGTGGTTGCTTGGTCTGTAAACCCAAAAATGAGGATGGAGTAGGAATAAAGGAGCTTGAAACTTGGAATAAAACAGCGGTAGGAAAGCTCATTTGAGAGTTGTTAACTTCTAAGAGCTCCTTGTGGGCTATATGGGTGAGTAGGAATAAGTTGAAGCAATTGAATTTTTGGGAAATTACTAAATCTTTGGATGCAAGCTGGCCTGGAGATGTATTGTGAAGATTAACAAGTTTTTCAAGCAGTTTTATGATTACAAGCTGAGGAGGGGTAACATATCCTTCTGGTTTGACCCTTGGTTGAATGGTACTAGTATTTCTGATAAATTTTCTAACTTGAATTTTGAGGATGTAGATGTGCCTAAATAAGCGAAGGTTAATGACTTATAGAGGCAAAGAGATTGGAGATTACTTGATCCTAGTGACATGGTTACTGAGGCAGTTTGGGAGGAGGTGAGAAACTACAGGGTTGTTGATAATCGGGACAATGTCATTTTATGGAAGCTTACTCTCTTAAGTAAGTTCTCTACTACTAGTGCTTGGAAGGCAATAAGGGAATTCAATAATAAGGTGAGCATGTCAGCTGATTTGGGGTAGGTTTATTGTGCCAAGGCATAATTTTTATTGTATGGTTAGCTTTGATGAACAAGTTAGCTGTTAAAACTAGATTGATGAGATGGGGAATTATTGGCAACTCTAATTGTCAGCTATGCTTAAATGGCGTTGAAACGGTTGAATATATTTTCTTTTATTGTTTTTTCTCTAAGAAGGTGTGGAATATTATTTTTCAAAAATGTAATGACAACAAACCTATCATGCGATGGAGGCGGAAGGTAAGTTGGTTTACGAGGAGGACTAAAGGGAGAAGTGGATTGGCTGATTGTAGGAGAATGGTTTTTAATGCGATAGTTTATTTCATTTGGATAGAAAAAAATATTACTATTTTTAAGTAATAGCCCCATATGTAAATAGAATTATATTGAAGAATTTTTTTTCACTGTTAAATTGAGATTAGGTGATGGATATGGATATATTGACTGATACAGATTGAGTAGCTAAATTGAGTCCTATCTAATGTGTCGGCTCAATATATAAGGTATTGTGAAGTGTTATTTTTGGACCGTTATATTTTATTCTTACTTTGATTTACAGCAAAATATCTTGCTTACCAAAATAATAAATTACTCTACTCTCCCCCAAAGTCATTAGTATTGTAAAAAGGTGATAAACTAATTTATTTTATTAAAAATTATTTAATTTTCTAAGAAAAGAAAAAATACAAAATAAAAAAATGAAGTAATTAAGATATTACAAACAAAAATTTCAATGCCGTAAAATTCATTAAAAATATAATTTTTAAAAATTATATTGTTACTAGTTTATTAAATGTGCGGATGCTACCATTTTAAATAATATTATATTTATAAATTGATTGTATAAATAATTATGTAAATGTACTATTATTAATTTTTAGCTGTTTAAATATATATCGATTGCACTCACAGATTTAGCCTGATAATAAGTGAATCTGAATAAATTTAAGAGTTTTAAATTTTATTATTCTAATTTATAATTTTCATTTAAAAAAAATTATCCATTATTAATAAAAAATTTAAATTTAAATCATAAATTAAATTCTCATTCTCTAAATATATTCCCCTAAATCAGAATTTCGTCAAGACCACTCTTATATAAGAATATTTTTCTTCTATCTTTTTTTAATTTTTTTGGTGATTTCTTCTCTGGTGTTATTCTTCTCCATCCATTTGGAATCCATACAACGAAGAAGATGGACACGAATTACACTTCAATACTAGCTGTATAAGGAAAATTATATATCTATATACCCATAATTATCCATGGAATCGTAGTTTTTCAATGTGCATGGCGATTATGCTTATTCGATTTTTTAAAAAGCTGAAAATAATTATACATGCACTCAGAAAAAAAAATAAAAATAAAGCCAACCATATACTATAAAAACAATCAGAAAAGAGATTCCTGATTACTAATTTGACACAATTATCACATAAAAATAATTAAAAAATCACTAGTAATTCTTGCAGGATTGAGAATTTATCATCGTGTCAAAAATTTAAATTAATAGCTAGAACTTAGACTTTATAATTTGTCAATTTTTTGAGGCAGCCAACCGATAAGATTCAAGAAGCTCAAATGGGCCTAAGTCAATTTCATAGCCTCATCTAGCCCAAATGCTCACAACCATTGGAGCTTAAACTAGCTATATTCTCTACAAGCTAGACTTTTCAGAACTAGAGGGTCAATGAGCCTATGAAACCGCTTGCAAGACCATTCCAACTGGTTACCATCCTCACCTCTTGCTAAAACTGCAGCTGAGCCTCGATTATAGCTTTGTTTGATTGCTATGTCAAAATTGATTACCTCAAGATCATCAAATTGGCTATTTCTAAATACTCGATCATTTATCTCCAGTAACAATTGTGGAGTGAAGCATAAAAGGAGACGAGAGCCAAATAGGAATACTCTATGGCACTTAGAAAATATGTGCACCAAAGATTCTTGCTCTCCACAAAAATAGGCAAAATCAAAGGAGTGAATCCTCTTATCAAAAGGTTAGTCAGTAGTCTTTCCTGAGGCTCTTCACCTTTCTCATCTATGCAAGTCACCTTTTTTTCTCATTTCAGGAAAAGGGAAATTGGCAGCTTATTTCTTGGAAAAACAGATCTTAGCAAATGAATCCTTTTGTTACAATCCTTTCCTTTAATGTAATTTTTTTTTTCTCATTTAAGGGCCATTAATAAATTATTTAAAAAAAATATATTTTACACTCGTAAACTTAATCGGGTGATAAATGTAAATCTGAAAGGTCAGAGTCTACTTTCTCAATCTCTAATTTTCATTTAAAAAAAGGGTAAACTGTAATTTAGTCCCTCTGATTTAGTGAAATGTAACATTTCATCCCTCTATTTTAAAAAACCTTCAATTTAGTCACTGTAATTTATAAAAACTATGCCATTAGTCCCTCCCATTAGATTTTCAGTTAAATTACCATTAATTTTAGTTAAAAAGACTAAAATACCCATTCTTCTCTCCTTCCTCTTCTTCTTCTTCTTCTTCTTCTTCTTCTTCTTCTTCTTCTTCCCGATCTCCTTAATTTGTAGCCAGATCTCCAAAAATAGCCGATAGAATAAGCTTGAGAACCGAGGCTACCATCTTCCAGTAATGCATGGCTTTCCCTGGATGTAACGACCCGAAAATCGGACCGCTACCGGCGCTAGGATCCGGGTCGGCTTAAGGCCGCCAGGACCCGTAGCAAGCCTGACATGCAACCTGTAAACCTGTTCAAATCCCATACATGATCATACATAGACATAAACATGTAAACTTTTTCTTTCCATAAACCAAGCTCAACCTGTGTATATTCATAAACATATACATAAGAATAAACATAACCCTCGCATTGGAGCTCTCATCAAATACTCCGATGGGGTACCTCGTCATACACAAGCTTGGTGGAACATAAACATCTTAAAACCTAGATCATGTTTACAAAAAGGGATCAAAATACGTACTCGGTCAAGCACAGACACTAATCCTCAATATTATCATTACATAATGTGACTATTCATTACTTTACATCGTTACACAATTTATCATGTCCACACTAACTATTACATAAGACAACTTTACTCCTGTTGACCTCCTGGTCTACCCTGTACCTGCAAACCTGGGGGATTAAGGGAAAGGGGTGAGCTACTAGAGCCCAGTGAGCAGAATAGTAAAAACATTTAAAATATACATTCTATCATGTATGCATCACATCACAGACAAGCCACAACAAGGGTAAACCTGTCACCAAATAGTCCCATATCATCTCTGTGCCAGGGCGTAGTCAAAGGCTCACTGGACTTCCTGTAAACATAACATAACTTACTCTGCCCCAGGGCCTTATTTGGCACCTGGTCTTGGTGTCCCATTTAGTGCCAGGGCGTAGTCAAAGGCTCACTGGACTTTCTCATCTCTGTGCCAGGGCGTAGTCAAAGGCTCACTGGACTTCCTGCCAGGGACTATTGGATCATCCAACATTTACCCACATCGACAGCATAATATGCAATGCAACATATTCGTGATTTCTAATGCAATCAACCTAAAATATCATATGGCATTCATGATGCATGCACGTGCTCAAAATTTATTTCATTTCATTAAAACTTAAGAGTTTATTCTACTCACCTCTGGCTGAAGCTCTACTGACTCTGAAGTGACTGACTCACTGCTGGGGTCCTCGGTTCCTCGGATCCGAACCTACACAGGTGGACTCAAATGAGGGACCAAACATACATGAACATAACTCTAAACTACTCCCCAAAAACCCCCTAGAATATCATGAAACAATCATGCAAAAACATGCAAAAGAAGGCTGGACAGGACACTTTCGGCTGCAGGTTCGGCGGCCGAAAGTCCCTCCAGAGCCGAAAGTCAGGCAGGTTCGACGGCACCTTCGGCGGTCGATTCTCCCAGACAGAGACGAAACTCATGCATGTTCGGCGGCACCTTCGGCGGCCGAAAGTGCCAGACAGAGACGAAAGTCTCCTTTCGGGGGCAAGCTTCGGCAGCCGAAGGCTGCCTCCACAAGCACGTTCGGCGGCCGAAAATTCCTTCGGCGTAGAAACTCAGCTCCCTTATGCATTTACGCCTCCCATCTCATCCAAACATGCAAAAATCTATTCTACAACACTCATACACAAGCATACAAGCTCCTAGGGGTATCAACTAACTAAAACCCCATCTACAACACATCAAACATACATTTGCAAGCCACATTGTTCAAAATCACAACATTAACCCATAAACTCCAACATAGCCTAACATGCATTTCTACCCCATAAATCTACTTAAAACTTGTTTAAAACATAATGTAAGCTAGAGATCGACTCTTACCTCTTGAAGATCGAGAGTAGAGGCGATCTAACTTGGAGTTGGGAGAGATTCAAGTTCTTGAACCTCCAAGCTCCAACACTTGCTCAAAACTTGGAAATCTTCAAAACAAGATGAAAACTAGTGAAAAACTTGAAAGATTTGAAGGAAAGGACTCAAGATCGGTGAGGGGTGGCGGAGAACGCACCTTGGCCGACAACGGGGAGAAAAACTCGCCCGTTTTCGGCTAAGGGACCCTTTTATAGTGGCTGGCCAGGCCACGTTCGGGGGCCGAATGTGCCTCCGCATGCATGCCATGTTCGGCGGCCGAACTTGAGATTCGGCGGCCGAACCTGGACTTCCCTCACTCATGCCTTCGGGGGCCTAAGGCACACCCGAAATGCATGCATGTTCGGCGGCCGAACCTGGGTTTTCCTCCAAGGTTGTTTTCATGCAAAAACTCATCTCCTTTCAACTTAAAAACATCAAATACATTAAAACATTTCATGAAAACATGGTTCTACCCTTCTAGAGGCTTCCGACATCCGAGATTCTACCGGACGGTAGGAATTTCGATACCGGAGTCTAGCCGGGTATTACACTGGACGTGGCTGCACCATCTCCATGCTAGAGCTCAAACCACTGGAAACCAAACTTCTCACCACCGACCCATCAACGTTGGGGTTAGGTTCAGTTTCTTGACGATCAAAGTAACCCATTTCCCAGGCCTCATAGACCATTTCCTTCACACAAGCCACATGAAAACAAATTAAGAAGAAGAAGAAGAAGAAGAAGAAGAAGAAGAAGAAGAAGAAGAAGAAGAAGAAGAAGATTGGGAAGGAGAAGAAGAAAAAGAAGAAGAGGCAGTGGAAGAAGAGAGAATTGATATTTGTCTTTTTAACTAAAATTAACGGTGATTTAACTGAAAATCTAACGGGAGGAACTAATGGCATAGTTTTTAAAAATCACAGTAACTAAATTAAAGATTTTTTAAAATAGGGGGACGAAAGGTTGTATTTCACTAAATTAGAGAGACTAAATTATAGTTTACCCTTAAAAAAAAACATATTTCAATATAAATTTTTTTAAAAAAATTATTATGTATGATGTATAAGTGTATTAAAATTATATATTATGTCTCAAAATTATGAAAAAAGGTATATGAATTATTCTATTAAAAAATTTTAGTTTTGATTTTGAGTTTATTTTATAAAAAATTATAATCACAATTAGTTAAAATTAATTTATTCAGTATGATTTTATTTTATAATATAAATAGTTGAATTTTCGCTCCATACACAGATACTTAAAAAAATCAATTTAGTGAAAAAAAATAAATTACAGAAATAATAAAAAGTGAAAAAAAAAAAGAAATTTAAATAATTTAAAATTTTAAAAGTTAAAATTTAGTAAGATTAAATTAGATTTAGATTATATTAATTTTATCAAGATCACGTAGATGATTAGATTAAATTACATTTTAAAATTGTTAATTATCATATTATAAACTAAATATTAAATTAAAATTGGCTAATAAAAAATACAAAAAGATTAAAAAGAAAAACCCAACATTCTCTTGTTTGAATAATTTTTTTTAAAAAAAAAATACGTAGAGATTTTAAAAGAATTATTCTCATTCCATTATTTTCATGGGTTTGAAAATGAAAACTTTTTAAAACTTCTAAAATATTTTAGTAAAAAAAAAAACTCAGCCTCTCCAAACAAAAGTCTACTTCTTGAACAAAGGTAAAAGTTAAATTCAGGCCATATTGAACAATGTCAAGAAGTACAAGGTTCAAATTGAACTTTATGACAAAATTATTGTAAAATTTCCCAAATCTTATGTGGGTATTATAGTTCCATGAAAGGAGCTTGGGGTTGGGCGTCAAGTGTAAACCGGTGGCTGGGCAGGCAAAATTTTCTCCTGGACCCAGAATATAATAGGTTTGAATCACATGGGTTTTTGTTCCGGAGACCGATTTCTGATAAACCCATGAAAGTTTTCTCTGGAAATCATGCCTGTTTCTCGGTTTCTTTTCCTTTCCTCCAAACACCCATCAAGGCAGTGCCTCAATCTGCTTCAGAGGTTCAACTCTTAAGCCCTTTAATCCCCATTTGTTGGTGGTTCATCTTTTGTTATTCTAGTCAATGACAAGCTTTAATCAATTTATGTTGCTATGCAGACTCTAGTTTCAGTTTCTAATTCTTATAAATTTTCTTGGAGGTTGTTTTAGTTCATATATATATTAGTGATTTTGTTTTAAAAAATTTTATTGTGTTTGCTGTTTGGTTACTCATTCTCTCCATGTTGTTGGTGCATTTGGGTCAATTTTAAACCAGTTGTAAATGGTGTAGGTTTGGTCCATCTAAAAGGGTTCAATCTCGTAGTTACACGGATTCAACAGGACATAGACGTGCAAAGCCCGTGGCTGATCCTGTACCTGTAAAGCCCGTAGAAACAGAGTTTCCTCGCATGTGGGATTCTCGTATGCTTGTCATTGTATGCTGCCTTAGCTTCCATGTTTTCTCTGGTTGTTATGTAATTGTTCTTGATTCAATGTGGTATTCCTGGAGACTGGAGGACAGTCAATTTTGAACCATTTTCTTTCTTTATGCTTAAAACGATGACCCTGCACTGGAAGTAATAGGTTCCAAGTTTTTAGACTGTATAATTCTTTCCTTTTCCTTTTTTTTTCCTTAAATTTCAGCCTGTTGCTGCATTTGCTGGATTGGCAGCTTTGGTGTATTCTAATGATCAGAGGAGAGCAATTCCAAAAGGTACTTCTTATGTTCCAGTTGTCACGTGACTGTATATGATGGCTAGATGTTGCGATTCATTAAATTAATAGGTGAGATGGGATAGATATTTCTGGTGTGAGATTGAATATTCTAGTTGTTTTTCATATATGTCAGATGAAAAAATTTTAAGCAATCATCCATGCTCAATTTACTTGTGAATGGAATTATTTAGTTTGATTCCTTTGTTCATAAGCAGCTTGCTTCATTGTCTATAATTTTTCATTCATATGTTCTCTTGTTCCTTGGTAATTGAAAGTTCTTTTAGAACCTTTTAACTCATTTATATGATGCAACATAGGTATGACTATGTGGCCTTTATAGGTTAAAATTTTAAAAAGTCATGCTCAGAAAAAGTTGTACCATAGATACATCCAATTCTTCATCTTAGACTGCAGATTATGATAATCTTCATTTGTTACTTTTTAACAAATTTGGTATGTGAATTTGGTGAAGCTTCAGGCTTCAGCTAGGCATTTCCTGTTGATTGGATCACTGATTTACTTTTTCTTTTATTTGCGTTGTTTTTTGTTGCTTGGTTTAAGTGTTCTTCCTACAGCCAATTGCTTTGACCAATAAGTCTTGTTCTTAACCTGAAAGAAACAAAGCACATAGTTCTAAAGTTGTATTTTCACCTGAAATACCGGAACTGTGTTATTTGACAGCTTGAAATTTCCATCAAACTCCTAGATCTCAAAGAAAATTTTGATGGATCAAAATGATAGGATTATACTTCTCTATACCTTTAATGGTTGTTTGACAAATTAATAAAACAATTAACAATAGTTCAACAAAATGATTGACATTTACTAGCATCATCCATAGCTATTAAAGGTGTGATTGCAAGTATGCAACCTTTAGAGTTGAGGGAAAATGAAATTTTAATTTGCTAGAAGACATATATTCCTAGGATGACTACTACATAAGACTACCAACTTGTCCTCAATACTCCCTTCTTTTGGATTAACAAGAATGTGTTTCAAATATGGTATCTTATGGATTTATTTTGCTAGAGTTACTAGAATCCGTATATGAGACTAGCACAAAGAGCTTAAGGAAAATTAGGAGAAAACGAAAATATTAGAGTTCAAAATTGAGACTGAAAATATAGATGCCAAACTCTATATTGGCAAGCACAAAATATTTACGTTTTCCAGAATTCGGTAGGAGAGGGAAAAAGACAGAAGAAATAGTTGAGCTAAAGTGATATAAAACCTAGGACAATACAGAGGAAAAGTTGATGAGGAAAAAGAGAGGATGATGGGGGAAACACAAAAAGCAAATAGAGAGGAGAGGGGGTGGGGGGTGGTGGGAGAGGCTGATTAAAGTTGTAGAGAGGAGACTGGTTAGAGGATTTTTCAGAAGCTCTAGTTGGAGCATCATCATATCTCTCTCTCTCTCTCTCGTCCCAGTACGTTTTCTCCTTTTTGCTTTGTTGTTATGTTCAAATTGAAAATGTGGAGCCTATATATTCTTTGTCTTTGTTACGCTTTTTGTTGCTTTTAATATAATTTGGTATATTACAGTACACCATAAATTACCTTTGCCTTGTAGATAGAATCACATCAAATAAATAGGAAACATGAAATGGGTACAAGGAAAATGTGACAAAGGTTGCCTTTGTTGCCTTGCCCTTTGGAAAAATGCCCCTAGGCAATAAGGTGCATGCGTTTGTTAAGGTGTCTCTCTTGACCACAGTAGGGCTGGTAGACCTACTGGCTATTGACTTCCTCATTATCAACAATCAACAAGTATTATTAGCTATGAGCTGCTATGGTTAGTTTAAATTTGAACCAAATGGACTGTAAAAGAATGCTGTGATCTATTTTTATTGTATTATTAAATGTAGTCTTACATCACAAATGTGTTGTAAATGAATAGGGATGCTTGAATTCACTGATTGGAACTACCAGATTTGTGGACTGAAATTAGGGTCAAAGGCCTAAGTAACTAATGTTTATGTTCACAAATAATAGAGTGCCCTATTTGATAATTTCTATCTTTAGGTTTCTCTTATATCTGTGGCTTCCACATATTGTAATCAATGTGCAGAATTTAATAGAAAACAATAACCCATAGGAAGAAATAGCTGCAGTAACACACTTTAAACTTTATTTGCTTTTCAAAAAAAAAAAAAGGAAAAAGAAAACAGACACACACTTGAACCCGGGAATGTTGAGCTTTTTAACAACTCTTCCCCACAGCTACCGATGCTCTAGCCCTGTTCTGGAGTACTAAAGCTTGTCTAAGAGAAACTTATAAGTGGTATGCTGGCCTAGCGGTTGGAACACTATGAACAGGAAATTTGGTGGTTGTTACATGCAATTCTCTTATTGTCTTATCACATATGTGAAGTATTTTTGGACCTTTGCTGATAAATAAGCCACTTGAAAGTGAGTATCAGATTTCATGCCATCTAAAAACAGCTGATTGACTTCTATCATTCAGATATCCTTAAGGCACCTCATCAGTGGATTCTCACATTGATTGTATTTGAAAAATATATGAAATTAGTAACATCAACATGGTTGTGGTTTAAGGTCAAGTAAACTACTATGAAGAAATATTTTCATCTCAAATAGAAACAAACTGATATGCTAATGGCATTGTGAAACTTATGGTGATAGCAATAATTGATTTCTCTCTTTAGAGATAAGACTTGGAGAATCTGAGTTTGTTGAAAATGTATTTTGGTTTTTCCCCTTATAGTACTACTACTACTACTACTACTACTTTTATGCTGTGAGAAATATTTTGACAAGAAAGGAATCATGCGAAGACCAGAGATAGAAGAAGCAACGGCAGAAAGTGTTTCTAGATATTATCTTTTGGAAATCACTATCTAAATTTTTAGAAAAAGGACTCTGTAATGTGCATGACTGAGATCTGGGACATGTTATCATAGTTGTCCTTCCATTTTCTTTTTCCTTGTTCTAAATTATAATTTGTCTTGTATATTGAATCAGGCGAAGGCAACAAAAGTGATTTTGCCAAAGTGCAGGGCCCAATTATTGGGGGTCCATTCACTCTGGTTGATGCAAATAATCAGGTTGTTACTGAGCAAGAGTTTATAGGAAAATGGGTTTTGTTGTATTTTGGCTATACACACTCCCCAGATGTTGGACCTGAGCAAGTCCAAGTAATGGCCAAGGCTATAGATACATTAGGTTTGATTCTTTCACTGGTTCCAAAGTCTGATGTATAACTTCCTCAAACTGGATGTCTTGTGTTTTGTATATCTAACACGTGTGTTATCTGGATTAAGAGTCTAAGGAGAATATTAAGGTCTTGCCTGTATTTGTCACAATTGATCCGCAACGTGATACTCCCTCACATCTTCGTGCCTACCTTAAAGGTCAGGAGGCCCTGGAAACACAATATGTGAAATAATTAGCCAATTTTGTTTTAAAACCGCTGTTTCCTAATGTTCTCTTGTTCATAATCTTCATTGAAGGGCTGCAGAATTTGATTCAAGGATTGTCGGATTGACAGGACCTGTTAGTGCTGTAAGGCAGATGGCACAAGAGTACCGTGTTTATTTCCGAAAGGTTGAAGAGGAAGGAGATGATTACCTTGTCGAGTCTTCACATAACATGTATGCCTCAAGCTCCAGGACTTCCTCTCTATCCCATCCTCCTTTTTCTTATATGCATGTGAACTGAATGTATTTATAGAAAGTTAGCATTAGTTTATGTTTAAACCTGCAATTGCAGGTACTTGATCAATCCAAACATGGAGGTTGCAAGATGCTTTGGCGTCGAGTACAATGCAGAGGAGCTAGCAGAAGAAATTCTAAAGGAAATTAAGAAGAGCCTGAGCACATAATGCTGTAAAATTGTGGTATTCTTAGGCTGAGGGTATATGGGAAAGCTTATATTTTGCAGAGTGTTCTAACATTTCTCTTCTACTGATATTTGATCGTGTGCCTCTTTTTTGGGAGTTGGGCGGAAATAAGGGTTAAAAACAAGAAAAATTCTCAAATCATGGTGAATTTAAAGATTACCTCACTTATAAACTGGGGGAAGATTTAGAAAGGATAAATAAACTTTAGTTTCAGAATTTTAGGATAATTAACGAATTAATTTTTGTATTTTTAAAATTAAATATTAAAATTTTTTTTTTATAATTTATCTATTTAAATTAGAAATTTATCTATTTATTTTTATCAAATATTTTTATTATTTTTTTAAATGAATAAATTACACTTTAAATTTTTAAATTTTAATATATTTAATGCATTGATATCTGTATTTTTAATTTATATTCTTTTTAAGTAATAAATAATTTTATTTTACTATTAAAATATTTATTTTTGAAAATTTATTGTTATTAAAAAAAATAAATTCTAAAATTTTTTAATATAAATCAAAATATTTTATAGCATATTTATATTAAATATTTTCTTTATTATATAAATTCCTAAATCTTTAAACTTACAGTGTGTTAGGCATAAGATTTTTATTTTTTTGTTTTTTGAAAATTAAAAATTATTTTTTGATTTTTGTTACTTATATTTTAAAAACAGTTTTTTAAAAATTGTTTGTATAAAAATAAATCTATAAAATTTTATAGAAAAAGTAATAAAATATTTATTAAAATATAATTTTTAATAATAAAATAAGAATAAGAAAAAGACATATAATTCACCTGAAATACCCAAGTTTGAATTCCCAAACTCTAATTCTCTACTAAAAAAATTTTTTATAAGTTGTTAATAAAAATAATAATAAATTATTTTTATAAATTATTTTCTCCTACAATATTAGTAATTGGTCCTTATAATATAAAAATATTTATTAACTAGTTTCTCAATTTTAAAATATACATTAAAATATTTTTGAAATTTTTAAAAATTTACTAGTTAATCTATATATTAATTTTAACTATTAAGTATTGTAAAAAAATTATTTAATTCTTATTATATAGAAAAATTCACTCATTACTGTATTTATTTCAAAAATTACATTAAAATATTTTAGGTTTTAAAAAACCTATTAATGAATTCATCTATCAATTTAGTTATTAAATATTGGAAAAAAGTTTTAGAAAATATTTTTATAAAATTGAATAATTAACTAATAAACTTTCTTATACCATAGGGATTAAATAGTAAAATATTTAAATATTAAAATTAATAAAAAAAATTAATTAATATATTTTTATTTGTAATATTTCAAGAATGTTTTACCGTATGTTTTAAAATCAATGGACTAATTGATAAATTTTTTTCAATAGTAAATTTTTATAAAAAAATTTAATATGCCCACAACATGAAAATTAATTAGCAAATATTTAATTAAAATTGAGAAATCAACTAATAAAATTTTTTATATCATAAAAATTAAAATTGATGAAAGAATTAATTGGTAGTTTTTTAAAAGATTTTAAGATTGTTTTAATATTTTTTTTGTAAATTGAGGAATGAGTTTTATCATACGAGAGTTAAATAGTAATTTTTTTTATAATAATAAAATAAAAATATATTTTAAAAATTAATTGAATAAAAATGTATTTTAAAAAAATTAATTGATAAAAGGATAAAATTTTGAAAGTGTTGATAATAATTGATCAAGCATAATTTAGCCACATTTTTATTATATTTATTGCTGTTTAATTACACATTTTTCTAGCTTAATTTATATTTTTGTAGAAAATGAAAAAATTGAAAAACTGGAGAAAAAGTACAGAAAATGACAAGAAAAGTGATTGGGTCAGTAATTTGCCCAAATCACTGCCCAAATCAAGCGGAGGAAGCAGAGACAGAAAGCTAAAAACTGGGCTGACTCACAGAAAGCGATTGGGGCAGCGATCTGCCCAAATCACCGCCCCAATCACGTTGACAGCAGAAAATACAGCAGAAGCGAAAAAGTGCAGAAATTCAAGATTTAAAATAAAGAAATCCTAACCCCTCTCAAACACTTCAAGATCAATCCTAGGGCATCTCAAAGAGTCACTCTCAAGATAGACCTCCTCAAGAAGAAGATTTATTCACAATTAAAAGAGAGATCAAAGACAAAGACCAATCCAATTTAGGATTTCAAAACCTAATTGGATTGGGATTCCTCACCTATAAAAGGAGGCAGCCCAAACCAGCAAAGAGATCTTCTCTCCACTACAGAATCACAGCAGCAAGTCTGCAGTAGCCTCTCCTTCTTCCTTTCTTCTTTCTTTTGTATTTTAGCTCACCATGAGTGGCTAAACATCTCTTTTCTAGTTGAAGTTGGAAAATTCAGATTTGTGATGAATTGGGAGATTTAAATCTCCATTGTTGAACTTCTATTTATTTTCAATATTTATGCAATTTGATCTTTCTATAATTGTTGCTTTGCTTTTAAAATCAATTTAGGCCTATTGCTTTTAATTGCTTGAGTAACAATTGTTTGAATAATTTAGGTCTGTAATTGCTTAGATTATTTAAACACACATTTAATCAAGTTGCATAATCTAAACTTGACCACGCGGTTGGTAAGGTTAGAATTAGGTTTCTCTAAGTCCCAAGGACGTTCCTTGGCAACTTGTTAACTAGTGTTTGATTAGCAAACGTTTCCTAATCAAACTAGAACTAAGGAGGAATTTGGATTGTGAGAAGCGTCTTCCACATCCTAAACTAATTTATTGAAATAAATAGGAGTGTTAAAGAATCAATGGTCAATTCTAAACAATCTGAAATAGATCCATACTTCAACTAAAATCTTTTTTCCCATTGAAACTCTCATTTATTTAAATTATTACTTTTTCTTACTATTTAGTTTTAATCATCAAAACAAAACCCCCCCTCTTTTAATTTCTTGTTATTTACTTGTCCAAGTCATTATTAAGAAAATCCGTGGTGTCAAATCCTTGTGGTTCGACCCTATTGTCACTATCTACAAGTTAATTGTTGATCGTTTAATAAGTTTATTTTTGCCGGTTTCGACAACCGCTTATCAATAATATAATAAAATTTATAAAAAATAATGGTTAAATATAATCTGTAATAAAAAATCAATAGTTATATTTTTCAATTTTTTGATTTCAAAAATATTTTTTAATAATTAGTAAAAAGAAAAATGTAATACTAATAAATGAATTATTTTTTTATTTTTTTATTAAATAAAAAATAAAAAATCGCAACAAAAATGGATGCCCCTTAAACTCTCTAATTTCTAATTTATATTAAGATATTTATAATAATTTTGCATTAAATATTTTTTCATTATATAAACTCAAATCCTTAATCTCTAAATTTATTAATTTTCAATTTATATGAAGATATTTTATTATAATTTTATATTAAATAGTTTTTTTTAAACTATGTTAAGGTAGTAACATTTGGTTAAATTCTAGTGTTGGAATTTAACTTTTCGATATAATGTCCGTCGAAATTCGAAATTTTAAAATCAGAAACTGTATAGGGATAAAATGAGTTTTTATAAAATAAATTTTAAGTATTTTAAAAAATATGTTTAAAAAAAGTTTTAAAGTTCAGCCATTAAAGGTGACTTTTCTAATCAACCCATAAAAGGGTTTTAGCTTAGAAAAGGAGAAAAATATTTCTCTATTTTCAGGCAGAGGTGAGTCAAAAATACATTTCTTAATACTTTTGAGTTTATTTCTTTATTTTCTTTTCAAAAAATTCACAATTCTTTCTCTTGGTTTTGAAAATCAAGATTTTGGATTAAAAATTTAAAGTCTAAAGTATTAGAACATCCTTCTTCCTTATAAAATCCTTATTGTGGTTGTTGTTTTGTCTCAAGGAGGTAAGTAAATCATTGCCTCTCTTCTATCCTAAAATTTTAAAGAGAATGCAAGTTGTTTTCTTTTTAGTGGTTTGACGATGCATGCAATGTTTTGGGGTTTAAGTTTTCAAGATTAAGATAGTGGATGAATTCATGTTTTGTTGATGCATGTTGTTGTTAATGGGTCTTTTGAATTGTTTATAACCTTGTGATATTGTCGTAGTATGGTTTTTGAAGATCTTATGTGCTTTGATCTTGTTTTTGAACTTATTGTTTAAGTGCAGAATCGGATTTGGTATGAAACCAAAATGCAGATTCTGCCGCCGAAGGTCCCTTCGGCAGCCGAATCTGCACTCGAAGTAGCCATTTTTGGCTGCTAACCTATCTCCGAAAGTTTGACTTTTGAATCTGTAAGGTGACTTTAGGTTGCCGAAACTGTCACTGAAAATCTCCTGTTCAGCTCGTTTTCTACATGTTTTCTTATATATTTTTAAGGGTTTTTTAGGATAGTTTTAAGAGTTGTAAAAGTTATATTTGATCTCGCATTTAAGTCTATCTGTATAAGATCGGACTTGGGTGACTATGGAGGCAGACAGTGAGATAAGTGTTTTAGAGCTAGGTTTGCGTTAGTAAGAGGTGAGTAGAACTAAACTAAACTATTATTTTAAAGAAATCGAACGTTTTAAGTACACTTATGCATCATGAATCCCATGTATATATGTTTAGCTTGTTTTGCATTAAAATTCACGAATATGATGTATTGCATAATTAATTGCTGTTGTGGATTAATGTTGGATGGCTTACTAGCCATTGAGCATGTTATGATATGTTATGATGGATATGATAGATCAGAGTGCTCATTCAACACCACTGACACTATGATTATGTTATGTTTAAGAAGAAGTATGAGGAGCATTCTTTGTGAACCGAACACTATTGAAATTATGGAGTGTTAGTAGTGACAAGTCTATCTTGATATGAATTATTTGTGTTGTGACGCATTCATACATATGTTTTATTAAACTGTTTTATATTATGTTTCTGCTCATTAGACTCTAGTAGCTTATTCATTTCCCCTAATCTCAGGTTTGCAGGACCAGAGTTAACACAGTAAGTCAAAATGTTTCTTGGTATAGTTCAGATGTAATCATATAGTTGTGGACATATAATGTATTGTGGATTAAAATTGTGCTTTGCCCGAATTTTCTTTTATTATTCTTTTTGTTAATGATTTTATTATGTAAAAATTTTAAATTTAAATTATGTTTGAATTAAACTGAGACATGTAATAATGACCATACTGGAGCATCTGATGAGAACTTTAGTATGAGTTTATGTTTTCAGTTATGTATGTATGCATATGCCGAGTTTTAGTTCACGAGATGTAATGTTCATGTACATTTTTAAAGTCATGCTTAGGATTATTTTAGATGCAACAGGATATATAGTAGGCTTACTATGGGTTCCAGCGACCTTAAGTTAATTTGTATCCTAGCGCTTATTATGGGTTTCAACGACCTTTAAGTTGATTTAAATCCTAACAACGATAACGATTTAATTTTCGGATTGTTACACAAATTATTTTTATAAAATTTACACAAATTTTTAAAATATATTACAATTGATAGATATATGAAATAAAACATAAAATATAAATATTAAAATTAAATTATTTATATTAACATAGTAGAAAAATATTGAAGGTAATAATGCTATAAAATGTGAAATAATTTTTAGTTTCTAAGGTTTTATTGTCTTAACATAATAGTTATTTTATTAAAATTCACCGTTGAATTATAATAATTTAATCTTTTGAATTTTATATTTTTATAATAATTTAGTCCTTACATTTAAAAAAAATAATACAAATGTTATAAAAATAATTTATTATTTTAGCAGAGTGAAAAAAAATATTTAATAAAGATTACAATAAAATATTTTGATATAACTTGAAAATAGTAAATTTAGAGGTTTAGGGTTGAGATCTTGAGAAAATATTTACTATAAAGCTATTAAAAATATCTTATATAAATTAAAAATTAAAAAAATATAAAGTTTAACCCTTTTTTTAGGAAATTTTTTTTTTTAACCCTTACGAGGCAAAAAGCTGGAGTTAAGCAGCATGGAGTGAGATTTTTCTGAGTATTTCTTTGATAATCTGGTAAATTTCTGATGTTACATATGGTTGATTCTCTTCCCTTGCATCCCATCTAAACTGAGTAAATTTTTTTAAATATTTTTTCTTTTAATTCGATTTAATTGAATCTTTGACTGAGAGAGAACAGAGTGATTCAAATGCAAGGGAAAAGCTAAGCCCTTTTTTTTTGCTTGCTAAAAATATAGAGATCTACATTTCACATGAGACCGAGTCTCTTGCTTTCTTTTTTCAGCAACACAAATTAACCAAAAAAAATAAAACAACAATAATTAGTCCTAGAGTGTAAATTCCTATTCTTTCTTTTTTTGTTTTCCACCCTGTTTTGCCATCCAATATCATTCTCTGACCCAAAACAGAGAGAAGAAAACAGCCACAGTCTTTCTTTCATGGCTGCCACTCCAGGAGGCCCTTCTAAATCATCTCCTGGGGGGCTAAGCTAGTTTCAATTTTCTTTCTCTTATTAAATTTTTTCTCTTACCTTATCATTCAATCCCATTCTTCTTCTGTAATTTTATTCTATGTCTGCCAATAGTAATCTTTGCATATATCTTTGCGGATGAGAATTTACAATTCCTCCCAACTGCATTGTTCATATAAGAATTCATAGGAAATGGGGGACATCTCGCCTGATAAAAGAACTGGTTGTGGCCTAATAAATGTAGTTCTTGGAAGGCGAAGTTTTTGGCCAAGAAGATCTGCTTCTTCTGGCTCACTTTCCACGTTGAGCGGAAACACCTATGTCAAGGCGCCGACCTCTCCAGTTAGACGAAGGAGTGGCTCCGATGAGGCTGATTTTTACGATGACTCACCGGCCATATCAGATGGCCATCCAAAACCTATTACAAGAGCTTCTGATCACCCCAAGATACCTCCTCCTGTGCAGCAACACCAACACCACCACCCTCTGCAGAACCAACAAAACCATCGTCGAAAACCTTCAGAGGAGGGAACCAAAATTTCAGCTGACCAACTTCATGGTAACCAAAATTTTGGTTATCCTCCTCAAGGTAGGAAGCTACCTAGGGGAGCTATTGGCATCTCCGGCGAGCTCGAAAGCATGATTGCTGATCACCAAAAGACTAAAGGAAACAGCAATCTTGTCCGGGCTTCATCTAGCAATGTCATGCTTTTCGGCAACTTAGGCAACTTGAGGCAATCAGGGGGGACTGCTGCTGCAGGAAACACCAATTCATATAATGTTCTTGATCATCTTCCCAAGACTGCAAGAGAAGAAAACTCCATGCCTAATGAGCAATTCATGGGAAATGTAGTGAAGCAACAACATGAAGCACAGAAACCAAGTGCAGAGCAGCCTGGAGGTCCATTATGCAGGGCCATCTCTACAAGAATGGACCCTGAACAATTGAAAATTATGGGCAATGAAGATTACAAGAATGGGAATTTTGCAGGGGCATTAGCTTTATATGATGCAGCAATCTCCATTGATCCCAACAAGGCTTCATATAGAAGCAACAAAAGCGCGGCATTGACAGCTCTAGGTAGGCTTCTCGAGGCAGTTTTCGAGTGCAGAGAAGCCATTCGAATTGACCCTCATTATCATAGAGCTCACCATCGTTTAGCAAACTTGTACCTCAGGTAGTAACTTATTTACTTGATAATCACGGCCTGGTCGTGCTGATTTCTTACACATTCGTACTGTCTATCCTGCATAGATTAGGGGACGGGGAAAAAACTACGTACCACTATAAACTTTCAGGGCCAGAAGCTGACCATTTAGACATTGCTAAAGCTAAAGCTCTTCAGATCCATCTCAACAAGTGCACCGAGGCACGAAGACTGCGAGACTGGAACACCTTGATCAAGGAGACCAAGGCTGCCATTTCTTCTGGTGCGGATTCAGCGCCGGCAGTAAGACACCAAAATTTATGACTTCTCATCTAAAAATCTCCCTGTCTTTAAGCTAGCTAGATATACTAACATGGGTTCCTTCTCTTGTGTGATGGGAAGATATTTGCATTGCAAGCAGAGGCCTTGATAAAGCTGCATAGGCACCAAGAAGCAGACGAAGCGCTAAGAAATGGTCCACATTTCCAAGATGATGAATGTACCAAATATTTTGGACCCATTGGTAATGCAAATCTGTTAATGGTGCGAGCACAAATCGACATTGCTGTCGGCAGGTTAGTGTTACAATTTTCAGTCATGCATGTTTTGCTTTATGGATGAGAAATCGTAATGGTTGAAGCAAATGGACATATTGACAGATTTGATGATGCATTAGCTGCGGCTCAACGAGCGACTAGGCTTGATTCTAACAATAAGGAAGCGAACATGGTAATGAGGAAAGCCAGAGCTGTAGCAGCAGCTCGATCAACTGGTAATCAACTTTTTAAAGCAGCCAAATTCTATGAAGCATCTAATGCATATGGTGAAGGACTTGAACATGATCCTTACAACTCGGTTCTATTGTGCAATCGAGCCGCCTGTCGGTCTAAGCTTGGCCAGTATGAAAAAGCTGTAGAAGATTGTAATGCTTCGCTTAATTTGCGCCCTAATTACTACAAGGCTAGACTAAGGAGAGCAGATTGCTACGTCAAGGTGACTATATAGACTTCAATGATATATATATATATATATGCAAAAGAAATTTTTGGGTTGTGGAAAGTCTTCTGAAAAGGGTAATTTTTACTGAATCTGATGTTTATTTTGGTGGAATATAATAGTTGGAAAAATGGGAAGCTTCAATGCAAGACTACGAGATCTTGCACAAAGAAGCACCAGAAGATGAAGAGGTGAGCAAGGGATTGTTAGAGGCCAAAGCGCAGGTTAAGAAGTACAAGGGTGAGGAAGTGAAGGATTAGAGCAACAGAAGCATGTTGAGGCTTGAACTTATAGAAGAACAAAGCAAGAAGATTGAAAAGGAGAAAGATTCCAAATGCAGGAACCTGCAGCAGCACAGAGGCCCTATAGAATCAAAACTTGACGAACTCCATATGGCTGCCATTGCTGAGGGGATATATGGGGAAAAAAAAAGAGAGAAATTGGCAAATGGTATGATCTATAGAAGAGAAATTGGCACCATATTTGGACTATGATGTAAAGTAAGTAAATATACCCTGAACAATTTCTTTCTTTTTTTTTTTTACACGTATAATTGTATGCTTTTGTGACTTTTTTTGGGAGAGTTTGAAAAATATGGGGAAAAATTATTTGCCAAAGAAAGAAGGAAATGAAAGAAATTAATTGACAATTTATTATGGATTGATGTCTTGGGGAATTCAAAATTTCATTTAATTATAAAAATTATTATCTAGCCTTGCTAATTTAATAAAATTAATGGCTTAATCTCTATATTTTTAAATTAGTATTAAATAGTTTCGGTATTTCAAACTATTAACTTATTTTTTTATTAATTTTATAAATTAAATAATTATTTTAAAATTATAGAAACTAAATGGTTATATTTTTAAATTACATATATAACAGTTAGAAATGAATATGTTTTAATTATTTCATATATATTAACGGATTAAATAAATGGAAAGATAAAATAATTAATAACATGAAAAGTAGTAATTATTCGATTTATTTTTAAAAATAAAAAAATTAAAGCAAATAGTCTCGTTATCTTTTAAAATTTTATCAAATTTTATTTAAACTCATCAAATAAAATGAGTTATTTGTCCCTTTAAACTGTTACAAATTACACAAAAAAATCTAAAATTTAATGCTGAAAAAAAATAATAAAATCCTTAATAAATATCAGTTTAAACATTTAAACTTTTGAATAAATAATTTTAATAATTTAATTTATAAATATTTTAGCGGCTATTAACCTATTTTTTAGAAGTTAAATATTTAATTTTTTAATTTATAAATGGAGGTTTGACAATATTACCGTGTTTGGGTGAGTGATTATTTTTAAAAAATTCATAAATTTAAATAGCTATTATATATTAGTTTAAGAAATCAAATTAACCATTTTATTTATTCCAATTTAAATAAATTTTTATAAAATTTTTAAGAATAATTTTATATATTTAAAAGTGAGAGGAAATTATTCATATGCAAAACTATTTTCTTTCCATTTTTGTATAAAAAATGATTTAATCATTTTATTGTTCAAAATATCGATTTACTTATTTTTTACGATATGAAAAAATAATTTCTTTTTGAGAAAAATTGTTTACTGATATTGATATTTTCAGATAAAAAGTGTTAACTTGTAAGTATTAAAAATAATAACTTTAAAAATTAAATAAAAGTAGTCATATCTTTTAAATAGTATTATACTATTAAATTTATTACCTAATATATTATTTGATTATAATGAAATATAATTTAAATTTAATTAAAATTTTAAAATACTTGAAATCTAGATTTTCATTAATCCTTCATTTTAAAGATATATTTTGAAATATTACCTCAATTTTCTATGATAAAGAAAATTTTCTTTTAGACAGTAATTTTTATATACAAGCATAAACTCTAATATTGATTGATATATAATTATATTTGAGTTTGACATTAACCTCATCACGACCTTGTGGACGCCGGCGGTTGTTATCTCAACCAGCTCTGAAGCGCTCCACGTTTATCGGAGGTCAAGTTCAAGGCACAGATTGAAGAGTTCAGACAGGATCCTTTTCCGCTGAAAAATGTCTATATTTCCTCTCTCCAAGTATTTATACTTAGGCCCCATCAATCATCGGCCTGCAATTTTTTTTTTTTTCCAAAATAATGTTAGTTACTAAAAATTATTTGAAACAAAAATTTCATGATTAAGTTTTTAGAATATAATTTACACTAAAAATTTTAAGGATGCATTTTATTAGCGACGATATTAAATATGCATCAGAAAATATTAATTTTTATTGACTTTTTAAATATGATTTTTATTTTAAATATTTTTTAATATTATTTTAGATTATAATACTACTATAGTTATCTATAAATTAAAAATAAATAAATAAAAATAAATATGTGATTCTTGTATTTTAAGAGGATATTTTTAGTATTACTCTTTCTTTCCATATTTATATATATTATATATTCGTTACTTGTACAAAATATTTTTTAAATAACATTTTTAATTTTGTTGATATTTTCAAGCAAAAAGTGTTAAATTATCAATAATAAAAATAACAACTTTAAAAATTTTTTTAAAAAAATCATTTCTTTTAAAAAATATTATACTGTTAAATTTATTTATGATTTATTCATTTATTTTGTAGTAATTGTGAAATTAATTTTTCTTATGGTAAATGAATATTTTTAAATAATTATTTAATTACATAAAAAAAGTTGTGTATAATTTTAGTTATAAAAAATTATCATTTTATTTTAAAATAGTTACATATATAATTTCGCTATAATTAAATTGATGGGACTGAAAAAAAAATATTGTGATTAGTTAATTTTATAAAAAAGAGAATGCGAGATGATTAGTGTTTATGGCATTTATTCTGACACTCAAGTCAATAAATTAAAGAAATGATAAATCTAAAAAATTATTTAGAACTTAAGAGTAGTTGTATGAGAATAACATATTTTTATTTTTGTGATCATTAGTTTATATACCGTAAGAAAATGGATTTAATTATAGTATTTTCAGAAAATCCGACAGATGCTGACTAATTGATAAGGGATCTTGCCGGTTAATTGGTTGGGAATCCCGCGATTTCAGGCATAATAGGGATTTGCTGAATTGTGCATGCGGGCAACTTTATGTGAAGATTCAACCTCTTCAAGACATGACGAGTTTTGATGAAAAACCGGATGCAACAGTATTCAGGTCTTTCTTTCCACGGATGAGACCGCGTATCGATTTATCAGACCCTTACCGCGTGGCACTGTTTTATGGCGACAGCTCATGGCTTATTTTGTTCGATCGTTGTGTAATATCAGAAGTCCCCTCGCTAGTTTTCAATTTTTTAGATTCGAAAATGACAGTTATCTTCTCGATCTGGGTTACGTGGTCTATTTAGATTGATCTTCCATGCATGCATCATTTTGTCTGATAATTACCTTGTTTTGTAATTTTTATTTTTAATGAGAAATCTTTCATTCTATACTCTGTCATTATTTTCGTTAAGTGTTTATATGCTTGGTACTTGGTCATAACTCTCGTCCAATCATAGCTGAATACGACTTTGAATAATCTTTTTTAAAAAATGTTAAGGGGTTAACACTCGACCAGGCATCTGACAGTCTTTGCATTTTGTCATAAGATAACTTTAAACTTTTCAATGGGACTTACCCCAACCTTGTGACTCGCTTGATGGTTACCCACATCATGGCTATGAAATAAATAAAAAACCGAACTTAACACTTGGTCATGATAACGATTTAAAGGATTCTATTAATTGGGATTGATACCCGATCGTTAGCCTAATAGATACCCGCCTTGTAGTGCTTTTTGACATAAATTTATTTTTGTCTTTTGGGAAGTACACCAGAAGACTCGTTTAACAGTTACCTGCCTTGTGGCACTTTTTGATAGAAACTTGCTTTTGTCTTTTGGAAAGGACACCAGAAGACTCGCTTGGCGGTTATCCACCTTGTGGCGCTTTTTGGTAGAAATTTACCTTTGTCTTTTAGGAGGATACCAGAAGACTTGTCTGGTGGCTACTCACCGTGTGGTGCTTTTTGGCAGAAACTTGCTTTGTTTAACGGGACTAATGCCTGGATTATGGTCTAGAGAAACCCAATTATAGCATGGCGAAACCCGACTTATGGCCTTGGCATTAGATGCCTTGTTTAGCAGGACTAACATTTGAATTATGGCCTGACGGATTCTGCCTTGTGACCTTGCATAAAATGTCTTAAAGACTTTTTGTGGAACGAGACTAACACTCGGTTGATCGACGTGGCGTATACTCGTCTTGTGGCTTGAGTATAAAATGCATTGTTTAGCGGGATTAACGCCCAAATTATGGCCAGATGGATTCTCACTTTGTGGCTCGATATGAGATTCTTTATTTAATGAGACTAACACCAAGATCATGACCTCATGGATTTTTGCCTTCTGGCCTGACATGAGATACCTTGTTTAGTGGGACTAACACTTAGATCATAGCCTGACGAATTACATATATAACCGCTACAGGTTCACGGTCAGGGGTAGTTTTAAGAGTTGTTATCTCGAGTTCGGGTCTTCTCTCTCCTCTATTTTATCTTGCAAACTTTTGAAGTGTGTCATCCCTTATTAACCTCTCGATCTCGTCCCTTAGTTGTCGGCATTCCTTCGTTGTATGTCTCTGGTCTTTGTGAAAGTGGGAGTACTTGATCTTGTCTCACCTTTCGGCTTTCTTAGGGTTGAGTTTAGGAGGCCACCTGACTTCTTTGTTGTTTTTCCTGATCAACATTAGAATATGTGATCGTGAGTCATTTAATGGAATATAGTTCTTATACTTATCTTGGTCATCCCTTCTTCAGGAGACTGGGTAACTTATGTGGTCTTCTTCATATCCTTGCCTTTCTATCTTTTGATTTTGCTTTTGACTCGTCCTTTTGTCCTCTCTTGACGCTTGGACTTTGTCATCTAGCCTGATGCACTTATGGGATTTGCCCATTACCTGTTAATATGTAGCAGCTAGGTTCTTGATTAGGAAATTCATGAACTTGCCATTGTGTGTTCCTTTCTTCCATGGTTCACATGCTATCTCATTATTTAATTCCTCTACTTGTATTGTTTCTGCATTAAATAATAAAATAAAGCTCCTTAAAGACTTGTCCTCTCTTTGACAGATCTTTCGCAAGTCAAAGGAGAGTTTTTTAGGAGGTATACAAGTAATAAACCTGGATTTAAATAACATAGCGAATTGTGTAAAATTCTAAATTAAACATGGGCTCTGATGTTGGTACCATTTCGGAGCCAAACCTGTGAGTGTTGACAAAAATACTCGACACAACACGAAGTCGTTGATATTCTGAAACTGCATAGTTGTCCTAAAGATCACCAGGTGACTTTTGGGATCTGCTCTTCCTTCATATTTGTCCAAGCTTGGCAGCTTGAACTTGGTTGAAAAAATTTCTACTAAGATCACTTCTAACAGGGGCAAGGTATCATCCAAGCCATAGTCCTCCTCCTGCTCCTTTTGGTACCTTAGTATGACCCAAACCATATTCTAGTCAACGGTCTTTGGAGTCTCATCTGACGACTCTTCATCCCCCAATTTGTTGGATTGCTTCTATCCAAGTCCTTGGGGGTATCAATGGAAGCGTTCTCCCCTTCCTTAGGGGCCATGAATGATGCCTCTTCCCAATCTTTGTATTGCTTGAGAGTAGTGTGCAACCTTTTGATGTATTAGAGCAACAAAGATAACGTGAGGTGGTTGGCGCCTATGGCAGCCACTTCAGCGCTCAAGTTAGCAAACTGAATAAAAGAGCGAATGTAAAGAATTGTTTAGAATTCAAGAGTAATTATGTGAGAATAATATACATTTATCTCTGTGATCATTAACTTTTATACTGTATGAATATGGAGTTAATTATAGTATTTTTTAAAAATTCGATGGATGCTGGCTAATCGATAAGGGATCTCATCGGCTAATTAACCGGCGATTCCGCGATTTCAAGCATAATGAGAATCTGCTGGATTATGCCTGTTAACGGTAATTTTATGTGAAAACTCAACTTCTTGAAAGGAGAGAAAGTCTTGATAAAATTAGGCAATCATTATATAATACTAGAAATAAAATTTAAAATTTTATTAAAGTTTTAAAACACTTGAAATTTAGATCTTCAATTCTTTATTTTAAAGATAAATTTTCAAGAATTACCTCAATTTTCTAATATCAAGAAATTTATATTTTTTAAAAAGTAATTTTTTATATGCACGGATAAACTTCAATATTAATTGATGTATTATTACATTTTTTAAGAATATATAATGGCTAAAAAGTTAAATGCAATATTGCATGGCCAAACATATAAATTTAATTTATTAATTAAAATTTACCTCTCCACTGTCATTGAAAAAAGTCAAATAAGATTAAATCTTAACCATTTTAGAATTGATACGCTCTCCAAAATCTATTTTATCTTATTTAATTTTTTAGTAATAATTTTAAATTTTATTTTACTTTATTTAATTTTTTAGTAATAATTCATTTAAAAATTTACACCAAAAAATGAAATTTAATATTATTAATCAGTATAATTCAAAAGTAAATTTATACATAATTAGAAAACTATCCCATTTTTTTATTAATTTAAGTTATTTAACTGTTACTACTAAATTGAAAAAATAATTACTAAAAAGAAAAAGGGCGTCCACCTTTATTAATCACAGCTTAGACAATCATACAAACACACGTAGCAGAACAACCACTCTTAATCACCTCCCATGGAAACGCCTCATATGACAATAGATTTGAGTTCGATGTTGACCCCATTAGGACCTTTAAGATCATCGGCATTTGAATTACAATAGTTCTTGATGACCGTCAAATTATAAGGCGGCTCGTCACGGGCCAACCACTGATCTACCTTGAACTTCTGCTGTAAGCAAGGCTTATGGACGGCGGTAGTTGTCACCTCAACGTAGTTACAGTACCAGCCATGATACATTCCACTTCCATCAGAGGTCAAGTTCAAGGCACAAACTGAAGAGCTTAGACAAGGTCCTATTCCGCTGAAAATGTCGAGATTTCCTCTCTCGAAATAGTTGTACTTAGGCCCCATCAGGCCGCCCCATGACACCAGATCGGAGATCCCCACATACTCGCCGTAGGTGTCGTAGAGCCTGACACTGATGATGGAGTCTGTTCCTGCTCTGAAGATCGACCCAGTCCTTATATACATCGTGTACACGCAATCATCATCCGACTGCAATTTTTGTTTCCAAAATAATGTTAGTGAAAAAAAAAACCCCAAAAAGGCGGTTGTAGTGGAGGTTATGGAGGAACTTACAGAAACGGCGGCGATGGAGGCGGTGAGGAGAAGGAGAAATGAGAGAAGACGAGTGTTGATTGCCATATTTTGGGCAAGGAATTGCGAAGCTGTACTGTGTACCATGCAATCAGAGATTGAAATTTATAAATGGTTGAACTCGGAAGAAATCGGGGCTTTCTTGTCTTTTCCTACTCAGGGATCGTTCTGAGTACCTGAGGGCAACAAAGGAAATATACAACGTCCACGTGTAGTTTAAGTTTCCCATGATTACTTTTTCTTTTATTAAATTAATATTATTTCAGATAATTAAAAGGAGATAATCGTGGATAAGTTTAGACAAACAAATTGCGGGTGAATTTATAAAAAAAAAAAATTACTTTTTTATTTGTGAAATAGAGCATAATTGTAACGAATCAGAAATCGAACCGCTACCGGCACTAGAATTCAGATCGACTTAAGATTATCAGAATCCGTAGCAAACCTACTATACATTTGAGTACATGATAAAATCTCATATATAATCACACAAGACAACATAAACATGACATAACATATCTATGATGCAAGGGGCGTAGAATGGGTAAGCCTTAGTCTTTCTTTTACATCGTGTCAGGGGCGTAGAATGGACAAGTCTTAGTCTTTCCTTATCATATCATATTATATCATCTCGAGGGTTAGTGGGTCATCCAATATCCATCCACAACAACAGTAAATTATGCAATGCATCATATTCGTGAATTTTAATGCAAAACAACCTAATACATATACATAGCATTCGTGATGCGTAAATATACTTAAAAGTTTAGTTATTTTAAAAAGATAGTTCAGTTCTACTCACCTCTGGCTGACGTTCACTTAACACTGAAGCAATTATCTTACTGTAGGCCTCTTCGGTCTCCCAGGTCCGATTCTACACAGATGGACTCAAATGAGGGGCCAAACATAACTATTACATAACTCTAAACAACCCCAAACCCCCCCTCCTTAAACATACCAAAACATGCACATAAAATAAGCAAAAGAAGTAAAACAAGCAAAAGAAGGCTGTAACGACCCGGAAATCCGACCCGTTACCGGCGCTAGGATCCAGATCGGCTTAAGGCCGCCGGGACCCGTAGCAAGCCTACATACCTCCTGTAAACCTGTGGAATCCCATACATAACAACATATACATGATCTGTAAAAATTTTTCTTTTCTCTTATCCAAGCAAAACCTGTGCATGCACAAAATCATACATAAACCCCACACTGGAGTCCTCATCAAATACTCCAATGGGGTATCATCATCATACATAACAGCTTGGATAATCATGGTCATTAACATCATTACTCATTAAACACTCTGTACATAATGGGGATTCACACACCTTTAGGTCAAGCACTACTATAATCCTCAATACATCATCAAATCATTCATTACATTACATGGTCATAAATACTCATTACATCATGTTCATGTCCACTACTATCTATTACAACATACATGACTTGACTTCACTCTAGCCGACTTCTTGATCTATCCTGTACCTGCAACTCTGGGAATAAAGGGAGTGGGGTGAGCTACTAGAGCCCAGTGAGCAGAAACTAAAAACATTTGTTTTAATTCCTCCATTTTTAGGTATATTATTATTCATTTTATTATTATTATTATCATTTAACTTTTTCTTTCTTTTTCTTATTCATGCTTTCATGTATGCGCCATAACACAAACATTTCACAACAAGGATGAACTTGTCACCATTTAGCCCCTATCTTTCTTACTTATACATGCCGGGGGCGTAGAGCCGTAGCAGGCACACCCGGACTTCCATAATCAGTCATAGTGCCAGGGGCGTAGAGCCGTAGCAGGCACACCTGGACTCACATAGGCTATCATGACATACGAGGGCTAATGGATCATTCAACATTCATCCACATCAACAACAAAGTATGCAATGCAACATATTCGTGAATTCTAATGCAAACAACCTAATATTGCATGGCATAATGATGCATGGGCAATGCTTTATGATTCATTCATTTATTCATTTACTTTAAAACTTAAGGGGTTGTTCCACTCACCTGATAACTGAAGCTTTAACAACGAACTCTGAACGACTATCTCACAACCGGGGGTCTCGGTTCCTCGGGTCCGAACCTACACAGGTGGACTCAAATGAGGCACCAAACATACATGAACATGACTCTGAAATACTCCCCAAAAACCCCCTAAAACATCCTGAAAACATCACATGAAAACATGCAAGAAATGGCTGAACAGGGCACTTTCGGCGGCAGGTTCGGCGGCAGGTTCGGCGGCCGAAAGTCCCTCTGCAGCCGAAAGTCATGCAGGTTCGGCGGCACTTTCGGCGGCCGAACCTCCCAGACAGAGACGAAACTTGAGTTTCGGGGGCAGGCTTCGGCAGCCGAAACTGCCTCCACAAGGGGGTTCGGCTGCCGAAAGTCACTTCGGCGGCCGAACCTGAGTTTCTGCCGAAGGGCAGAAACTTGGCTCCCTTGTGTCCACAGCCTCCAAAACGCCTCAAACCTGCATAAACTTGTCTCTACACATGCATACACATCATACATCACACCTAGGGGTCTCAAACCATAATATACCCCAACTACAACACTTCAAACAACACATTTCCAACATACATTGTTCAAATCACAACATAAACCTAACAACAAGCCTAAACATGCATTCTACCCCATCAACTTGCATAAAACTTTCATAAAACATAAAAGAAACATAGATCGAAGCTTACCTATTGGAGATCGAGAGGAAGAACGACCCTAGCTCGGAAAATGGAGGGATTTAGCTCCAAGACTTCCAAGCTCCAAACTTGCTTAAAAACACTCAAAAACTTTTGTGGAACCTTAAAACTCAAAGAAAATGGTGGGGATTGAAGGAAAAACACAAGATTTGGGAGAGGGAGGTCGGAAGCTTGCTGCGGCTGAAAATGGGAGAAAACTCTCCCATTTCGGCTAAGTGCCCATTTTATAGGTGACTGGCCAGGCCACGTTCGGGGGCCGAAAGTGCCTCCGCATGCATGCAAGGTTCGGCGGCCGAACTTGGAGTTCGGCGGCCGAACTTGGAGTTCGGCGGCCGAACCTGCATTTCCCTCACTCAAAATTTTCGGGCGCCTAAAGTCCCTCCGAAAGCATGCATGTTCGGCGGCCGAACTTCGGAGTTCGGCGGCCGAACCTGGGTTTTCCTCTAAAGATTTTTCATTCAAAAACTCATTTAATATCTTACTTAAAAACATGAAATACATTAAAACATTTCATAAAATCATAGTTTTACCCTTCTAGAGGTTTCCGACATCCGAGGTCCCACCGGACGGTAGGGATTCCGATACCGGAGTCTAGCCGGGTATTACAAAGGCTGTGCAGGGGACTTTCAGCGGCAGGTTCAGTGGCCGAAGGTCCATTACAGATCCAAAAGTCAGGGACTTTCGGGAGCAGGTTCGGCGGCCTAACCACCTCACAGATCCAAAAGTCAAGGACTTTCGGGGGCAGGTTCGACGGCCGAAACCCCATCACAGATTCCAAAGTCATGCTTTCGGGGGCAGGTTAGGTGGCCAAAAGGCTGCCTCCACAAGCAGGTTTGGCAGCTGAACCTTGCTTCGGCGACCGAACCTGGGTTCTCCAGTTAGGCAGAACCCGATTCTGCCCTATGTACTCAGCCTCCAAAACTCTAAAAAAACATACATACTCACTCAACATGCATAAGGGGCATAAAAACTAGCTTAAACCCTAACAAACAATAACAAAAACTCATAAGAGCAAACATTCATCAACAAAACTAACACAAACATTAAAGTTTTAGATCTAACCATTCATGCATTTTTAACCATTTACTCCTTCTTAAAACTTAATTAAAATATAAGAAAAGCAAGGATCTAGCCTTACCTCTTGGAGATCTAAAGGTGACAGCAACCCCAACATAGAGATGAGGTAAAACGGTCTCCGGAGGTCTCCAAGGTTTCAAAACTTAGATTCAAGCTCAAATCTTCAAAAACCAAAACAAAACTCATGAATTTCTTAAGAGATTTGAAGGAAAAAACACAAAAGTATCAAATGGTGGCAAAGACTCACCTCTGCTCGAAAATAGAGAGAAAAACTCTCTCATTTTCGGGCTGAAGGTCTCTTATAGGTGGCTAGACAAAACCACCTTCGGAGGACGAAAGAGGAGGTCTCGCAGCGGCACCACCTTCGGCGGCCGAACTTGGGTTTTTCTTCCAAAACTATTTTCTTTCTTTCTTAAAACCTTAAATTTTTTTTTTAAAATTCATTTTATAAAAACCTTATTTTACCCTTCCTAAGGAGATTCTAGCCTTGAGATCCCGGATTCCAACGGAGATTCTGTCATAGGATTGAAATTCCGACGCCGGAGTCTAGCTGGGTATTACAATAATTAACGGATTCATCCTTTTATTTTTAGACTTCAACACTTTTGTTTTGAAATTTAATTCCGTCAAAATTAAAGGTTGAGGGAAGGACTTCCAAAAATACAGTTAACAACAGGAAAAATAATCGAATTACTCTTTTAACAATCTAATATTTTAGTTCCTGAAATTTAATTTTTATAAATTTATAAGTTCTTCTCTCAAAAAATTAAAGGAAAAATATGTTTTCATTTCAAAGATATTACATAATTAACAGATTTATCCTTCTATTTTTTGAATTCAACACTTTAGTCTCTAAAGTTTAATTTCATCAAAATTTTAAAAAAAAAAAATCTCAAACTCAATCTTCATAAATAAATAAAAATTTCAATAAATTTAAAATTTAAATTCAATAAAAATAACAAAAATCAAAATATATAAAATTTAAATTATTAAAAATAAAAGTTAAACCTCAATAGAAATTATTTTTGTGATGCCGCTCGTTATCGGTCACGACTTGCTATTTGAAAAATTCATTAAAATATCTCTGATATTTTAAAAAGTTTACTGATTAATTTTTCTGTTAATTTTAGTCATTAAGTATTGTAAAAAAAATCTAAAATACCCCTGATACGAAATGATTAATTAGTAAACATTTTAATAATTTGAGAGACCAACTAATAATTTCTTTTAAATTATAGGGATTAAATTAAAAAATATTTAGTAATAAAATTAATAGAAAAACTAACTAGTAGACTTTTTAAAATATGAGAAATATTTTAATATATTTTTTAAATTTAAAAGGTTAAATAGCGATTTTTTTTTATATTATAGAGATTAAATAGTAATTATTTTATTATTGATAAGGATGTTTTTAGAATTATATTTATTTTTTTTAATTAAGTTTATTAATTTAATAAAAAATTTTAACCGAGAAATTTTAGATTTTAATTATAAAAGTGTTGAATTCTAAAAATAGAGAGATAAAACCGTTAATTCTGTTATATATTAGAGATTAAAAAATAATTTTTTAAAAAAATTAAAAATAAAATTATTCTTTTCATTAGAAATAAAACTAAAATTAAAAAATAATTAATACTTCTTAATCCGCGAAAGTTATATAAATTTAGAGGAAATAATTTTTAAAAAATTTATAGATGATAAATTATTATTTTAGTTTCGATTAAGAAAAGTATGTTCATAAAATTTAAATTAATTTGGTAGAATATTTTTTAGCAAATGCAAAATTATTCTAATTTAATTTTAATCTAACAGATAAATTGAATATCTATTTTTCTAAAAATTATGTTCTTTTTTCCTATTAAAAAAAGCTTAGCTATTGAGACTTACGAAATTCATAAAATTTTAGATTAAAAAGATTTTTAAACTAAAAATTCATATTTTATATTAATTTAATATATTTAATTTTTATATTGATTTATTAAAGTAAATAGTTATCTGTTTACACATCAGCAGTTTTCCAATATATATAAGCACATATAGATTTTTCTGTTTGAATTTTCTTTACGTCTCTGTGTAAAAGAAATGATTTTATCATTTTATTTTTCTACAAAAATGAAATTCACATTTTAAATATTTAAAAAATAAAAGGAAATTAATTTATACATAAAATTATTTAATTTAATAATAAATATATGTGAATAAATCTGAAAGATTTTATAATCTTACATACAAAGCACCAGAAGATGAAGAGATGAGCACCGTGAAAAATCTGAAAACACACTTTTATTACTTATAGCTTCGACCATATATCACACGTACTAGAACAATCTCTCTTAATCATCTCCCATGGCAATAGTGCTTCCATGGAAACGCCTCACATGATAGCAGATTTGACTTTGACCTCATCACAACCTTTGAGATCATTGGCTTTTGATGCACAGTTGTTCCTAATGACCGTTAACTCTTTAGGCTCCTCTTTACGGGACAGCCACTCATCTATCGTGAACATCTGCTTCGAGCAAATCTCATGAACGTCAGTGGTTGTCACCTCAACGTACTCACAGTACCAGTCAGGATTCGTTCCGCTTGCATCAGAGGTTAAATTCAAGGCGCAGACTGGAGAGTGTAGGCAGGGTCCTTTTCCGCTGAAAATATCTAAATTTCCTCTCTTGAAATAATCGTGGTCAGGCCCCCGCAGGCCGCCCCATGACTCCAGATTTGAAATCTCCACATACTTGCCCTTGGCGTTGTAGAGCGTGACACTGATGATGGAGTCTGTCCCTGCATTGATGAGCAACGCAGTCTTTACATATATCGTGTACACGCAGTCATGCTTATCCTGCAATTTTTTTTCCAAAATATTGTTGGTGAAGAAAAGAAAAAGAAAAAGAAAAAGAAAAAAGAGGCGGTTATGATGGAGGAACTTACAGCAACGACGGCGGTGGAGACTGTAAGGAGAAGGAGAAAAGAGGCAAGACGAGTGTTCATTGTCATATTTGGGTGAGAAAATGCGAAGCTGTACTGTCTACCATGCAGTTAGAGATTGACATTTATAAATGGTTGAACTAGAAAGAAGGGATCGTTCTGAGTACCTGAGGGCAATAAAGGAAATATACAACATCTACGTGTATAATAAGATACCACGTGTATAGTAAGACACCAATGGATGTGCCCACATGGTAATAGGCAAAGTACCAATGGATGCGTCCACGTGTATAATAAGATACTACAAATAAAGGAAACCGAGGCTTTCTTGTATTTTCCACGTGTAAAATAAGATACCAGTGAATGTGTCCACATAATAATATTAATTATTATTATTCTTCCCACTTTTGTAGTTGAAGGTTTTACATGAGTAATTTAGATTAATGCCCTTTCACTTAATTAAAAGGAGAAAATTGTGGATGATTTTTCAAAAAATTAAAGATATTTTTATTAGAAATAAAAATCAAATTTAAAAATTAATCATCTATTTTTTGAAAAAAGAATATTATTTTTCCTCTTAAAAGGAAAATGTTTAGTAGGTGGTGGGCCGGATGGCTCAACGGCAGTTTTGTAAGCAAATAAGGCATTTTTTAATATAAAGAAAGTTAAAAAAAAACACTAGTATATAGTACAGAAAATGCTTTCTCGAGGATTTTGAAGTCTTGGCAGTTGAGGGATCCGAATCTGTTCTACATGAAAATGACTTTGTTAGGAAAAAATGGTATTCTTCACCGTAATGTTGATACCAATCCTTTGGGTCAAGGCCATCTTCTAGAAAAAATTCAAAGCCTCTTTTTCGTTTCGCCGTGGGTGGACTCATCCTTCTTGAGTTCCACATGTATATTCTAATTGGTCTAGAGTCGCCCAAAACTCCTAGATACCCTGTGATGCAGGATGAAGAATTTATTCTTTCAGCGCTTAAGGAAAGAGGGTATCCGATTAAAGAGAGTCTAGCGTTTTTTTCGATGAAGAACTAGAATTCTTCATTCCTCTGGCTATCCAGCTGATACAATTGGGAGAAGAGCGCAACACTTCGCTCGATTTTTTGTTGAAACAAAGAAAATGGAAAACCACCAGAATCCTCCAGTTGTTGGGATGCAATTGGGTGACAACTGTAACAGCCCGGAAACCGAACTGCTACCGGCACTAGGATCCAGATCGACTTAAGGTCGCCGGGACCCGTAGTAAGCCTGCTATACTGTCTGTGTACCTGTGAAATCCCATACATGATCATACGTTTTCTGTCAAACCATTAAAACCTTGTTTTCCTCCAGGGCTTAACCTGTGCATGCACTCTTTCTAGTCTATCAACTCATAATGTGAAGCCTGGTTTTCTCATATGCATTAACAATAAAAGAAACATACATACACTGATCATGTGTCTACAACAAGGGACTACAACTCTTATAAGTTAAGCACAAAGCTACACACTATACATTATCTTTTTACATGAACATGTCCACACTAGCTATTACATAACTCTGCTTCTTACACACCCTGCTGCACTCCCTCTGGACTCTGAACCTGCACAACTGGGGTTAGGGGAGAGGGATGAGCTATACAAGCCCAATGAGCAGAACTAGAAAACATAATCTGAAAATCATGATCTCATGGAATGCACAACAGCACATCATCTCAGGGATAGACATGACCACCAAAAATCCCAATCCTAAAAGGATGCCTGGCCTAGCCAGGTCTTACAACCTCAATCTGCCTGGCCCAGCCAGGTCTTATCAACTCTGCCTGCCTGGCCCAGCCAGGTCTTACTATCTCTGCTGCCTGCTCTAGTCAGGTCTTACCTACAGATGGCTGCCTGGCCCGGCCAGGTCTTATAACAGAGCTTGGGCTATTGGAGTCGCCTTGGTCTATCCACAGCCTCATACGCATCGTATATGCAATGCAGCATATTCGTGAAACTAATGCAAGCATCCTACTAGACTCATTATGATGCATGATATATGCTCAAAGCAGTTTAGTTCTGAAAAGAGAAGTTCCACTCACCTCTGGCTGACTCTGTACTAACTCTGCAGGTTCTGAAACAGTGCTCACTGCTAATCTCTGGGGTTCCTCTGGTCCGTACCTACACAGGTGGACTCAAATAAGGGACCAAACTAACTCAAGAACATCTCTAAGAAACTCCCCAAAAACCCTTTACAAGATCCCCAAACAATCACATAAAACATGCAAAAGAAAGCTAGACAGGGCACGTTCGGCGGCAGGTTCGGCGGCCGAAACCCCTCTCCAGAGACGAAACTCATGCATGTTTGGCGGCACCTTCGATGGCCAAAGGTCTCGTCCAGAGACGAAACTCACACACTTTCGGCGGCCGAACTCCCTCTTTCGACGGCCGAAAGCCCCTTTCTAAATCGAACGCCTAACTTTCGGGGGCAAGTTTTGGCAGCCTAACTTTCGAGGGCAAGCTTTGGCAGCCGAAACTGCCTCCACAAGGGGTTCGGCGGCCGAACCTGGTTTTGCCCGCTGGGCAGAACCCTGCTCTGTTTCATGCAAACTCAACACAAAACTTACCCAACATGCATATCAACTACTCCCAACTAGCACATTGTAACGACCCGAAAATTGGACCGCTACCGGCGCTAGGATCCGGGTCGACTTAAGGCCGCCGGGACCCGTAGCAAGCCTAACATAATACCTGTAAACCTGTATAATCCCATACATGATCAACAATAAGCATAAGAATTAAAACTTTTCTTTCCATTGAACATCAACCAAACTCAACCTGTGCATAAACATTTACATAACTTTGATCCCTCTGTGGGATCTCATCTGTACCCCCAATGGGTAACATAACATCTGTTGAGTTGGTTTACATAAACATCATAAAGATCTATAAGATCATGTATAAAGGGATACAACAATCTATGGTCAAGCACATACTAACATCCACAAAACTCATTACATAACTATACTGTACTTTTACATTACAATTTGATCATATCCATTGCTAGCTATTACATAGGCATGACTTCTTTACTCTATCCGGACTCCCGTACTATATCCTGTACCTGTAAGCCTGGGGGAAAAGGGAGAGGGGTGAGCTAAAAGCCCAGTGAGTAGAGCTAGTAAAACACATTAACACTATGCTCTATGAAATGCATCATAACACAAACAATTCACATAAGGGTTGGGTGAACTTGTCACCAAATAGTCCAAGTTAACTCTGTGCCAGGCCGTAGCATGGGGTCCTGGTCTTCCTGTCATACATACATTACTTACCATTTTCCAGGGCCTCCTCTGGGCTCCTGGCCTTCGAGTCCCATAACTGTGTTTTACTCTGTGCCAGGCCTGTAGACTGGGGCCTGGTCTTTCTTACTCTGTGCCAGGCCGTAGCATGGGGTCCTGGTCTTCCTGTCTTGGACTAAATGGGTCATCCAACATTCACCCACATCAACAACAATTTATGCAATGCGGCATATTCGTGAAAACTAATGCAATCATCCTATTGCATAATCATGATGCATGAAACATGATAAAGCATTTAATTTAAAAGATTTAGTTCTAATTCCACTCACCTCTGGCTGACTCTGACAGTACCGCAGCTAAACTCACTGCTGGGGTCCTCGGTTCCTCGGGTCCGAACCTACACAGGTGGACTCAAATGAGGGACCAAACATACTTGAATATAACTCTAAACTATTCCCCAAAAACCCCCTAAAACATCATAAATTAACCATAAGAATACATGCATGAAATGGCTGGACAGAGCACTTTCGGCGGCAGGTTCGGCGGCCGAAAGTCCCTCCAGAGACGAAAGTCAGGCAGGTTCGGCGGCACCTTCGGCGGCCGAAAGTGCCAGACAGAGACGAAAGTCTCTTTTCGGGGGCACCTTCGGCAGCCGAATGCTGCCTCCACAAAAGGGATTCGGCGGCCGAAACTCCCTTCGGCTGCCGAACCTGGTTTCTGCCAAACGGGCAGAAACTTGGTTCAAATGAACCTCCTGCCTCCCAAAACCATAAATCATGCATATATCTCAACCAAAACATGCATACAAGTTCCTAGGGGCCTCAAACATACATAAACCCCATCTACAACACTTCAATCACACACAAACAAGCTACATTGTTCAAAAAGTCATCAAAAACCCATAGGTTCAACATATAACCTAACATGCATTTCTACCCATAGATCTTGCATAAAACTTATTTAAAACACATAAGGAGCTTAAGATCGGCCCTTACCTCTTGGAGATCGAGAGGGAGACGACCTAAACTTGGAGATCCTCGAAAATGAGCTCCTGAGTTCCCAAAGCTCCAAAACTTGTTTCAAAAGCTTAAATCTTCAAAACCAAGTGAAAACAAGTGAAAATCTTGAAAGATTTAGAGGAAGAACATCAAAAATGGGTGAGGGACGGCGGAAAGCTCACCTTGGCCGAAATGGGAAAAAAACCTCGCCCGTTTTCGGCTAAGGGACCCTTTTATAGTGGCTGGCCAGACCACGTTCGGGGGCCGAATGTGCCTCCGCATGCATGCCATGTTCGGCGGCCGAACATGAGGTTCGGCGGCCGAACCTGAACTTCCCTCACTCATGCTTTCGGGGGCCTAACGTGCCTCCAAAACGCATGCACGTTCGGCGGCCGAACTTGACTTTCGGCGGCCGAACCTGGGTTTTCCTCCAAGGACTTTTCTTGTAAAAACTCCTTTTATTTAATACTTAAAACCATTAAAAACATAAAAACATTTCATACAAACATGTTTCTACCCTTCTAGAGGTCTCCGACATCCGAGGTTCCACCGGACGGTAGGAATTCCGATACCGGAGTCTAGCCGGGTATTACACACATACCATAAAAACATGCATAAAAGGGCCTAAAACTACCTTATAACCCAAAACAACACATCAAACAACACTTACACATGCTGAAACACTAAATCATGCAAAACCTCAACCAAAACCCTATTCATGCATACTATCCATACAACTCCCATAAAACCTTCAAAAATCAGTAAAAGAGGTTCTGGATCTTGACTTACCTCTTCCAAACAAGAGATCAAGTGATTCTAACGTGGAGATATGAAGAAAATCTCTTCCAAAGCTCCAAACTTCCAAACTTGCTATGTTTACTCAAAACCTTCAAAACACACCAAAACTCTTACAACTCTTGAAAGATTTGGTGAAAACCATGAAAAACATGAAAGTCAACGTGGGAGAGGCTTGAACTCACCTCTGGCTGCAAGTGGGGGAGCAATATCCTCCTTCCACCGACCCTTTGGCCCTTTTTATAGGTGGCTGGCCAGACCACCTTCGGCAGCCGAAGGAGAACCCGAAACCATGCAATGTTCGGCGGCCGAAAGTGACCTTTGGCGGTCGAACCTTTGCATTTCTCCCTTGTTGCCTTTCTTTCAAAAATCATTTTCCTTTATACGTAAAACCTTAAAACAAGGCAAAATACCTCAGAAAACATATGTATTACCCTTCTTAAGGGTTCCGACACCCGAGATTCCACCAGACTACAGGAATTCCGAGGCCGGACTCGAGCCGGGTATTACATTCTCCCCCTCTTAAGAACATTCGTCCCCGAATGTTCCTCAAACAACAACACACATAAACACATAAACACATAGCAATGGGGAAAACCTAACCTTAAAACAGATATGGATATTGCTGGAGCATGGACTCCCGTGTTTTCCAAGTGCACTCTTCTAGTTTATGGTGGTTCCACAGGACTTTCACCATCGGTATCTCCTTGTTTCTCAGCTTTCGAATCTGGGTGTCAATGATCCGCACTGGCTGTTCTACATATGTGAGATCTCCAAGGATCTCTACATCAGGTTCACTGAGAACCTTTTCTGGATCTGACACAAATTTCCTCAACATAGACACATTGAATACCGGGTGAATTCGGTCCATCAATGCAGGTAAATCCAGCCTATACGACACAGGCCCGATCTTCTGCAAGATCTCAAAGGGACCTATGTACCGTGGAGCTAATTTACCCTTCTTTCCAAAGCGAACCACTCCCTTCATTGGAGACACCTTCAGCAATACCATATCCCCCTCCTGGAACTCTATCTGCTTCCTACGGATGTCTGCATAGCTTTTCTGCCTGCTTACAGCTGTTCTGATCCTCTCTCTGATCACAGGCACTAACTTGCTGGTAATCTCAACTAACTCTGGCCCTGCAAGAGCCTTCTCTCCTACCTCTTCCCAGCAAACAGGTGTTCTGCACTTCCTCCCATACAGAGCTTCATAAGGAGCCATCCCTATGCTAGCATGATGGTTGTTGTTGTAGGCAAACTCCACCAGAGGTAGATGCTGCCTCCAAGAACCGCCAAAGTCTAACACACACATTCTCAGCATATCTTCTATGGTTTGGATGGTCCTTTCTGACTGACCGTCTGTCTGTGGATGAAAAGCAGTGCTGAAATCCAATCTTGTACCCATAGCAGCTTGCAAACTCCGCCAAAACCTGGAGGTGAACTGCGGTCCTCTATCTGATACTATCGACACTGGAACTCCATGCAGCTTGACTCTCTCTTCTACATAGACCTACGCCAATTTGTCCACAGCATAGTTGCTCCTGACTGGAATGAAGTGAGCAGATTTTGTCAATCTGTCCACAATCACCCATATGGAGTCTAGCCTGTTGGACGTCGCCGGTAACCCCACTACAAAATCCATAGCGATGTTCTCCCATTTCCATTCTGGAATCGGCAGTGGGTTAAGCATTCCAGCCGGCTTCTGGTGTTCTAGCTTCACCCTTTGATAGGTCTCGCAGGCTGACACAAACTGTGCCACTTCCCTCTTCATCGCTGGCCACCAATACACCCTTCTTAAATCTTGATACATCTTGGTGGCTCCAGGGTGAACGCTATACCTCGCATTATGAGCTTCCCTCATAATGTCTTCCTTTAAACTGCTATCATCTGGTACACATAATCTCTTACCGTGCCGAAGAATCCCCTCACTGTCAAATCTGAACTCTGCACTATTGCCCGATTGAACAGTCCTGGCAATCGTCACTAACTCAGGGTCTTCGTGCTGTTTCAGAGCCACTTGCTCTAGAAACACTGGTGTAACTCTCATCTGTGCAATCAAAGCACCTGTACCAGATAACTGCAACTGTAGCCCTTCATCCATGAGTCTGTAAAAGTCCTTCACCACCGGTCTTCTCTCTACTGCAATGTGGGATAAACTGCCAAGTGACTTCCGGCTTAAGGCGTCAGCTACAACATTAGCCTTACCCGGATGATACTTGATCTTGCAATCGTAATCACTGAGCAATTCTACCCACCGTCTCTGCCTCAAGTTTAACTCTCTCTGACTCAAGATGTGCTGCAGGCTCTTATGATCCGTATAGATCTCACACTTTACCCCATAGAGGTAATGCCTCCACATCTTAAGTGCAAAGATAACAGCTGCCATCTCAAGATCGTGTGTCGGATAGTTCAGCTCGTGCTTCTTCAGCTGTCTAGAAGCATAAGCTATCACTCTGTCATTCTGCATTAACACACAACCTAATCCCACTCGGGATGCATCACAGAACACTGTGAAATCTTCATCACTGATCGGCAGAGCTAACACCGGTGCTGAAGTCAACCGTCTCTTCAACGCTTCAAAACTCTCATCACAATCCTCTGACCATACGAACTTCTGATTCTTCCTGGTCAGTCTGGTCATAGGAGCAGCTATCTTCGCAAAGTCCTGCACGAACCTCCGATAGTAGCCTGCCAAACCCAGAAAACTCTTGATTTCTGTCACTGTCGTGGGTGTAGGCCAATTGGCTACTGTCTCTACCTTCTTGGGATCTACTGTTATTCCTTCCTCTGATACTACATGTCCCAAAAAGGCAATGTTCCTTAGCCAGAACTCGCACTTGGAGAACTTGGCATACAAGCCATGCTCTCTCAAGGTTTGCAACACGATTCTCAGATGCTGGGCATGCTCCTCTGCATTCCTGGAGTACACCAAGATATCATCTATAAAGACGATCACAAAACAATCCAAGTACTCCCTGAAAACCCTGTTAATGAGATCCATGAATGCTGCAGGGGCATTAGTCAACCCGAACGGCATCACTAGGAACTCATAATGCCCATATCTGGTCCTGAAAGCCGTCTTGGATACATCTCCTTCCCTAATCTTCAACTGGTGGTATCCGGATCTGAGATCTATTTTAGAAAAAAATAATACTGGAGCACCCCAGGGTGAGGTACTCGGGCGGATGAAACCCTTAGCTACCAAATCCTGTAACTGCTCTTTCAACTCTTTCAGCTCTGCTAGTGCCATCTTGTAGGGAGGAATAGAGATCGGTCTAGAACCAGGCATCAATTCTATCTTGAACTCTATTTCCCTATCAGGTGGTAGTCCTGGAAGCTCGTCAGGAAACACATCTGGGAATTCTCGAACAACTGGTACTGAGGACGGTTCCCTAACCCGACTGTCTAGCTCTCTCACATAAGCTAGGAACCCCTGACAACCCTTCCTCAACATCCTACGAGCTTGAAGGGCTGAGATCAAACTCCTAGGTGTCCCTCTCCTGTCTCCTCTGAAGACACACTCTGACCCATCTTGGTCTCTGAGACTCTCTACCTTGTCCCTGCAGTGCAAGGTAGCACTATAGGTAGATAACCAATCCATCCCTAGAATGACATCAAAATCTGTCAACTCTAGAACCACAAGGTCAGCTGGAAGGCATCTATCCTCTATAAACACTGGACTGAACTGACAGACTGACTCTGCCAATGATGGGTCACATCTAGGTCCACTGATGGGTCACATCCCTAGAATGACATCAAAATCTGTCAACTCTAGAACCACAAGGTCAGCTGGAAGGCATCTATCCTCTATAAACACTGGACTGAACTGACAGACTGACTCTGCCAATGATGGGTCACATCTAGGTCCACTGACCCAGAGAGGACACGCTAACTCGGATACGATCAACCCCAATCTCTCTGCGGCTTTAGAAGAAATGAAAGAGTGAGAAGCACCGGGGTCCATCAAAGCATATACCTCGGAACACCCAATGATGAGATTACCTGACACCACTGTGTTCGAAGTGTCTGCCTCCTGCTGAGTCATGGTGAAAATCCGTGCTGGAGCTGATGGACCTGCACCTCGGGAACCCATCCCTGATGAAGAGGCTGCCCCTCTTCCTCTACCTCTGCCACTGCTTGGTGGTCGGGCTGAAGCTGCTGACTGTACGACACTACCTGAGGTCATCTGCTGGGATGGTGTAACCAAAGTTGCCTGAGGACATTCTCGTGCATAATGTCCCTCCTGCCCACATCTATAGCAGGCTGAAGATCCCAACAAACAAGCTCCTCTGTGCAGTCTCCCACACCTATTGCAAACTAGAAGATCTGTGCCAGAGCTGGAGCCACTACTCATTCCCAGACCCGTCTTAATCCTGTTCCAGAACTTGCCTCTCTTTCCTTTGAATTTATCCCATCTCTTCTTGCTCGCACTTGCCGTACTCTGTGCGGAGGAACCTGGTTTAGCACCAGAAGACTGTGCCTTTGATTGCTTGACTACTCCCTGACTGATGGCACTGGCCTCCATCTTTCTAGCAGCATCCACAATGGAGTGGAAACTCTCCTTCTCCGCGTGGAGAATCAAAGAGAAATACCTGGGATGAAGCCTCGTGGCATATCTCTTTGCCTTCTTCTGATCCGTATCATACGCCTAACCCACATATGGTAACAATTCCAGGAACTTATCTGTATACTCATCAACACTCATCTCCTCCGTCTGTCTCAACTGTTCAAACTCCACAACCTTTAGCTCCCTGGAACTGTCAGGGAAAGCCCACCCAGCAAATTCATTGGCGAACTCTTCCCATGACATACTGTCAATTCTGGGGTCCACATAATTCTGGAACCATTCTCTGGCTTTCTTGCATTTTAATGTGAACCCTGCCATCTCAATGGCTCTACTGTCATCTACTCCCAACTCACTTGTGATCATTCTGACTGCACTGAGATACTCAAAGGGGTCATCTCCCGTATTGAATTTAGGAGCATCCAACTTTAAGTACTCGGTCATCTTCACCTTATTTCCCCCTGAAGAACTGGGTTGTGCTTCAACAACAGGGGCTACTGGTTCAGGTGGTGGTGGTGGAGGTACTGTTTCTCTGGATTCAGGCGATGCTGAACTTGGATGAAAAGGTGGGGGTGGATACATGTGATATGGTGGATAGAAGGAAGGATAGGGCATATATGGCATGTAGGGTGGATATGGGGCAAAGCTGGAGTAATCCAACGTGCCTCTCATCGGATACCCTGGGCCCTGTGGAAAGGGTGGATAGCCAAACCCCGAGGCCTGTGCGCCTCCCTGGGACTCCCCCATACCTTCTTCTGACCTTCCTATACCCATACTTACATCTCTACTCTGATCCTCCTCCATAGCACCTCTCTCTTCTTCTGATCTTCCCCCTCTGCCTATTCCTCTTCTGCTCTCGTCAGAAGACCTTCTCGGGTCTCTTGACGTTCCCTCCCTGCTTGACCTGTGAGTCCTTGCCCTTGGCAATGCAGGAGGACGAGCAGCTGTACCCTCACTTTCAGGTGGGACTCTAGTCAATCTCGCGGATCGACGAGTTCCTCGCATCTTAACTCTCTCTGGAAAACAACACATAACAGAGCACATAAGCGCACATCATATAAGGCACATGCATACATACTGGCAGTTCACAGCATCAGATAGACAGGACTAACATCCTATCCTAGTGGACATGTTTTCCTATTGTGCTTGACCCACTAAACCTCTATGAGCCCACCTCTCTCTCTATAGGTCCGACCATGTGAACCTAGGGCTCTGATACCAATCTGTAACAGCTCGAAAACCGAACTGCTACCGGCACTAGGATCCAGATCGACTTAAGGTCGCCGGGACCCGTAGTAAGCCTGCTATACTGTCTGTGTACCTGTGAGATCCCATACATGATCATACGTTTTCTGTCAAACCATTAAAACCTTGTTTTCCTCCAGGGCTTAACCTGTGCATGCACTCTTTCTAGTCTATCAACTCATAATGTTAAGCCTGGTTTTCTCATATGCATTAACAATAAAAGAAACATACATACACTGATCATGTGTCTACAACAAGGGACTACAACTCTTATAAGTTAAGCACAAAGCTACACACTATACATTATCTTTTTACATGAACATGTCCACACTAGCTATTACATAACTCTGCTTCTTGCACACCCTGCTGGACTCCCTCTGGACTCTGAACCTGCACAACTGGGGTTAGGGGAGAGGGATGAGCTATACAAGCCCAATGAGCAGAACTAGAAAACATAATCTGAAAATCATGATCTCATGGAATGCACAACAGCACATCATCTCAGGGATAGACATGACCACCAAAAATCCCAATCCTAAAAGGATGCCTGGCCTAGCCAGGTCTTACAACCTCAATCTGCCTGGCCCAGCCAGGTCTTATCAACTCTGCCTGCCTGGCCCAGCCAGGTCTTACTATCTCTGCTGCTTGCTCTAGTCAGGTCTTACCTACAGATGGCTGCCTGGCCCGGCCAGGTCTTATAACAGAGCTTGGGCTATTGGAGTCGCCTTGGTCTATCCACAGCCTCATACGCATCGTATATGCAATGCCGCATATTCGTGAAACTAATGCAAGCATCCTACTAGACTCATTATGATGCATGATATATGCTCAAAGCAGTTTAGTTCTGAAAAGAGAAGTTCCACTCACCTCTGGCTGACTCTGTACTAACTCTGCAGGTTCTGAAACAGTGCTCACTGCTAATCTCTGGGGTTCCTCTGGTCCGTACCTACACAGGTGGACTCAAATGAGGGACCAAACTAACTCAAGAACATCTCTAAGAAACTCCCCAAAAACCCTCTACAAGATCCCCAAACAATCACATAAAACATGCAAAAGAAAGCTGGACAGGGCACGTTCGGCGGCAGGTTCGGCGGCCGAAACCTCTCTCCAGAGACGAAACTCATGCATGTTCGGCGGCACCTTTGGCGGCCGAAGGTCTCGTCCAGAGATGAAACTCACACACTTTCGGCGGCCGAACTCCCTCTTTCGGCGGCCGAAAGTCCCTTTCTAAACCGAACGCCTAACTTTCGGGGGCAAGCTTTGGCAGCCGAAACTGCCTCCACAAGGGGTTCGGCGACCGAACCTGGTTTTGCCCGCTGGGCAGAACCCTGCTCTGTTTCATGCAAACTCAACACAAAACTTACCCAACATGCATATCAACTACTCCCAACTAGCACATACCATAAAAACATGCATAAAAGGGCCTAAAACTACCTTATAACCCAAAACAACACATCAAACAACACTTACACATGCTGAAACACTAAATCATGCAAAACCTCAACCAAAACCCTATTCATGCATACTATCCATACAACTCCCATAAAACCTTCAAAAATCAGTAAAAGAGGTTCTGGATCTTGACTTACCTCTTCCAAACAAGAGATCAAGTGATCCTAACGTGGAGATATGAAGAAAATCTCTTCCAAAGCTCCAAACTTCCAAACTTGCTATGTTTACTCAAAACCTTCAAAACATACCAAAACTCTTACAACTCTTGAAAGATTTGGTGAAAACCATGAAAAACATGAAAGTCAACGTGGGAGAGGCTTGAACTCACCTCTGGCTGCAAGTGGAGGAGCAATATCCTCCTTCCACCGACCCTTTGGCCCTTTTTATAGGTGGCTGGCCAGACCACCTTCGGCAGCCGAAGGAGAACTCGAAACCATGCAATGTTCAGCGGCCGAAAGTGACCTTCGGCGGCCGAACCTTTGCATTTCTCTCTTGTTGCCTTTCTTTCAAAACTCATTTTCCTTTATACGTAAAACCTTAAAACAAGTCAAAATACCTCAGAAAACATATGTATTACCCTTCTTAAGGGTTTCGACACCCGAGATTCCACCAGACTACAGGAATTCCGAGGCCGGACTCGAGCCGGGTATTACAACAACAAGCTTGTAGAAATGGAGGACTTCAATGAAAAATGGGTCCATGAAAAATCGAAGACCCGCCTTCAGTTGCTTTTTGTAAACTATGATCGTGTCCTCTGCAGGAGTTTGGTCATCAACACGAACGCACAGGTTGGTACAGTTAGGAGAAGAGTGCAACACTCTGCTCGATTTTTTGTTGAAACAAAGGAAACGGAAAGCCACCAGAATTCTCCACTTGTTGGGATGCAGTTGAGTGACGACAAGCTTTTGAAAGTAGAGGACTTCAATGAAAAATGGGTCCATGGAAAATTGAAGGCTCGCCTTCAGTTGCTCTTTATAAATTATGACCGTGTCCTCTGCAGGAATTTAGTCATCAACACGAACGCATAGGTTGGGTGCATGAATTCGAAAGAGTTCTCAGGAGATCTGATAGTGATTGTACAGACGGTCCACGTCCTTTTCTATTAACACGGATGGGATATCGTTCACCAGAAGGCTATCGTTCTCATGGATCGCCCTCAGTGGAATGATAGGAGCTAGAGCACGGATGGAGCCGTCAGAATAGGAGCCTGAAGTGGAGCTTCCACTAGAAGGAGACGATGTAGAGGAGATATTTATCTTGGAAAAAGAAATAAAAAAAAATACCTAAAGCAAAAGTGGTAGTAGAAGGCTAGATGGTCGAGTCTTTTTCAAAGTGCAAAGATCAATTGTGAGTAAAAGTGGTAATCAGAGGAGGAGAATAAGGATTTTTATACTACGATTTCAATAGCAAGTTTAAATGCAACTCGAGAAGCAAAGAAATCATCATTTATATCAAGGAATAGGCAAAGGGATGCGAGCATGTAGGGCCAATTTAAACGTGCCACGTGCTCAAGATCGTGAAGACAATTGTAAACTCCAAATCAGGACCTATGATACGATATAATAATCATCCAAAATAAGTTATGAGCTGTCATCATAGTATAAGACTAGTAGTAAGGTCTAATAATCTTACATGCGATCACAAAGGTCTCACCCACAAAAAGGAAGACTAAAACACTCTAACATTCAGTGCTTCACTAAAATTTGTCCCCACTTAAATTGGTCGAGTGTTCATGGAAAGTTATTATTAGCGAATATATTCTAAGAAAATCTCCATTATACCTATAATCTATTATATTCATATATTCTATTAGTTTACTAACTTGAGCGGAGTGACTGTTCATAGATATCAACCATCTCATATTTTCTCTTTTACATATTGACGAATTATAATTCAACTCTATTTCCAGCCACATTACTTATTAAATTCATCAAATTCTAGATAAAAAAATTTTTAAATTAAAATTCGTAGTTTTATTTTCGGTGTAGTAAAATATAATGATCCTTTAAAATATCAATAGTTATATGTGTGTGTGATTTGCGATTTGTCTTTGTTTTTTTATTTAATTAAAATAAAAAGGAGATGTTAAGTTTTTTATTAATTTTTATTTTATTGTTTTCATATATAAAATATTAAAATTTAATAAACAAGGAGTTTAGTTTGTAAATATAAAAACGTATTAGTAATTATAATATTTAGCTATAAAATATATGAATTAATTTTAATTAAAAATATAAAATTTAAATTAAAAATTATTTTATTGATCAAATAAAATTTAAAAATATATGAACTAAACATAACTTTTACTAAATATTATAAAATAAATTATAATTTATTACTAATATTTAACAAGTTAAAGAAAAAATTATTTTTCTAAATGGCGTAAAGTATAATACATTTTCACAAATAAAAAAGAAAATAATTTATTAAGTTATATGTAATAAATATAATAACTTTTTCATAAGTAAAGATAAAATTTATATTATTTGTGCTGGTTTTATTAATTAAATTTTTTCTTATTAATTTTATAATGTCGAGAAACAATATAATAAGTTGTATATATTTTAATATATATTTTTTTTCAAATGAATAGTAGTAAATGAAAAGAATTAATTTTTACTCCATTAAATCAATTTCAATTTATTAAATATTTCAATTAATTAAATTAATTATATCCACTCAACTTAGTAAAGATTTTTATGTGAAATAAAATTAACAATTGGGTTATAATTTATTTAATTTAAATAGAATAAATTTTTAGCTTAAATATAATTAAATCATTATTTTATACAATATTTATACAATAAATTCATACAAAACTTGAAAAACTAATATTACGTGAGCTTGAAAAGCTAATGTTGTCTGAAAATTGAATTAAATACTATATTTTTATATTATTATAAGTAAAACTAAATTTAATTAATCGTAAACATTAATTTATTATTATTTAAATTATTTATAAAGTTTATATAAATTTTAAATTCTTAATCCTTATGATCTTAAGATCTTTTAGTTAAGTTTTAGTATTTCCAAACAAAACTGTCTTCTTCTTTTATGTTCTACTCTCATTACAGTAACGGCATACAAACCTAGGCTGCACCATTCTTCCCTTTTCGGTTTCATGCAAACCCAAGACTAAAACTCCCTTCCATGGCCGATGCAACACGAGGATGATATTTCTCTTTTATGGCCGACTATAAACTAATCGGACAGAAATTCATCTTTCATTATGAAACTCTCCTTTAATTTTTATAATTGGTTCGGTTCATTTTAGTTCGGTTCGAAATTGAAATCCTTAATCAATTAACTACCAAACATAAATGTACTAATAAAGGATGCAAAGATTGGCAAATTAAGCATAAGAGAAATTCAGTGCAAATCCTAACTGATGTCTTGACCAAGTAAGTATCTAAAAATAGATATATACTCTCCTTATTATTACTCAAAATATGGGTTGTCCAGACAATGCTTCACTCATTCCTTAGTAACTGCCAAACAAACATTTACGGATTGTCCAATCTTCATTATTCCAATCTTGCAACGTTCCCTTTTGCCCTCTGCTACCTGTCCCCTTGCTACTCGTTAACCACATCTTGCCATGCAAACCCTAGCTTCCCTCTTCATCATTTATTACCATTTACCCTTGCCACCTTAACTTCCTCCTTCCATCTCCTCATGGGGGAGCGCTTCCCACTTTTCAGAATTCAGCAAGCCGACGAGCCACCTCTTCAGACAAGACCCTCACCTCCCAACTACGAGCCAATTTTCCGACCTAGACCTTTTCCTTCTCGCAAGAGTTCACTCAAAGTTAAACCAAAGCCTGTTTCCATTGATCAATCAGAGACCTATGTCGTCCAAATTCCCAAGGAACACATATTTAACGTCCCTCCACCGGAAAATGCCATCATTGCTGAACGTTACCGGAATCCAGAGAAGAAGAAGAACTCAAATGGGAATTGTACGCTCTGTGTTGTTATAACGTTGTTGGTTGTTGCTGCCTTAGTCGGATTGATCGTAGGAGTCGTTCATATTGCTTCTAAACCTAAGACTCCTGTTTTTTCTGTTGTGCATGTGGGTGTCAAGAATCCACCTTCTTCATCCCATAAAAACGCACGTAATACGATCTATGAAATCACATTGAAGGCAAAGAATCGAAATAAGAAAACGGAGACTATTTATAGCAGTCCTGGGGGCATCACACTTTTGTACAATGGTAACAAAATTGGTGCAGGAAAATCCCCGCGATTTGATCAACCTGCTGGTAGTTCAACAAAGGTTGGATTAACGCTAAAGTCCTCGAAAGGATCACTGCCTGAAGACATAACAAGAAGCATTAAAGACAAAAAGGGGAAACGACATGTGTCCTTAGTTCTGAAAATGAATAAAGTTCCAGTGAAAATGAAGTCCTGGAGCAAGGCAATCAATATTATTTGTAATTTGAAGGTGAGCTCGTTGGGGGCTTCAGGTAATAACGTTGTATCCCAACGTTGTCAAACCAAGTTCAATTGAATGATCCATGTGTTTTTAGGTTTCAATTCATTTATTTATAACCTATTATTACAGTTCATTACATGGTCTTCATGCAATTTTTTATACAAAATTCGTAGGGAAATTGGTTCATTACAAACTCAAAACTCGATTTTTTCATAAAAAGACTCACATTCACGTATTTTAGATCCATATGGTCAGAGTCCAGTTAAGTTTTTTTCGTCTTTCATATTCTTCTTAATTTTCAATATAGACCTAATTATTAATTCAGGACAAATTAAATGTAACTTTTCATACTCTCTTCTTATGTTTCCATCCATGTCAAGTGTAAATGTCAATAAAATTATTTCAATTTTAAGTTTAAAAAATCAAATAAAAGGTTATCCTAATAAATAAAAAATAGAAACACTCATAAACTTCTCCATGAGAGGGCTTCTCTGTATTCTGTTTTCTTACGATCCGTTGCGCAGTCTTTTAAACTGAGATAAAAGTTTCTAAAGACTACAAAGCAGCAAAGGCCCAATGGCGTTCTTGTAAAGAAAATATTAGAAAACCCATTGTTGTGCAAGTGGCCGAGATTTGCGATAACTATTTAGTTTCAGATACCCATAAGCCCTCGATGCCGAATATCGAAAAGGATTGGTAATTAATTGGTCATATCTTCCTAAATGACACCCATTTGGAGGCCTATGTGAGGTCTGTTAGAGAGCTGATCACTGGCCCTATTAAATGCAAATGTGTAAAGCAAGGAAGAGCAATGATAGACAATTCAATTTCCTTTCGTTTAGCTGAAGACTAGCTATGTATTCAGTCCAAAAATGAGTCTAAGGTCAGTCAGTTCCCCAAACATGCATGCAATAATCTGTGTTATTTTCCCTGAAAAGATGTAATAGAAAAGAAAGTAGAGAGCTATATACAACAATTATTGTGGAAGATATTTTATGATACTTTGCATAAAAAGAAGGTATCTTAAAGAAAGTTGGTACTTTAAAAGACAAGTGTTGGATTAAAGGGAAGTAAATTTCAAAAGATCATTAGTCATTATATATATAGAAAAATGAAGGATGGAAAAACTTTAGTACAGGCATGCTCAATGGATATGTTCCTTTTCAAAAACTTGCTTTACAACTTGTGAATTAATAATAATTATTGGCAGATTGGAAAAGCACCTATACCTTACTATTTTCTTACAAAATTAATTGTGTTTTCTCTATCAAACAAAAAAAATTCTGTTTCTTTTAATTCTCACCAATTGCAATTAAAGCAGCCTTGACAAAATACATTCAACTTTCCTCACCATTTTCTTTTTTGGGTTTTTTATTTTTTTTTTCAGATAATTGCTTTTTGGGTTATTTTATAGATTAATGGTTTTTTTTTTGGGATAAGATAATGGATTTAAAAAAAAAAAAAAACATATTGACTTTTGAGTTTCTTGAAGTGTAAAGAGAAAAAGACCATATAGACTCAACTTTTTACAATGAATATATCCATGGTATTGCAGGGAGAGGATGGGACAAATGCCATTGCTCTCTATTATTTCCTAAATTTTCTTGTCACATTGATTGGGGAAATGGGCAGAAGAGATAAATTCCTTCAGAAAAGTTATCGACTTATTTATTAGGACACCTACCCTACCTATCTACTGGATCAATTAGAGAATCGAATTATTGTTCTTATTCTGTGACGTTATATAGTCGGATGATGGGATGATAGACTAAGCCATGCATGCATGCATGATGATTCTACTTAAAACTTTCAACTTGTCTTTCATGGTTGTGGTTCCATGTATGTTTAATATTATCATTAGAAGACTGCATGGTTCAGTCAATGGGAGTTGCATGGGTCTGAAAATCCTTTCATAACTCCTCTTGTCTTTGTTCTCGTTCGTGTCATAAATTGGATTCATGCATAGAATAAAGAAGTGACCCAAAAACACATTCCCAATTATTCGTCTTATTTCTCATCAGTCACTTCCGTAAGTGTCAGAAGGATACAGAAGGGGTCGGCCAATGACCTAATTTATCTACAGGTTCTATTCATTTGTTCCCCATAACAAGGGCATCTGGGGCACATGGGGATCCATGTGACCATGAGTTGGGCACCTCTCGCCAGTGAGTGGCTCTATACAAATATACAGAAAGGTAATTATATATAGTAATCCAAAGACAAATTAAAACCGCCACCGCCCTCCTCTCCTCTGTAGTTGTGATTGTGGTGGCGGCAGCTCGACCCTCAAAGCGGGGACCAATTCCCAATAAAAATACAGGTGTTGAAACTATATCCTTGTATCACCACACAACAATGGCTCAACGTTGCTCATCTCTGAAACATGTCTTTATTACAATGAGTATTCGTGGGAATCATCAAATTTACATTTTTATAATGGGTATGGTGTAGCCGTCCACATGAAAGATCTTATTACTTTTATATATTCTAAGGTTTGGGTTGGTGGGAGCATGAGGGATTCAAATGTGACCATAATCTAAAATGCATCAAATATTTATTATTATAATACAAAAATAAGGCTGAGCATGAGATCTAAAATAGCTATATAGGTATTGAAGAGGGGAAGAAGCCATGAATGGTGGAGCAAAAAGAGGATACATACATGATTTAATTTAGGTAGCTAGGGTTAGGGTTGGTTTTGCATTGGGGACAGGGCATAAGATCTGTTCCCCTTTCTACCAATAATTGAAGCTTAAAAGGGCTTAGTTTAATTCAGTTAAGGCACCAATGATGAGTGTTGAAGCTAGTGGACTCCATCTTTCCACGTCCTAAAGAACCGAGGTTGTCAAAGGTTGGAGCCATGTTAGTGTCTCTATTCAAAAATACATGTGTTTTCTTCACATCAAAAACAACAACGTAAGTGGATTCCAACTCCTCATTGCAACCATAGATTCCCTTACCTAGTAGTGGTGGGTTTCCCTTTCACTAACCTACCCAAAAAAAAAAAAAAAAAGTTTTTATCTTCCTCTCTCCCCCCTCCTTATCAAGCAACAAAAATTAACCCATCATCCAAAATTTTTATAGATATCAAGGAACCTGGCCTACCCCTGCTTTTTTATTTCTAAAAAAAATTTCATTTAATTCGTTATTATGAAAAGATTCATTACTTAATTCTTCAATTTTTAAAAATGTTCATAAAATTTTAAAAATTTTATTAATTAATTTCTTTATTAATTTTAAAAATATTTAAAAAAATCTAAATATTTAGAGTAATTCACATTTATATTGAACATTTTAAATTTTGGATAATGAATCCTTTCAATTTTGACACAATTATAATTAAGAGAATTAAATTGAATTTTAAAAAATTAATGATAAATTATAATATAGTTTTTAAAATTTTATATTATTAATAAAATATATAATTCTTTAATTTAAATTTTATATTAAAACTAAATATACCTTATATTTATTATATGCAATATTAAATATATTATAAATATTTATTATAAATATATATTATATAAAATATCATATATAAATAATATATATTAAAATATTTCAATGATACTCAATATTATAAATTATGTGAATATTTTTTATATTTGAAAAACTTTATTTTCTATTAATAATATTGTAAATAAAATAAAAATATCATATGTTTTAAATAGTAAAGTTTTATTTTTTTATATTTTAAATTTTTATTAATAATTTATGATATTATATAAAAGTGAAAATAAGAAATAAATAATGAGATTAACAAGAAAATGACATTGTATTTAAAGATTATTTTATTAGTCAAATGTAATTTTAGGACTATATTATAAATTTTTAAAATTTAATTTAGTATTCTTGGTTATAATTATGGTAAATTAAAAATGTTTAATTTTACGATTCAATATTTAAAGTTTCAATATTTAAAGTGTTGAACATAAATGTGAATTATCGTAAATGTTTAAATTTTTTTTAATAATTTTTAATTTTAATTATTAAATATTTACTATTTACTCAGTATCGTATGAAAAAAAATTTATTTATTAATTTTTTAATTTTATAAAAATATCTACTAATTAATTTTTTTATATTGAAAATACTTTAGATTTTTAATAAAATTTAACAATTAAAATTAAAATAGAAACTAATTAATAAATTTTTTTAAATCCCATAGATATTTTAACATAATTTTTTAAAATCGATACATTAATTAAGAGTTTTTTGATATTATTGAAATTAAATAGTAAATTTATTTTTGTTTCAATAAATTAACAATCAGTATACGTACAATTCCTAGTTTCCTAACACATATAGACTCCAACTAACACCTAAACTATATGTAGACTGCTTTCTATTGCTTGTGGGGGTTTGCAAAGATCATTAATGAATAAACAAATCTTCCACCAATGAAGTTGTGGTGCATGCTTGTTTCTTACATCAAACAACATAGACCCGTGCCAGCATCTGAACCATGTAATTATCTATTCAATTTGTAAGATTTAAGACTGAATTATTATAAGTTGCTTCACCAAAAATAATAAAAAAGGGCAGAATTATTTATTAAATTGGCCACCCATGTCCTATTTCATTTTTCTATTTGTAAAAATGTTATCTATAAAGCATATTAAAATTGTTCCAAATCTTTTCTCGCCCTTGTCTGAGAAAAGGGTGTATGCTATTCTTTGGTAAGCACAAAAGGAGACACATACAAAATTAGACATCCAGAAGAGATTAGTCTGATAATTACATACATAGACACAAAACTATATAAAATTTTCCAAAAAAATAAAGAAAAAAGAAGCTTTTTTGAATAATTGAACACAACCAGCCTAGCTAGCTAGTTGCTTGGCATCGTAGTAATTAAATAAACAAATTAGTTTCGAGTAGAGGGTTTCATAATTGACTATTCCAAAGAAAAGAAAAATAATTACTTTCTTGAAATGTGAGAAAGAAAAGAAAAGAAAAGAAAAGAAAAGAAAAGAAGAGTGGCAGTTCTTCTACCTAGAATTCCCTATAATGCAACTATGATATCAGCTGGGGAAGATAACAAAACCCTCCTTGATATGACACAATTAACTAGCATGCACATGCATTATCAATAAATATAGCTTAAAATATCAGCTGTTTATTAAAAAAAAAACATTATTAATTAATTATTCTCTCATTGAGTAATCCAAGCTTGAAGGAGAGAAGGAGCATTTCATAAAGAAAAACTGAAATGGGATAGTAAGGTACACCATTTTTTGGATGATCCACCTCATAAGTTTGTTCTTTTGACTCAGCATTTTAGATAAAATTAAAAGTAAACTAAAAGAAAGAGTTCTTTGGGGCCTCCACATTACACTCCAAATCTCCTTTGATCCAATCATAAATGCTTAAGATTATCTTATCTTCATAGTAAGTGTTTGTCAGTGAGCTTTGATAATATGATCTATCAAATTACTTAACTTTTTTTTAAGCCTTTCTTGTTCTTGCATTGCATCCATAGCTAGCTGGTTCTTGTATTCTTATGCATATGCTATGAGAGGCCTTAGCTAGCTACTTTGAACTTTTTTAATGTCAATCATAGAGGATGTGTAGTTATTACATTGGACCGATTCTGTACTATAAATGTGATTAAAGTTGCCTACGATAGAATGCATTTATACATATCTATAGCCTACCTATGTTCTCGGAAAGATGAAGCCCTTTTCAATTTGGTCCTTAAGGGAAAAGGGGGATTTAAGAAGAGAAAATTAGTAATTAATTCATTGGCATTATCTTCTCATGCTGACTTAAGAGGATTAATTGAAAAAATTAAGGTGGTACTTGGTACTTACTAGTTTTCATGTAAGAGTAATGAGGAGTTCAATTTTCCATCCCACCAAACACAACCTTTCTCCATACCTTTCTATAGAATGATGCTTGACACCTCACCCCCTCTCTCTCTCTCTCTCTCTCTTTCTCTGCTACTTAAAGGTGGTCACCTTCGGAATCAATGAGGAAGTGTATTTGGAAGGTGGTAAGTTAAAGGTCAAATACTGCCATAATATAAAGAAGCAGGATTTACTTTGAGGGTTTTTTTTAATTATTACTATCATCAGAATGGTTAAAGTGAGAAAGTAAAATTTCTCTATTCATTTAGCCAACCCCTTGCAAAATTACAAGTCTTTACCCCTTTGTACTCGGGTAATTACAAGATGCATGTACAAGGCTTTGAAGCCAATAAATAGTTAACTTTTTTTTTATATATATATATATTTTTTCTTTTCTTGTCCAGTTGTTTTAAACAATGAAGCAAGAAAATTAGAGTCTAATCCCACCCTTAATTACATTTCTTAAAGGGGCTAATCTTTAGTCTTTACAGCCTCGGCTGCCCTCGCAGGGAGACTTGTTTCCACTCTACTAAACGTTGCAAAAAATCCATCACCTGCAAGAATATTTCCAATTGTGCATTAGCCTCACTATTCACTGAATAGGCATGCAAATTTTTTTTAAACAAAAAACTTGCCTGGGTGGGTTCCTGTAGAGAATACGATGCATTTGTGTCCTTTGGAAATTTAGAGACTAGGATACCAAAACCTTGTCCTCTTTCTCTTAATACCTATTTACAATTTAAAAAAAAAAAATACCCATTAGCCTAAAACATCACAGTTTCTTTTTTAGACAAAAAAAAAAAAAACATTGGATACCTTGAATGCATCTTCATCTGTTCGATCATCTCCAATATAAACAGGGAAAACATCGGTACAATTGGCAAATCCTGTAGCAATAAGAGTAGAGTTAAAAAAGGATGATGAATATTAGCATTTTTTTATATAATTGGCTTTGACAAGAGTCTAACTCGAGACTATTCAAGTCTGGAGATGGACTCCAGCATTTAGTGGGAGAGTGACCACTTTTCAGATAATACGGTCTTAGTTATGATTATTTAAAGTTTCATAAATAGACAAGTAAAACCATAGAAAACTCACCAAGTGACTCCAACAAAAATTCAAGAGCCTTCCCTTTGTCCCATTTAATAGTAGGACGGATTTCCAATACCTGTATAAAATAAAATATTAATATTGAAAAAATTCCAATAAATTTTTTAAAAAATGTAACGAGTTATTAGATGCCACGTCACACCTTTCTCCCTTGAGTAAGTCTCAGCTTTGGGTAATCTTTCAAGACTGACCTAACCACTTGGGCCAGTTCACTCCATTTCTGTAATTTTCATGCAAAGTTAGTTAACATTACACTCGAAAAAAAGTTTATATATATAAATATATATATGACTGATAACTGTGATTGATTTGATTCTTTATTGTTTTCTACCTTCTCATCAACACAGCGAAAATGGACTGACACACAGAACTTATTGTTCTCCACCTTAGCTCCTGGAGTTGATTTTGTTTTCTCTATCAGTTCCTTGTAAACCTCATCGATCATGGGTAGAAATTCACTTGCAGGTTGGAAGATGAGAGCTTCACTTCCCTGAGGAATGAGGGAAGAGATTGTGAGAAAACAGAGAAAACAAGCAGAAATTACAAGTTTTTTTCAGCTAATATGGAGCCAAAGATGTATTACTTTCTTGTATTTGGAGCCTTTTGCTGGTCCCTTAATGTCCATGCCATGGCTTCCAGCATAGTACAGCTCTGCTAACCGTACAAAGTTATACACCTATAATAAACAAAAGAAGGCGAAAAATCAGAACTGAATAAGGAAGATTAAAAAATCAAGTTTTGCATTCAAAACAGCAGCAAGAAACCAAACAACTTCGGATTGGATTGGAATGTACCTTGTCTCTGCATCTCCCACTCACTATAGCAGTTGGGAAACACTTGGCCAGCTTTCTCACTGTTGCTCTCATCTAATTTAAACAAGAAAAGATGAAGCTTTAGTAACAATGGCTCTAGCCAGATATCAAATACTAAAGTTAACAGAGACAAAGGCTTCACCTTCTTGGACATGAAAGCTCGATCTGGGTCATCAACAATAGGAGAAAGGGTACCATCATAGTCCAAAAACATTACAATTTGCTTCCCTTTTGACGCCTCAATTATCTGCTCAAACATGTCCAAGGCCGATGGGTGATGAAGCTGCAAATGTTATAAAACAAGCAGGATCAATCGTCTTTTCCCATTGCCAACACGAAAACTCCATTTATAGTTTGGGTCTTTTTTTTATTTAAATAAAATTTCTCTTCTGTTCTGTTTTAATACTCACAATCCATGAGCCTTGGTCATCAGTGATAGAGGGTGTGGATTTGAGATGGGTAGGAGATGAGGCTCTCATTGAATCAACCCAGGCGTTTATCCTTGCCCCTCCATTGATTTCAAGATTCTTCAGAAGTTTCTTTCTTGAAATGGAGATGTAGCCACCAGGAGCGGCAGGTGGCTTCTGTGCGGCGGTGGGGAAGATAGAAGAGTCCGACACGTGCACAGTGATTGCCAAGTTGATGGTGGATTTTGGATCGGATACTACCACATTTTGGTTCGTCATCTTGGTTCTAATGTCCCTACAAAAAAAATCCAAAACCACTCTGTTTTTTAGACTAAAGAAAGTACCAAAAAAGATAAACACAATCGAGAACCAAAACAGACCCATTTGAGAAAATACACACTGAAAAGGTACCTTGGATTCTTGAAAGGAATAAACAAGAAATGAAGAAGTAATAGAGGAGTTAAAAGAAAACAGAGTGCTATGACTATTCAAGCTTGGAAATTAGATAGAGAGAAGAAGAAAACAAATGGCAGAGAGAAGCGAAAAAACAGGCCACAAAGATTTGAAGAGGAAGAGAACGAGTGAGAGAGAGAAAGAGAATGTGTGCTTGTGAGAGAGACAGAGGCGAATGGTCGATTTTATAGTTGGAACCAGACGCTAACGGACGAGCGAGCTTAAAGTACCCACCACTCCTAAGCTCCAAAAAATGGGACCCACAAGGGGCGGAAGAGATAAGGGCCCACACCTCTGTCCCAGCCCCCGAAATCCTGAGGCGGGTCCCACCAACGAGTCTTTCACTCAGAAGCCTAGTAGCCGTCTTCCATAACTTCACTGGCCAAAGCTAGCCGGTTTTCCACGTGGCCGACATTCCTTGGCTGATACATACTTACTTTGTGCTTATGCCACGTGTTGACGCTCACATTCCAGACCTCTAAACCCACGGGTTGTTTATCCTGGAGCAGTATTTCCAAAAATGGAGCTGAACCGGAGTATTATGGAACCCAAAAGGCCGAAACCCAACCTATTTTGAGGAATAGCAACCGAACCGTGGCTCATAAGGTACGCCCCCTGTAATCTGAAACGAAACCAACGGCTATAACCTAACCCCCTTTGTTATTTAGCAATCTTGCAAAACCAGCTGCTGCGATTCTCCTATTTCCACTATTTTATAAGCAAACCCCCTTTTCCCATGCATTTTCCTATTACTACACCCGCTTGTTCATGCTATTCATAAGCCGTTCTTTTCTAATCAGAAAATAAAACCCGACTCTAAAAGAATTATGAAATTAAAACTCATTAAATTTCACATAAATAAAATGATGCAACATTATGAGACCGGTCCTGTAATGAGAGGAGGATCAGATTGATTATGCACTCAAACCTATCCATAAAAATTTCAGTCCGGTGATATAACATAAAATAAGGAGAAGCAAACTCAGCTATTTCACAATTCTGTCAACATGAACGTTAAAAAAATTAAATAATCGTCTAGTATAAAGAAATATTTTAATACATCCGTACGTATTGATTTAAGTAATAAAAATAGATAATATTATAATAAAAAAATGATTAAACGCTAAAAAAATAAAAAATAACATTTTTTTTAACTAAATTTAAACGCGGACTATAAATCCTATTTTTAAAACATTATAACATCATAATTCATTATAATTTTCACTTAATTACTATCACAACTGAAATATATTTCACAATTTTCTCTACTTGCTTCTATTAGGGCAGGCAATAGTCTGAACACTATTCTTACACAATTCCTTGTAGACTTGCATTATAAAAATTTAGTATATATTTATTAATTAATACTTTATTTATCAGGAACTCAAATGAATCTCTTTGTTCCCCATTCACAAGCAAAGAAGCCAATAACAAAAAAAATTTTCAATATTTTTTTTCTTAAAGAAAATTATTCATACTTGATAGTCAATTTTTTGGAAGAGAAAACAAAATTGAACAACTGTCACACGTGTCTAGAAACCCAGAATTTGCTGTCCAAGCTTAAATTGACTGTGCTTGTACCTAATCCAAACTCTCTGACGCAGCCACCTGGCCTACCACATAGGCTGGACTGTAAACTTCATTAAAAAAAAAATTAGACAGATGTTGGTCTCTAATTCTCTGTTAATGTGAATATAATTAGACAGATGTTGAACGACAATCTCTCTCGACACCTTCCTCTGAATGCAGTCTTCAAATTATATATTTTTTTAAAAAAATTCCAATTAAAATAAAATTATTAATTAATCCTTAAATCTGAATCATAATCTGTCCTAACCGACCACCACCCTATGTTGATACCAAACCATATATTTATAATTAAATTAAGCAATTTCTGTACATAATAATGGTGAGAGAGAAACAAAATTAACCAACCAAGATGACTTGCATGCCAAGAATACAATTAAAATAATTAAAAAGAGATTCTCTATTGACTAAAATAAATCAAAAGAAGAGAGAACATTTTGAAAGATTTTAGTCTTTCTTTCTTATTATATATTAAATTAATAATAACAACAATTTCTTTTTCTTGTTCATAATTTTTTTTTTCAAAAACCAAGAAAGTCACGTATTGATTCTCTGATCATATGATATAAAAAAAATAAATATATTTATGGCCACCACGTTCAGAAATTCTCACATGGGTTAGTATTTATTATTGAATTTTCTTTTTGCATCTTTGTAACCAAAAATAAATAATTTTTTATACGTAAGTTCACATTACATTATGAGAAGGAAGATCTTAGAGTTCATTCTTTATTGGACGAAACAGGAGGCCTTTCGAGATGGCGCATGCCTCTTAAACTACTGGTTTTCTTATTTAATTAAATTAAAAATTTTAAAAAGTAAACTATAAAGTATAAAATTAAATTTTTATTAATCCAAGTGTGATTCCGTGTTCTTCGCCTAAATCTACGCTTTTATTAATTAGTTCATCATCTTCTCTCAATTTTACACTAATAAAATTAATTTTTTTTAATTCAATAAAATTAATTTTTTTTAATAAAAAAAAATAGTAGAATGATTAAATAAATTGTTAGATTGAATCTTCTAGATAAAGTCAATTTTGAAAGATTAAAATAGAGATATCCTCTAATAATGGAGGCCAAACCTACCATTAAAGCAAATAGAAAAAGTTGTACCACCATATATTCCACCAAATTATACTTGGTGAAAGTGAGAGTCATTATTTTATATTTTCAATAATAATTTAATTAATATTTAGTAGATACTAGAATAAAATTGAGAAAAAAAATAATATTTTTAAATTTTATAAAGTAATAGATAATTCTGGTTAAATAATGTCTTAAAAATAGGAAATAAAATTATACGGAAGAGAATACGTAGTTTAAAATTAGCGGAGCAAGAAGTGTCTGTTGGCCATCTAGAGAACAAGAAACATCAGCGGATCCCCATGCAATAAAAAAACTACGTAGCCATAGCTAGGGTTTTGAGCTAAATATAAACTTACTGCTTAAAATTTCAAACAATTAATGAAGACTTTTCTGAGAAAAAAAATATATTAATGAAGACTTTGTCATGAGCAATGTTCGTGTCCAGGGCGACACCACACGTGTACAGTGTTTCTTTCTTTTACTCTCCACATAGATACAGCTTGACCATACACGCGTCAAAAAATTATTGAATTCAAGGTCCACATCATTATTTGAAACAGGAGCTACAAAAGCCAACTTCCATGGTCGGTAGACCGATTTAAGAATATAAACACAAAACATTAACATGTGTGTTTGTTTTGTGCTTAAATTTTTATGTGAAGTGAATCCATCCATCCCCCCATGAACATGTTCTTGTTCTTACATTTTCGAGGTGAATATTTGCCTTAACCAAATTTGATTCTCTAATTCACATGGATTCATCAATCTACAAAGCACGAACTCTCCATGAACCCAACATTCAGTGAGATATGTTAATGGGAAAAAAAAAAATTGACCACCAAAGATTAGCTTAGGTTGGTGTCAATGAAAAGACAAGGAGTGTAATGTAAGTGTGCAAATTGGCACAAAAATGATTAGAAATCCATGTGGGTATGGCCCAAATCATTCACTAATCTCTCTCTCACTCACTCCACGTTCAAACAAAAACTTGTAATCTTCTTTTTAATGTCGGCCCACCTATTGACACGTCGGTTTTTGACCCAGTGGGGGCGATGTGTCTCCGCCAGGACCAGGTGGTGCATGGATGGATGCAAATGTTATGGAACCATGCGCTAGTGGAAAAAATATTTGGTGGGTGAGAGTAGCATGTCACAGAAATGATGTGATATTATTAATTAATAAAATTAAAATATATATTATATTATTATTTAATTTTATAAAAATATAAATTCTATTTATTGTATAATTTTTGGCATTAGTGGATGGAAACTGGAAAGGAAAATACTTTAAAATGTCACTTTGTGTTTATTGGATGACAGCCAGTTGCCATTCACACAAATATCCCCTAGTTTTCCTTCATCATTATAATGGGACCCTTCTTTTTTTTTTAATTTTTTCTCCCAATTTTCCCTTTTCTTGTTGACATCGAAATTCAAATTCCCCTTTTTTATTATTATTTTTTTAAATGCATATTTATGTTTATGAATTTCTTTACTTGTCAATCAGGCAATGGGTCCTGACATATATGAATCCCTGTGTGCTGTAATTAAACCAAGAAACCAACTCTACCTAGTTCATGAACTTATATGATTTTCTTTTGTTATTATTAATTAATAATTTCTTAATTATTAAATTAAATATTTACATCATTTCTCTATACATTCTTGAGTGAGCTCAATTTTACTTTTCTAATTTGATTATTACTTATATTTATAAAGTTTATAAATTCAACACACTCGAAAATAAATCTATTTCTTGAATGATAAAAAATTAATTAGATTTTATCAAAAATTTTAATTAATATTATTTGGTTAAAATAATATAAGAGAAATAATAAATTAAACTGTTAAAATTTTTTAAAAATTAAAAAATGAGTATTATAATAAAAAGAATTTTAATATGTAAAATTATAAAAATATTTAAAAAATAATTAAAATATAAAAATAATTTTTAAATAGTAAAATTTTTATTTTAAATTTTATAATAGATATGTGACTCCCATTACAATTATGAAAGTTGTGCATTTCAAAATTTTTCAAAAAAAAATTATCGTAAGTTTTCATCAAATGTCAACAGTAAAAATAAATCCGATATAAATCTATAACAAAATTTAAAATTAATTATTTGTGTCAATAAAAATGACCATTATAATAAAAATAATTATGTACAGCTCCTTAGAATTTGGAGATAAATTTTACAAATATTAGAATAAAAATAAAATATAATGGTAAAATTTATTAATTAATTATATTATATATATATATATATAAAAGTGAACCGTTTATTTATTATCTAAAATGCCAATATCAAATTATCGAACGTTTACGAAGAATGAAGAAATGTCTGAATTCATGGCACTTTGTTGTATAGTCTCATCAAGTACTATACTTATTTACACAAACGAGGGAATTCCTTGCATCTGCTTCAGCAATGTCTCATTCATGGATAATTTTAGCAAACAACCCACATTCTTTTTTTTTTTTTTTTTTCCTTTGGTGGATTTTAGGAAATAGGTAACAATGAATCTTTATTTAAATGGAATTACGTGATTGATTAATGCACAAGAATTTGACTAGGATAATAACAAATTGTGTTGGCCAACATGTGGAATGTTGGGAGAGTCCAAAATATGTGACTGCCTAAATATTGGTCAGTCAAATTATTGAAATCTTTGTTCGTTAATCTTGGAAGCTCATCTTCCTTTGTGACCGACAGCCAAAATTTGGGTGTAAGAAGAAATGATGTGAGTTGGGAAATCATCTCAATAAGGACAACTTGCACATATGAAATCCTTCCTTTCACACAACTAAAGTAATAGGAAAAAGAAAAAAAAAATCAAAATCTTCTTGTTATATTAATCCTTGACCACATAAAATCTCCAAAAAATATGGTCCCATTTGATGTAAACAAGATTAGATACTTGATTTTCTTTTTGTATTCTATGTGTTTTGTTTATTTTCAGCAAGTTGTGTGGGTTCCATCCTTGCTATATATGATTTTCTTTTTCTTTTTCTTTTTTTTAAAAAAAACTAAGTTTATCTTGCTCCATTAAAATCAAAAATTTTAATTTTTTACTTAAAAAAATGCATAATTGTCTAAAAATTTATTTAATTATTCTTCTTACAAATAATTTTTGTAGATAGATATTCTCTTCTAGTGAAACACACAGTAATCCATGGATAATTCTCTTTTAACTTTTACTACTTAATTACAAATGGGTCCCATAATTATGCTCAAACACTCAATTAGTTGGATATATATGTCCTAAATTTACGTAAAAAGTAATGAAATCTCAAAGCAAATAATTCAATTTGAATAAAGAATAAATCAGAATTGGACACATCTTGAATTCTTCATCTTCATCTTGATCTGTTTGTTGCCACGAAACCAAATCGAAATTAGAAACAAGGAAAAGGGGGAGGAGGTTCGAAGATTCCAAGACATAGGAGGAAACCAAGTTTTTCCCGATCAGGATTTCAACCAACAAAATAATGACTAACTGAAATAACTGCTAAGCCGACATATATACCACCGAGACTTTCGGTTTTTTGTGGGCCTAAAAAGAAAACTTTTTATATTGTAATGCCATGTAAGAGATGCATGGACCACAAACCCTCTTGCTTTGTGAGTGTGTTGTGTAGTGTGGGGTCGGTGCCATGTCATTGTCAAGTTGACTAATGAGAATACCAGCTGTGGGGTCCCCCAACCTATCCTTCCTTTTAACGATTAAAGAAGCTCTCTTATCTCCTAATCTGCATATCCCTTCTTTCTATCTTGTTCTTCTTCTTCTTTTTATCTTTTTTATTTTTTTTTCTGAAACAAAAATTTCCTATTATTATTATTTAGGTTTAAGTTTTTGTCGAAGTAAATTATATTTTATAGATGATTTTTTTAAAAAAAGAAAAAAGAAAAAGCAAAAGCAGACGTAAGAAGGATAAGTTTTAGCATTCACCTTTTGAAAATTAATCCTTCAAAATGGTTATGAACAGACAAAGCTAATTTGTCTTTCTTGACTAAGCAACGAGTCAATTGATTTTATTTATTTAATTATTTATGCAACAGTTTATTAACAAACAAGATAACGACCCATAACTACTGGATATTAAACAGATAATGCAATCTTTTTTATCCTTACTTCTATTCATTTATGCAGAATTGTAATGGATTAATGATTTCTTTTTATTATTTTTATGTGGAACCTTTTTATCAAAAAAAAAAATAATATCCCTAGCTAAATGTTTAGTATAAACACTTCATGTACTATGTATAGAGTCCGACAAAGATTGTTCTCCAATGTTGGAATTTGGAGTCGTAGAATAAGGGAATAATTAAGGAAAAATATAAATAAAAGGTTGCCAATGTCGAGCTTTCAGATTATTGGTTTCTGTTCATGCACCCACTTCCAATTGCAAGTATATTCCCTTCCCTTCCCTTCATTTTATATATATACATAAGAGATTATAACAGTGCAGATGAGTTGGGTCACACAGTTTATGATGTCGCTTCAAGAGAGCAAAAGCTGTTTATAAAATGGTAAATCACTGTTTTTGTCATTATCTTCAGTTTCAAAAGAAAAAATCATTCTTAATAAAAAGAAAAAGGCACATGAACATCATTGGGAGAAATATAAATATAATCTTCCTATTCAAAAAGCTTAACAAATAGCAGACGGAACCCATGAAAGTGGGTATTGTTTGAAAGGATGGCTCACTTCACTTGTTCCCACTTCTAATTATTCAATCTTTTTTTTCCCATTAGGATTTATTTTGGATTCTTATTCTGTAAATTGTTGTTTGTCATTTTCAATTTTTGGGGAAAAAATAGTCTTTTCTCTTTTTTTTTTCTTCTTTTTTATCCTATTCCCTAAATTATTATCATTTGTCTTTACTTCAACCTCCCCTTCTCCATGCATGTTCATGGAAATATCCTACAACCACGTAAATTTATAATAATAATAATAATAATAATAAATAATTTATCTTCTAGAAAACAAAATCTAAATGCTGATATTGATAATAGAGTTTATGACTGAAGAGATTCTCTAAAGAGCAAAATTGAGACCACTATGATAAAGCAAGCTTTAAATCTATTTTGATGAAAAAATTCGCAAGAGGGAAAAATTTTAGAAAGAAAATTAATGATCATAATGACTAATTGGATCTGAGAGTCGACCTTCACTTCATTGCTCTTAACGTGGACTTGACAAAGAAAAGAAAGGAAGAAATTCCTTAGGATTCCAAAAAGGTGGTATTTAGTTTAATGATTTTAATTTTGAATATTCAAAGCTCAAATCCTATTTGAACTCTACTATTTTCAATAGTTATATAAACTGTATTGGAAAATGATGATGATGGTGAAGATGATCTCTTGCAGCCTTCTTATCCACCACATTACCCGACTGGTAAATTTGTCCCATATCATCATATCATTACATCATTGCAATATCAGACAGAATTATCCTCACAACTTTGATTTCCAAGTCGGCACCCAAATCTGTCCAAAAACTCTCTCTCTCACTGTACATATAGGAAGAAATTAATTACACACATGTGAGAGAGAGAGAGAGAGAGAAGGGCAAAGCTCCTTTTCCGCGTAATGATGTGTCTACAAGCTTCCATGTAAGTTGATTATCGTGAGAAGACATAAAATTTATTAAAAATTAAATTAAATAATTACTAGTTTCCTTCCTTTTGCTTTATGTGTATATATATATTATTAACCATTTCCAACTGAAAACCAGTTGGTGATTTTGATAGAATTCATGGGACCTTCCTACTAATATCCAGGTCGACATGATGGAAATCCAGGTGGCAGACTTCTTTTTTATTACCAAATATCATCGTCTAAATCAAACAGTTCGTAGCTGTGGATTGTGAAAGTGGGTTTGTCATATACAATAATAACAGTAATTTCCTCACGTGTTAGATAAAAAAAAACAGATCGATTCACCTAGAAAATTAAACAAATAATCCATTTTAATATATACACGAGCTAAAATAGGTTGAATTAATTAACAGAGTAGAAGGTGATGTGATATTTTAATATTCAAAAAATAAAATTTATGGTTTATAAGTGAGTTTAATAAAAAAATATAACTTTTTTTTTTTTTATTTTATTTTCTAATGATGTATAATCACAATCATATTACAGTGTTACATGTCTCTATTATTTAAATCCATACGTACGGACGTGCCAATATATCCATCTCTGTCAATTGGCGATTCAATTTCCTCCACTGAAAATGTTGATAGGGCTGCGAAATGACCGTACCTGCTTTCATATCTCTTGTCGTGTTATCAAACTACACTATTTTCTAATGGATTTACGCTTGTGGTTAGTTCGACCTGTTTCACGTCACCGGACTGAAACATGCGATATTGGACCAACCTGCTTTAGAATGGTCTGATGAGTTTTTGATCTATATTCTTTTTCAGGTCCAGCCTCACTCCATGATAAGAAGCCGGGGATCATCAAGGTGCATGGTGATATATAATCACGATTCTTTGGACAAACACAGGTGGGTTATAATTATTCTTGAAAAGACATAGATATTAGTAAACTTGAGTTCATCGTCTTTATAGTACTAACTAGTCTAGTTGTAGCCATAGCTTCACCATTAGAGAGAAATCATGGAAAGCTCTTCTCTACGTCTCATGAACATGGGGGCCGGAGAGAGATGCTTGCTGCAAACTGGCCATTCTTTTGATTAGCTTATAATAAGATAATGGGTATAATAAGTACGCAAAGAAGTTGTATAAAATTCTAAGAATCTAAGGGTACAACAAACAAAGCATCAATAATTCAAGTGGTTTTCTTACAATAAATTCTCTATTATATACCTTTTAGCTATATAGGATTCCAACACCAAACGCTTGGAGTTGCATATATGGTGAGACCAGAATACAATGTCTTGAATGGAATCCATTAAAGAATGCTGAAGCTCTCTATTCGAGCAGTCTACATCTTCATTATAAAGTGGTGCAGTCTTCATTCAATGACCTACATTTATTCTCTTGCTATTAACTTTCTCGAGAATATTTAATTACTCTAGCTAACTCAAAATATAGAAATTCTCCAAGGATGGTTCTTTTTTCTTTGAGTTGTTGTTTAAAACTCCAAGAAGCAAGAACCAAGCATAGTCTTGTTTTCTTTAGAATCTTTTATTCCACGTAAAGGTGGCCATACAAGGGCCAAACCTTAATCCTTAGATAAGAATATGGGAATTGTTTTTTGGTGATGGAGGATGAGAAGATAGATTTTTCAGAATTGTCACATGAGCTCGTAAACAAATCACAATTGTCATTGCATTTCCACATGAAAATTTCTCTTATATTTGTAAAAGAATATATTAGGTCATCAAGAATTTTAACTTTTACAAGGCAGCCTTCACATGGACAAAGACGTCTGTGGGTGATTTGTGGATACTCCACAGCTTGCTTTTTGAGCATTTCCATTTTATAGGTTCTCTTCAATGGCTCCTTTTCCCTAATTAGTCTTGATTCATTTGAGAAGTGATGCCTTATGTTTTGGTATATTAGTGTTTAAGTTCCTTATGTTTTGGAATATGAGTCTAAGTTTATTTCCTTTTCTCGTTTGAAATATGAAAAAATTTGCCAACTTATGCTGTACAGGCCAATGCATGAATTCCCATGGCTGAAGAATGTTGGATTCTCAGGCCCAGTGGGTTAGACCAAAATATGAGCCAGCAGTTGGAATTATACTTGACTTGGTATCTCTCCACTCAAATAGGTTAAACCATTTTGGTTCGATTCGCATCACCTTCTAAACCCTTTATGGATGAAGATTTTTATTGGAAAGAGTAAGGATTTTGAGGATTTTGAGGGTTTTGTTATAAGCCAGTTATGTCAAATTTTCTTTGTTTCAACCCTTTTAAAAAAAAAAAAAAAGAAATCATGCTAACCACTGATTTTTTTTTTTGTAATTGTATTTTGACCCTAAATTGATCGAGTATTTCAATTTAGGTTTCAATTTACATTACACTTCAATTTAAATTTAAAAAGAAAAAACAAAATACCTTATTTTTCTTGGACCACTTTAAACATAGTGTTAAGATCCAAGAGAGTTGGAGCATAACACGGGCCAACAGTTGTAATTGGGCTTGATTCCAAAATAGCCCATTTTCATTTAATTTCTTAACCCTAGGCTGATTTGGTGCATTATTAAAAACCTGATGCAGACACAGGGTAATGACGTCCAAGATCCTCTTTGATCATTACAGCCACCAATTCAGACAATGAAAACAATTTCCAAATAGCTATTTTTTGTCTTGTGCATAATTAAAATTTTTTTTTGTTTAATTCTCTCTCTCTCTCTCTGAATCACCTCCATATGACCAACCAACCTCAAAGGCATCCAACATTTTGCATATACCCTTTCAATCTCACATCACCAAAAACTGTAAAGTGAAGAAATTTGAGAAAGATCTCCTCCACCTCTCAAGAATCCTTCACCAACTTTGAGACTGCATAATTCAAATCCCATTCACACTCCTTTTGTTCTCTTATTAGATTTGGATGCTTCACACAAGATTTTAAGGTAAAGTAAAAGGAAAGAAAACAATGGAAAAGAAAATTTTATGCTTTAAAAAAATATAAAATATTCAACAAAATATCAAAGAATCATCCAATAAAGAAAGGTGGAAGGAAGGAAGGAAGGAAGAAGCATAGCTAAAAGCTTTGTAAGGATTCCAAATGGCCCAACAGTGTCTTTCTCTTCTTCTCCATTTAGTTATATGGCTACTGTGACTTGTTTGCTGCATGAAGAATAAGAATTCTTGATAGATTCATCATTTAAAAAGAAAAGGGAGAGAGTGGTGGTCTCCATATTCCTTATCTCAAGCCTCAAGAGATAAGATACTGTCATGTTTTAATATTTCTGTGCTGAGAAAATGCCACCTGCAAGTTGCAAATCCATGGCTTTGCCTTTCTCACCTGTCAATCAGGCTGCAGAGATGGCTGATTCCAGATGCTTCTACTACACAATTATTTCTTTTTTATTCTTTTTCTTACATTGCATTTTTTCTTGAATTTGTAAACACTTCATTATGTACTCTAATGGAAACCTTCCATGTGAATGTCTCGTGGACAGGACATGCAAGGATGCTTTCTGAGCTCAGCAATTCTATTCTTTATTAATTACTAAAGAAATTTTCTCTGAGATGAAACTTTCTTCTGCAATTTTTTTCCCAGGAAAAGTCTAGAAAGCTCTTAACTCAAGGGATTAATATGCATTATTGAATTTGATTGACATTTAAGAAGACAATTGCTTCATTTTCTTAGACAACTTGGATGACTAAATTGAAAAAGTTCATAAATGCAATTTGGCTATCTCAACTGTGGCAGCATGTTTCTATTTTGTCCATATCTTAAATTTTCAAAATAAATAGTAATTGAAGGACAATAATTGAGTTCAATTGGTCAATTTTCAAGCCTTAGCTGGCCCCACAAAATTTCAATTAATTCAATCACATTTAACATTCCATAATTATATTATTTTTGATAAATTAAGGAAGGCAATCTATTGAAATCAATCCATTTTGTCTTGTTTGAAATGAAAATTTTTCAATTAGTAGAGATGTCTATTTGGAAGTTAGATGAATTATAAACTGTAAAGTTTAAGATGAAAAACATAACAGGTAGAAGTAAAGCAAACACAATAACAATTTATACAAAAATTACAGGAAAAAGATACATTGATATATTGAGAGACGATTGCTTAATTACACTGACCTCAAATTTCAAACCCAACTCAGAAACTCTCCAATGATCAAGCTAGGAAAAAAAGTACCAGCAAGACCAAATGGAGAGATTGCTCATGGACATACAAGTGGAACATGTAACCAGCTATTTCTTAACCATATATGTAGGACTTGACCCTAATTGTAACTCTGCAAATGCCAAAAACTTCATTGCAGAAGCTACTTATGACGCCAAAAGTAAACCTGGAAAAGACAATGGACAAAAGAGATTACATAGTAATTGAAAACTTAGAGGGCTGCCCAGTCAATCTCCACTGATGGGTATTTCTCCAAACTAAAATTCTCAGTCTCATCCCACTGTGATGAATCGGAGAAATCCAAGAATGAAATCTCAGACTGAGGTGAAGAAGAACCAGCTAATGACTCATCAGATGAAGCTGCTGAATTATCCACCTTATAATCTTCAACTCCAAAAGTCTCAAACTCCTTTTTCAATTCACTTTTTATGGAGTAATCATCTTGCTTCTTCGCCTGTGTAGGAGCTGGTAGAATTTTTTTGGAATCATCAGCGGAACTCTGCTCCTCTGTTTTTCCATGTTTCTGCGAGTTTGCCAAGCTTTGACAAATCGCTTGCAACTTTGCATCAACAGAGGAATGAAGAGGCTTGTAGTCGCCAAATTCTCCAGAAACATGAGCTCCTTGATGGCGAAGGTGGGGAAAATTAAGCCTGGCAAATTCTCCTCTTAGTTTATAAGCCGCCTTGTCATAAGCCAAGGCTGCCTCTTCAGCTGTGTCAAAAGTGCCAAGCCAGAGTCTTGTCCTGTTCTTGGGGAGTCTGATTTCAGCAACCCACTTGCCCCAATGCCGCTGCCTCACTCCTCTGTAAAGTTTTGTCGGCTTTGGAGGAGAAGCAGATTGTTTCATGGGGACAGGTTTTGGAGCCAAGTAATTGAGCCTTTGGTTATGGAGTAAGTGCGAAGTTGTGGTAAGATTAGCAATCTGCCGTTGCTGTTGTTGTTGCTGGAGATGAATTTGGGCTTGGATTTGAAGGATTTGAGAAGGGGTGAGGTGGTTAAGCCCTATTGAACCTGTTTGCTCAAAACCCATCTGGTTATAATTAGATGGGGAGCTAAAATCAGAGTAAAAATTGGGCTGCGACGAGATTGGAGAGTCATAAGAGCAAGAAGGGTAAGAGGAGAAAGAAGAAGATGAAGAAGGAGAAGCAGAGGGAGATGGTGAAGTATAAGAAGGGGAGGTTGATGACGCACTTTTCATAAAAGGTTCAAGTGCTTTCATGAGTTCTTCTCTACAAGGATCTATAATTGAGAAACCTGGTGTTACGCTGCTATTGTAGAAATCTATAGCTGCTGCCATACCTTTTCTCAATCTAAAAGACAAAGATCTTAAAATTAACCTGTTACTTAACAAAATTCAAGAACAGGGGAGGAACTAGATTTATATGAACAGCAAGAGTAGACAAAATCCTAGTGAAGCTTGAAAAAACAAAAAAGACCAACCTTGAGGGACCAAAAACAAACCCTCTCAAGTTGATGAAACTGTAGAAAGAATAAAATACAGGGAGATAAAATAAGCCTGGATCTCTATTCTGAATCACCTGGCTTTCAATTTCAAATGGGTTGGCTGTTTCACCAAGAAAACAAACCTCAGTATAAGATTTGAAAGACAGACGATTGACAGAACGGGATACAGAGAAGCGGGGGATTACAGAGAAGAGGGGAAAGAGAAAGAAATTTTTTTTATCAAACACAGTTGCAGAGAAGAAAAAAGCTCTCAATCGCTCTTTTTTTAAGTGGCCTCACTTCTTTTGTGATTTCACTCCTTGCCTTTCTCAGTTTCTGCTCCGGCCCCCTTCTTATAGAAACTCTAGGCTCTCAGCTCAAAGGCTTGGCCTTTAGATTCTCTCTCTAAACCGCATTTACCGTTTTATTTATTTTTTATTTCGTCAACTTCGATGATACCAATATTCGATGCGAGTTATCAAATGGAGAGTCGCCACGTAGGAGTATGCTGTATCTGGTGACCGGTTGTGTCCGTTAAGTAGCGGCGGCGTTACACGTTTTGAGCTGATTATTTAGTTTGACTGTAATGGCTCTCAGTTATCTGCTTTTGGAATTTAATGCGGTTTTTGTTCTTATTAATGTTGCGGCACGCTCCTGTAATGCCATGTCATCCTTAATTAATTTGTGTGGGCAATCACCGTGTGTTGTCGGGTAACCCATACTGAGTAAATAAAAATCCACCGTTGGATGTTGTGGAAAATTCTAATTTAAATTGAATTTATATAAATTTATAATATAAAATAAAAGAGAATTGAATAGAAATACAGTGTCCACTGTTATAGGATAGTGGGTTAAAAGCTTTCCACTATATATTATAAGGTTGATATAATAAAGTTAAAAAGCATCAGTCTTATCCAAAAACAACACATGGTGACCATAATCTTAGGATTAAGCAAATTATTAAAATTTAGTTATAACTAATACTCAATCATTCTCACAAAAATAGATTAAGATTATTACTTTATATTTCTTTTTATTTAAAATTATAATTTATTTTCCAATAACCCCATTTAATATATTTTAAAAATTTGTATCTTATAAAAATTTTAAATGAATAATTAGCTTAAGTTAAGGAAAACAGTGTGAAAAGATGAAGTGGGGATGGAATTAAGGTTGGCGGATGCGTGCTAAAAAGGTAGAAAGTTTGTTGCTAAGCAAAGCAAGATTAGATAAGTATGATTATTTTTTTTAAAGCATGATTAGTGAAGGTTTAATTAAGGGAGTGGAGACGTAATCATCCCACTAAATCTGAGCAAGACAATCTATCGTGAATTGCGGCGCCATTGCAACACTGTACAAATGCTTAATTTCTGAATTCCGAAGAAGTGAAAATTTAAGATTTTTGTTTTCTACTCTTAATTTATTTTTATTTTTTTAAAAAATTAAAAAAATATATTGAAAATTATTTTTTATTAGAAAAAATGGAAAATATGTTCAAATTATCATTATTTTTTAAAAAAATATATGTTTATTTATAATATTTCTCATTTTAATTTTAATATTAATTTTAAATAAAGAAAAATTCATGTAATATTTATATTAATTTAAAATTAAAAATATGCATATTTAAATATATAAATATAACTATTAAAAATCATATTTCCTTCATGTAAAATTATCTGTACACAGAGTTTTCTATGTGTTTGTCAATTTTTCAATATTATAAAAAAAACATAAAAAATAATTATTTCAGTGTTTTTTATTTTTTATAAAATTTAAAAAATATAATTTTTTTTTGTGTTTTAGAATCCTACTTTGTTTTTTATTTTTTATAAAATTTAAAAAATATAAATTTTTTTTGTGTTTTAGAATCCTACTTTTGTTTAATCTCATCAAAATTTTCCGTTCATTATAGATTATAAATGATTTTATTTTAAATAATTTATTTCATTTTAGTAAATTAATATAAATAAAAAATGTATTAAAAATAAACATTCACCCTTAAAATTATTATATCTCATAATTTTTATTCACTTTATACTATATATCGAAATGAGTTAAAAATATTAAATTTTATTAAAATAATAAAAGTATTATTAATAATAAATTAATTATATTAAAAATATGATAAAATTAAGTAAAAATAATATGATTAATTTATATATTAATTATAATCTATAAAATAAATAATAATTTGAGATGCTTAAAAATTTTTAAATAGTTTATTTATTATTTTTTGATAAATTAAAATTAGAATTTTGTTTTTGAATTAAATAACAAAGAAAATTGGTATATACACAAATTATATTAATAATTGGAAATTATTAAAATAATGAGTCCTGTATTTAAAAAAAAAAAGAATTGATTGATGTGATATTTTAAATTTATAAATTTTTTTATAGATTTTATTTTGTCAGACCCTTCATTAAACGTTTGAAGGTATATGGTTAAGATAACCATGGTTGAGTTAGTGTTGAGAAGTCAAAACGACGGAAAAGCGTGGGTTAAAAAGTAGCGTAAGAAATAAGCCAAAGGATCCATTTTGGTTGGTTCGTGGTGGGTCCCAGAGAATTTGAAAGCAAAAGATAGTAAAGGGTCCCACTTTTGACGCTGTAACACGTCATATCCAACGTGGAAATCACTTATAAGGCAAGCAAAGCACCATCCGTCTCTATCTCTATAATTTTTCCTCATCTCTAAATGTACGTGACAACGTGTAACCAGCCAATTCTAGTCGTTCTGACGTGGCCGCGTCTGCTCTTCTTGACTTCTTTTAAAGCTTGCCAATGGTTTCTTTTCTTCAAATATTTATATGCTTAATCTAAGATGATAATATTAATTTAATGAAAATCAAAATCAAAATCAAAATTTATTTATTTATTAAATTAACAATTTTTTATATACAAATTAGAAAGGGCAAGAACTTGGCAGAAAAGACAAAAATGTGGGAGGACAAGTGACCTTGAGAGATGTGAAGAACCAAAGCAGATGTATATATTTATTAGAGAGCAGAGCAGAGCAAAGGCATCAGCTGGTGAGGGCATTATCTTCTCTCTGACTTTCTTCACGTCTACCTCTTCCAGTTCTCATCAGCTGCTGCCCCTTTTTTGTTTTTGCAATGAGCACATCACGTGGATCCTTCATGGGATTCCATTAAGCTACGCCATAACATAAGCATGTGTGTGGATTCTCAATAATTTTCATATTATTTATTTATTTATTTATTTTCAACTAAATTGCACTTCACATCACAGGGGAATTCATTATTTCATTTATTCAATTGGCCAATGTCATGGTTTCTATCCTGCAACATCACAGCTCATAAACAACATATCATTGAAAAAAATAACAATAACAAAATAAAAAACAATTTCTGGAGACCAAATATGCATATAAGAAGGAAAGATAATGTAATTTAAACAGTTGACTCTCAAATGTCAATCTCAGTGCTCATAAGATAATGTTCCAATTCCAGTAACTGAGTGAAACGTGGCACATCCTAGTTCACATTCTCTAGTATGAAGATATTATAGTTAGTAGAGTTGTTTTCAAACACTTGCTGCAACCTATCATGGGGTATTACCTACAATGATTTTTTTTATTTTTATTTGGGGCTAATTTTAGTCCAAGTAATATTCAAATTATATCTTTCAATATTAAAAAACGACATGCTGTCTTGCATCTAATAAACCAAAATCAATGGAGCTGAAATTTCATGCAATGGGCAAGTATTAAAAGAGCATGTGATAGGCTCTTTCGTAATTCAAGAGCATTTTACCAGGTTTGATTCGAAGTTTTGGTGTATGATAGAAAACTTATAGTTGGGACAGATGCAGAGAAAACCACAGCACACAAAAGCCAAATGGACTGAAATGTCAGTTCAGCTCTCCAATTTTGGACAACCTAAGGAAAAGACCCTCATCAAAATTGAATGGGTACCAGGCAGGGTGTTAGGTCAAAGAAACTCCCTTCCGCCATTAGTAACTGCCACTCTTATTAGTATAAGTAATGAATTCTTCAATAAAGATGACGCAAACATCAAAACCTGAGTAGGAATAAGTTGAAGCAAATGAGTTTTAGAAATTATTAAACTTTTGGATGCAAGTTAGATCTGAAGACATATTATGAAGATTAGCAAGTTTTTTAAGCAGTTTTATTATTACAAAATGGAAAGGGTGACATATTTCTTCTAGTTTGACTCTTAATTGAATAGTATTAATATTTTTGATGAATTTTCTAACTTAAATTTTGAGGATGTAGATGTACCTAAACACTTGAAGATTAATGACCTATGGAGGTAAGGAAATTGGAGGCTAATGATCTATGGAGACAAGGAAATTAGAAGTTACTTGATCCTTGTGACATGGTTACATAGGCAGTTTGAGAGAAAGTGAGGAACTACAGGATGATTGATAACTAGAATTATGTCATTTTATGAAAACTAACTCTCTCATGTAATGATTCTAGACGTATAATTCTTGATAACTAGGATTATGTCATTTTATGGAAACTAACTCTCTCATGTAATGATCCTAGACGTAAATACAATTATACATAAGATTCTCTTTATTGTTAAACTGAGACCAAGTGATGTATAGGATTCTCTTTATTGTTAAATTGAGACCAAGTGATGTATAGGATGTTTTAAGGAGATGTTAATATTAGATAGTTATATTTGTTTTTTACTTTGTTTTACAATAAAATATCTCGCTTTAGAAAAAAAAAAAACAAGAACCGCCCAATTGAAATTCTTTAGCACCTCAGTTAAGGCTGGTTGGACTAGAAGCACAACAAACATAGATGTGACGTAACTACCACTTAATCTAGTGAGCCTTTGCTTCTATATCTATACTAATATGGGAAAGCTCTACAAGTTAACGTACGCAGATGTAAACAGTGGATTTTGGTTGGTAGGAACTATATTAAAGCGATTAGGGTCAATAGGGGAAGGCCTACGGATCATTACAGGTTTAAATATGCAAGAACCAAAGTTATACTTTATTACTTACCCTAAATCTAAAGATTGCAAACTAAGAAGTGAGAACTGATCAAAGACTATTTCCATCTAAAGCTTCCAAACTAAATCCTTAATCTAAAGCTTGCAAACTAATAGCTTTTTGACCTCAACTGTTAGATCAACCCATTTGGTAGTACTAAAGGCAACTCAATATATGGGGAAAAAAATTGTAACTCCAAAATCTTCAGAAGATAGATCCGATGTTAAGGCTACAGCCCTACATATGAAAATAGGTTTCGCATGTTAATCTGATTTTCTTAATATAATAACCCACAAAAACATACTTATAGAAGGAAACATATAGAGCTTTATATCTGCTATGCAAGTTGAAATCATCTGGATCTTGAGACACCAAAGAACTACTCCATCTACTTTTCTCCAAATGATGTTCAAGGCGAAGCAATCTTTCAAACTAAGCTTAGTTCGTCACTGCATATTTGAAATATATCTTACTGTCACCTAATTTCTTATAATGTGTTCTGATATCTCACTTCTAGATATAATCATTTTGAATTTTATATAGCTGCCAATCAGAAAATAATATAGAATTTTTCCTTTTGGATCACAAAGTTCAATCCAATCAAACGATTTCTCTAATGGGAATTTCTAAAACCATCACAACCAATAAGGGAGTGAGGAACACTAATTACAAAAAGAAAGAATAAAATAAAGACGCTAATGAAATTTCCTTGATTGTAATGGTATGTAACTTGAATTTGAAAAGGGGATAAATCTCACTGACTTTGAGTATCCGAGAAATAAATCCTACCAGCAATAGGCAAATGACAAACTAAGATGTCGAGAAGGATAATATAATCAACCAAGTGGATAAAAACCACAACTTTCAAACTTTCCATAATGGAAGTTCTTGCTAATGCAGATAATACTAAAACAACAGGCATTACAATGGATGCAAGGTAACAGATACTTTAACAATAATAGAACTGCAAAGAACTCTAAACAACAAAGCCATGGCACATGTGTGCACTACTGGTGCATCTGCAGTAACGCATAAGTTTCTAGAACTGGAGTGCCAAGAACGTCTTACAATCATCGAAGGAACAAATATCACTCATTTGTCAGAAGGCATCCCAGTGGCCCTCTCTAAATCCATCTTGCAATTTTCTCTCAAATCTTTCAGTGCAACAAAGCTGGCTTGCTGCAAAGGAGATTTGAGAATATATCAAGACACAGAATTCACCGTTCAGGGGCCAGGCAGTAGCATGATAAATAGTTTCAACCAAATCCTTGCAACCAACAATGGGAATTAGGAATTCTTATGGCACACCAGGTTCTTTTGGTCAGCCACAATAATCGGAATCAGTTGCGGGGTGCTAAATTTTATATGATCAGAAACAAAATTAAACAGAAAAAAGTAGAAGTTACACTCACAAGTTGGTTGCTTTCATGAGCAAATATATCCTCCATGCGATGAAAGAGAGACCTCCACTGAGCCGTGAGGTCAGACTCTAATTTTGAGGATTTATTGGAGTTCCCTTGGCCAGGAAGGTCAGTCTGCTTTCCCCTGGCATATTTATTAACCAAGATGCTTGCTTCTTTCTGACTCTTCTTTAATGCTAGGAGGAAAGAAATAGCATGATATCGATCACCACAAGAGCTATAAAGTTGTATTCTAGTTGATATAGTAAATGAAATTCTGGAAAAAATTGTAAATAGCAGTAATCTTTTTTTTCCCCGTGCACAAGCTTACCAGCTGTTCTTCCTTTGATATCCTGGTAATGGAGGTCTGACCAAATGTAAGCAGCTGATTGACCAAATAGACATGTGATGGGTAAATTTCCATAATCAATGTCCAATATACAGATTCAAAAGTCAGTATTTATAGTTACCTTTCAAACAAAAAGAGCAAGAACAAGCTTTCATCAAATCAGCACCTGCACTCAAATTAGCATAACCATCATCTTTAAGGGCCGTGCACCTTTTCAACTCAAATGATTTGGAGCCCTGTGACATGGGCAACCTTGACCACTCAACAGACCCGTATTTAGTAGTGGGTAACATGCCAACACCAAGAACCTTGTCAACACCTGTACCAACATGACCTTCCGGATTGCTTTGCTTAACATCAGAAGTGAGCCCCCCTTCATCATCACTATATTTCTTGCAAGACCACGAGTTTGTGGGCATTGAACCAGTAGATGCACTACTATCTCTCGATGCATCCACACCTTCCCCAACACTGTGTGCCATTGTTCCACTCCTAAGAACATTGACGCTGACATCTAATAATGGAGATGTTTCTTTTTTTTCATTAGGTACATGTGAGATTATGGAAACATTATTCTCCTGCGACGTATCAATTACACTATCAGCAGGTGATGAATCGCTAGGTTGCTTATCTTCCATGAGAAACAAACCTTTCTCATTGCTATTTTCAACTACAAATTTGGTTTTACATTTCCCTTTGACCAACTTTTCAACTCCTAAACACAGTTGTTTTGGAGAACGTGAATCCCCATCTTCAGTGACCAATCTATTACCATACTCATCACCAGATTTAAGCCGCAAATCATTAGAAATGGATGAAAACTCTCTTTTTAATGGACGATTGGTCATATCTCCCAAAACAGCGCGCATTTTGGAAACACCTTCAGTGAAATTATCTCCACCCATCATTCGTCTAACAGCACAGCCTATAAGCGCAATCAACTTCACAACATAAAGACTACAACCCCAATTCACCAAAAAGAAAAACCCACTTCCCAATTAGACAACCTCGACAAAAATAAAACAAGATAAAATAAAATTTTGATCGCACCGCTGATCCTCAAACCTGGAAACCGCAGCATTAAAAAGAAAAGAGCAAACAAAAAAAAATGAGTTTCAATCATGTCGCAACAAGTATCTACAACTAAATTCTCCATATTTCATAGGGAAAAAAAGGCCCTAGGATTCAGGGGAAAATTGAAAGGTCGATGTGAAGAACATGAAATTTTTATTGGGGTATTGGAGAAACTGACCTTACAGAAAAAGAGTATCCCTCAATTCCAGAGACCACCGGCGCATACCCTCAAAAGGGGTATCACTTCCCTATCGTTCGTAACTGTAATTCGTCGACTGCGACGGTTTTACGAGCACTCCACGGGCGTTTAAACAAGGTTTTCATAGCCTAGTGACAAGTAGCTTGATTCGGAAAGGGTGATAAGCAAGTGAATGATTCAATTCAACCAAGATCTTTGCATCCAGTGCCGAGAATGCCAATTTCCAAAACCTGCCAAGTGATCGTAGTTTAGTCTGGATTTGCGGAACAGGGAAGAGTAAAATTTCAGTTCCAAATTTTGCAGAGGCGGGAACCAGGCGAATGCGGGTCCTGACCCGCGTTTTGAAAATATTTAGATTTTTGGGCGCTCACGGTCAGCTCAGCGCTTCCCTCTGTAAACCATCTTTCTTTTTGGCTAACTATAAAGTCAAATCCCCAAATAAACCTTTTAATTTATTCACGTAATTAAGATTACTCTTTAAAATTAAATTACTATTTAATCCCTATATTATAAAAAAATTATTAATTACCCTCTTAATTTTAAAAAATATATAAATATATTTTTTAAATTTTAAAAAAAATTATTAATTGATTTTTTAATAATTATTTTTTAATATTTAACGATTAATATTAATTGATAAATTATTTAACATGTTTTTAAAACTTCACATACATTTTGATGTTTTTTTATTTTTTTATTAAATTGAGACTTAATAACTTTTATGCCACTAAAATTAATTTTTCAATTGTTTATGAACATGACTCCTGTCTACTCAGTTATTGTCAATCTACACTTAACAGAAATATTATTTTTCAATATAAATATTTTTGCTATCAATTAATTTATATATATTTTCCTTATTTAAAATTGTTAAAAAAAAAGAAAAAAAAAGAAAAGATTTACAAATATTTCTATAATAACATAATCACTCATAATTATTTACTCATTATTACAAGCAAAACTACAATGTATTAATTAAATTTTAATTATATATATAATATAATTAATTAAGTGAATTATATATATAAATAAATTTCCACGACAAAGCATATTTTATTAAAAAAATAAAATAATTTTAAATATTAAATTTTATACTAATGATATTTAAAATATAAAAATTACAAAATTTAATATAAAGAATAATTAAAGCAAAACAAACTATTTATGGAGAACTTATATAGAAAAAATGTTGAAAATAATATCATATGTAAATACCCTTGGAAAAATATGTATAGTTAGGGCTTCTCTATTATTTGTGGAAAATAATTTATAATTAAAAATATTTTTTAATGAGATAATTTTATTTTTTATTTATTTATATTTTAATTTAAAAAATAAATACACTAACAAATTTATATATAATATTTTATAAAATTTTCAAAATTTAAAAAATAATTTATTTTTTCATTTGATAATGATAATCGTGGGATCTCTAATACAATTCTAAAAGAAAAAATAGATTTAAAACTCATTAGAGCGAATTATGTAAGACCGAGGGTCCGGCCTAACTAGAGAAGATCTAACTCATTTGACATGACAAGAAGTAACAGAACAAGATCAGTTATGCCGCGACTCTATTAATATGGACACTGGAAGATAATTAAATGGTCGTCTGAAGAGAATGGACAAACAGATACGTTTGTACGTACGGCTCTAATAAGAATATAAATATAAAAGAGAGAGTGTGACCCTTTAGACTAAATTTTTTCAGATACAGAAATTTTATTTTTTTTTATAGATTTAATGTGATCAGATAATATAATATATTTTATTAATTCATTTTTTTAAATGTTTTAAATATAAAAAATATGAAATAAAATATTTTTCTGAAAATAAACAAAAGGCTAAATATGCATAAATATCAAAAAAAATATTTAATCTAATTGTTATTTGTTCCTTTCTCATATAAGTTTTTTGGGAAGCCATAGGAAAGGGTTAATTCATTGAGAAAAAGCAAGAAATACAGCTAGGCCGCAAACAACCTAGCAAAGCACTGCAACAAAAGGAAATAAGCCCAAACTACTTGAAAGAGCAGTCATTAGTCATGATGGCAAACCTCATGCATATCATCTTCCATAAGTACAAAGAGTAGAGATGGCAATGCCATTATTTCGAGTGATCAAAGGTTGATACTTTACCATTTTTTATATATTTATTTAATAACTAAATTAAAATAATTTAATCCATAAATATAGTTCAACAATATTCTATTTAAATTAAAATAACTGACCCAATTGAATAATTATAAAATTTAAATTCAGTTTAATTTTAATTTTAAAAAATTAGATTTAAAGAAATTAAAATTTATATTTATTGTCCAAATAAGTAAATTTAAAGAAATTAAATTCCAATTCATTCCTTTTTTTAAAATTCTGACTATCCGAAAGAAGCATAAAAATATTATATTATAAGAAAAATATTAAAAGATTTCCGCGAGGCATATCTTCACGACGTTGGAAGGCGCGCCATTATTAACTGCCACGGTCTTATCCAATAGGTCAAACCCACGTGTCGATCATAACAATCCCCACGTCATCATCTGAACCGTATAAGCAAAGAAGAGAGAACGCTTTCCACTCTTCCGACTAAAAAATCTTTGCCTATTTCTCTTTGCTCTAAATTATCTTGACTCTGCATTTAATCTCAAAACTAGCAAGATGATAATGGATCAAGAAAACCCAAATCCGACGTCCGACGATGAAACCCAGATCGTATCTCGCCGCATCCAACGCCTGTCCTTCCACCTCATCCCAATTCCTCGTCCTCTTTACGAGTCCCACCAGCTGGGGATGGTGGCGTGCGCCAAGGCCAAGTTGGAGGTGGATACTCAGAAACTGTCCTTTTACATGAGAGGTGAACACAGGGAGATACAGGAGAAGGTGTATGCGTACTTCAACTCGAGGCCGGAGTTGCAGACCCCACTGGAGATTTCCAAAGATGAACACAGGGAGCTCTGCTGGAGGCAGCTATCGGGTTTGGTCAGAGAAGCTGGGATTAGGCCGTTTAGGTATGTGGTGGAGGATCCTGCTAAGTATTTTGCCATTGCGGAGGCTGCTGGGGGCATGGATATGTCGCTTGGGATCAAGCTGGGAGTCCAGTACAGGTGAGTTTTTGCTTGTTTTTTACTCCTTTCTCAATTTATTGCACACTTTATATATAGAAATCGAAATTTTGACACCATTTTTGTTCTGTTTCTAGATAAATGCTTGTTTTTGGTTGATATGGAATTTATTTATTGTCTTGTTTGTTGGGATTCTTGTCCTTGCGAATGGGATGGATTTGTCCTTTGCTTCACTTGTGAAACCGTATTAAGTAATATGTTGTGTTTGTAAACAGAAGCAGATATTTTTGTATCTGCCTGTAATTATGACGGTTCAAATATGCTGCAAATGTTTGGGCTGCTGTTGAGCATTTTGCATACATGGGTATCGTTTTGCAAAAACCTATGCTTTGGCTTATTTTAAATAGTAAAATGATCTTTTCTTTCGTGCACCCTATTTCCTGGACTAATAGTTTCTCTCCATTTCAAAATATTTGATATTTTTGGCATGGTAACTGTTACAGGTTTTTATCTCTGGGGTAACTGTATATACCAACTCATTTTGAAGAACTCAATGGCGTAATTTTTTTATTTTTGATGTTGATGTTTCTGTATTCAAAGCTTATGTGCTTGATCTTCAACTTGGATTATCTTTTAAAAGGCTTGATAGGATGTTGATGGACAAATCCTGTGCTAATACTTTCTCATCCATGAATTGACATGGAAGAAATTATGTTATTCCATCAAAACATATTTGAAAATACTTTTCTTGATAGCTTCAATTTAGTTGTCCTGTGTTTTCATCCTCTTTTGCAGTGCCTTTCATTCTAACAGTCCGACTGTATTACTTGGCAATATCATATTTGGACTCTTCACTTGTGTATGCACTTGGAATTTTCAACGCACATGTTGTACTTATAGGAAGTATATTTGTCTTACTTCTTTTTCCCTTTGAGAAAAGAATGGGAGTCTTTTTGATGTTCTATCATATGCATTCAGGCCATGACCCTTCATTTTTTCCTTTATAAATTATCATGCCTTATTTGTAAGGTTCAACTGTGTCAGATTTAAGAATTATTCTTACAGGTTCAAAATTTTTGGGGGTAATCAAGTGTGAGATAAGTGTATTGCATGCTACTCTTAGCTTGAGCTTAAGAAATTTTCATAATCTGTACCCTGTTGTAAACTTCTTTTTTTAATTGTCTGTACTTAGTTTCAAACGATCATAGGGGAAAAATTAGTTTTTCCCCAGGAAAAGTGCATGCTGTACTGTTGTTATCATAATTTGTCAGCTAATAAGTTTCTTCTTTCCAATATGATACTGACTTTCAGTATTTTCTCTTGCAGTCTTTGGGGAGGCTCTGTGCTTAACTTAGGGACTAAAAAGCATAGAGATAAGTACTTTGATGGTATTGACAATTTGGACTACCCAGGTTGTTTTGCTATGACAGAGCTACATCATGGTAAGCTCTTATTCCTTTCCTTATTTTTTGTAAATCATTAAATTTATTTATGTTTAGAAGCTCATTAACAAAGTTTAATAAATTTCTATTAACTTCACAAGACTTTAAGTCATGAATATTTTAAATTTTGAGATGTGAAACTGAATTAATTACACAGTTGTATTAACTTCTGAGGAAAGGCCTTCAAAAGGTGCTGTAAATTGTATAACTGCTGTAGGTCCTGATAATACTGTTCTATCTCATTTTGGTCACTAACAGAGAAAGCTGGTTGATTGTGGTTATTGATTATAAAATTTTGTATCTTTACGTGTATTTGGTTCCAATAGGTGCTTATCAAATTTTCTTTCTCTAATGTTGGGTACTAATTTTTATTGTGGCTTCAAAGGCTCAAATGTTCAAGGACTCCAAACTGTTGCAACATTTGATCAAATTACTGATGAATTTGTAATCAACACTCCTAATGATGGAGCCATCAAGTGGTGGATTGGCAATGCTGCAGTTCATGGCAAGTTTGCTACAGTTTTTGCCAGGCTTCTTTTGCCTACTAATGATTCTAAGGGCGTCTCTGATATGGGTGTCCATGCTTTTATTGTTCCAATAAGGGATTTGAAGACCCACCAAACGCTTCCAGGAATTGAAATACATGATTGTGGCCACAAGGTTGGCCTGAATGGGGTAGATAATGGAGCATTGAGGTTCAGTTCAGTAAGAATTCCCCGAGACAATCTTCTTAATCGATTTGGAGATGTGTCTCGGGATGGGAAGTACACCAGTAGCCTTCCAACCATAAATAAACGGTTTGCTGCTACACTAGGTGAACTTGTTGGTGGAAGGGTTGGCCTTGCATATTCTTCAGTTGGTGTACTTAAACTTGCTGGAACAATTGCCATCCGATATTCATTGCTGCGCCAGCAGTTTGGCCCTCCCAAGCAGCCTGAAGTTAGCATTCTTGATTATCAGTCTCAGCAGCACAAGCTCATGCCAATGCTAGCTTCGACTTATGCATTCCATTTTGCAACGTTGCATTTGGTTAAAAAATATTCTGAGATGAAAAAGACTCATGATGAACAATTATTTGGAGATGTGCATGCGCTTTCATCTGGCCTTAAGGCATATGTTACATCATATACAGCAAAGTCCTTGAGTGTCTGCAGAGAAGCCTGTGGAGGGCATGGCTATGCGGCTGTCAATCGGTTTGGTACATTGAGGAATGATCATGATATTTTTCAGACATTTGAGGGGGACAACACAGTGCTTCTACAACAGGTACAAAATCCATTTTATCAAATTCTCTTGGATAATTTAAAATGTGTGCTCCTAGCTTGTTCATTGCATGAAACACAAGGATACCTGAATATATTAGGAGGGCAAGAAAAGGAAAAGAATTGCAATGATTTACGACTGGTGTGGCAACTCTAATATGTGCCACGACCACCCACCTTTATCCCTATTCCAAAAACTATTCAGATTTTTAAGGAGAGGCAGCAGTGACCCTTGAGCAACCTGACCCTAGTCAATGTTTTAAGATGGTTTGTGCTTTAGATATTAGGATAATTTACTAATATCCTCTTGAGGTTGGAGATGACATATATATGTCTCTTTTGTTCCAAAACTGTTTACTTAGGTTCTTAAGGTTTTTTAACATCTCTACATTTTATCCCTTTATTAGTTGATTATAAAACTAAAAAATTTTTTACACTTAAGTCCTTGAAACTTTTAGATTTTAACCGTCATTTAACTGCTGAATTGTTGTGCATTAGAATTTTCTCCTTAGTGGACCGACTAGGCGGGAACATGATTTAGTTTTAGTCTAGTGAGTTGGGGATATCTGTGGTTAAACAAAAAAAAAATGTTTACACTTTCCCTTATGCTTGCACAGGGATACTAGTTTTGAAAAACTAAAGACAAAGAGCACACTATGGGCAAACCTCAAAGGGCTTTTAGAATTATGTCCTAAACATTATCATGGTCTTCTGATAAAGCTGTTCCACTATCAGTCAAGGCACTCATGCTGGAGACCTGATTATTTTCAAGGAGAATTAACTGCCATCTTATAGATGATATTTACATTATAGGTATAGTTATAGGGATTCTAGCACTTTGTAAATATGATATTGAAGTTTAGTTCAGGCCTTTTCTATATGACCATATTATTGCTGATTTGAAATTAATGGCATTTCATGGTCATGAGGTTACTACAATAACAACAAAGATGTCTTTATCCCATAACTTATTTGGATTGGCTATATGGGTTATTTTTCATTATTTTGCTCCGTTTGGAACTAATTCCGCATCAGTATTAAAAAAAATCATCCATATTTTGATACTACTTCAATCCATGTCATTTTATGTCTCTCCTTTTCTTAACCACTAACTTATCACAATTCATATTGAGACATTTGATATGTTAGATATGGTCAAACCATCTTGATAGGCTATTTCATATTTGATCCCTGTTGTGATGCTACATGCACAACCTGATGGTGTGGCATTCTGTTACGTATTATAGGAAGAAGAAGAGGGGTAAATGTAATTAGAATTGGGGGGAAATAAGAGACGATATTTTAGGTATATTTTCATAAAGTAGTTATACAGCTGGTTAGTTTGTTATCCAGCTGCACTGTGAGTCCAAACAGCATATATGGGAGAATCTTAATTGTAGAGTGGTATTTTGAATGAGCTAATGGATCTTAGTCTCTATTCCCTCTCAATTCTGTCTCCTCCTCCTTTTTCTCTCTAATTCTTCTACTTTCCTCCTATTAAATTCTTTCCCTATACTGTTTGGCAATCTGCCACAGTACATATTCATAATCTTTACCATTATCGTGTATCAGACATTTTTCTTAACTTTCCATTTCTGCCATGCTCATCATATGAATATGCTGTACCTTAGATGTTTAACATTCTCCAATACAACATAGCTAGCATGACCATAATTATATAGAATTTACCTTTCACTTTATTTAGGGATCCTACCACATAGAATAGCCATGACAATCTATTTCTTCCATCCTGTCTTTATCCTACAAGTTATGCTTACATTTATTACTTTGTACTTCTGGATGATAGAACCTAAATACTTAAATTAGTTGCATTTTGGTACTGAAACTTCGACCAACCTCCCATCCATTTCTTTTACGGTAGCTAAACTTGGAATGCATTTTCCTCTTACTTCTGCTTGGCCTAAAATCCTTATCTCAAGAGTCATTATCCACAATTATTTTTCGGTTAACTCCTTCAGTAGTTTCATCCACTAAGACGATGTCATTTGTAAATATATGAACTAGGGACATGATCTTGGATATGAAAAGTTAGCTCATCTATAACTAATGTATATAGAAACAAACTCAAAACTGATTCCTAATGAAAAACCACTATCATAGGGAACTTGTCCCCTCGCCATCCCCTCATATTGCTCTTGCACAATATGGCTACCCTCTCATACATGTAAGATATACTCTTTTTTCTCCATTATCCACAAAAGGATTTCCCTTGGTCTATCATATGCCTTTTCCATAATAATAACCACTCTGGATATCTTTCTTCATTTCCTTATAAGTTCGTGATTAAGCACTCTTTAGTAAGGTCACTAAATTGGTTCTCTGATACGTTAGTAATGTCACTAAGTTCGTGATTAATCACGCTTTCCCATATATTCATTGTATGATCCATCAGTTTAATGCCGTGGAGTTTATACTATTGCTGTCTCTTTCGTTCTTAAATATGAGAAAAAAAGTGCTTTTCCTATATTTATTTGGCATTTTGCTAGATCTACGCCATTGAATACTTTGGTTAGCCAAGCTATTTTAATCTCCTTAAGGCAACTTATAAAGGGCTACATTTGGGCTGTATACATCCCTATTTTCATGTTTTTCATGGCTTCTTGAACTTCAACAAACCCGATTATGTGAGTGTATTCAAGGTTCTTCTTTGTCAAAGGAATAGTAAGTTTCGTAAATTCATCTTGAATTAATAAATACTCAACCATAATCATAAATCTAATATTTATACATGAATTTATTAACCACATTCATAAATCTAATATTTATACATGAAACTGACCAATTAAAGGAAGGACCAAATTTTATTCACAATTTAAACTAACATTATTTTCAATTACTCTAGAAGCCCTTCTGTTCAAACAGAGGAGTTCATGCATGTGGCATTGCTTTTACAGATTATCACCTTTCAGTAGCATGTGTTATAATCTGCTACTGCTTTATATGCAAGGATAAGATCACAGGGACACATTGTTCCCACAATATCTTTTAGACCTGAAATTTTAGTTGCGATGTAGGTAGCAGGTGATCTCTTAAAGCAATACCAGGAAAAATTCCAAGGTGGGACCCTATCTGTTACGTGGAACTACTTGAAAGAATCCATGAACGCATATCTATCTCAACCAAATCCTGTAACTGCACGATGGGAAGGTGTTGAACACTTGAGAGATCCTAAATTCCAGTTGGATGCCTTCAGAGTGAGTGCTGCATTAGTTTTGTGATATAAAAGAGGTCATGACTATACGTGCATATACCTTCATTTACGCCTGTTTTTTTTTCCCGTACAGTACCGAACATCTCGATTACTTCAAAGTCTTGCTGTCCGACTTCGCAAGCACTCCAAAACTCTTGGGGGTTTTGGTGCTTGGAATCGGTGCTTGAATCACCTTCTCACTCTTGCAGAATCTCATATTGAATCTGTGATCCTTGAGAAATTTATTGAAGCAGTGCAGAAGTAATTCCTTAACACAAACTTTTGGTCATCTTCATGTGGGGGTTAATAGTTTCTAATTTCATCTGTTTTATGTGCCAGTTGCCCAGATGCAAGTTCTCGTGCTGCTTTGAAACTTGTTTGTGATCTTTATGCATTGGATCGAATTTGGAAGGACATAGGAACATACCGCAACGTTGACTATGTGGCACCAAACAAAGCTAAGGTATTCAAATCCCAGATTTTTTAACAGAAACTGAATTCCATAGGGGTATCGGTGGATTTGCCTCTCTGATTATCTTTAGATTGTTAATTGGAGTTGAACTGAGGAGATTATAAATATATCACTCCTGCTTTAAAGAGAAAGAAATAGTTGTTTGAGGATATCTCAGGCAGGTTATTTATTTATCTCTTTTCATTTGCAGGCAATCCACAAGCTCACGGAATATCTTAGTTTCCAAGTGAGAAACATTGCAAGGGAACTTGTTGACGCATTTGATCTTCCTGATCATGTTACAAAAGCTCCAATCGCCATGCAGTCTGAAGCTTATTCTCAGTACACTCAGTATATTGGATTTTAATTTGTAGAGAAGCAACGGCAGCAGAGATGAGTTTATTCAAGATGGCCAGTTGGGAAAAACAGGGATAGGTTGCATTTTTTCGTAGTTTTGTATTGTTGTTCCTAATTAGAACTCAATGGGATCAAGGGAAGAATAATATGGTGGAAACCTGTACGTCTTTCCCTTTCAGATGGTAGCTTGTAACAAACTATATGTCAACCTTTAATCGTTTATCACTTGAACATCTATGAGTGAACTTCTAAAATCTGACTCTGGAATTATTTGTAATCTTCATACTAATACAAGTGATGTTACTTGCAAAACCAGGCCTGAACAATGTTATCCTGGTTAGGAATCATCTCTAAGATATAAGCTTCATATTAGGCTTATTTGTTTGACTCTCTTGGGAAATATTTTCGTGGTTAATTGAGGAATTTTGAGACATTTTCTCTGATCAATTTTAAGGAACATTATAGAAGGAAGTCTTTTTTGGATTTTTATATATAATCATTATTAAGAGCATAAAACACTTATCTGATGCTGCAGAAAAACAAAGCATATTCGAGAACATTTTGGCCTTCAGCAGCCATGTGATCAATGATTTTGGACGGCTAACATGATCCTTTCTTGTCCATAGTTTTCTTAACTTTCTGTATTTTGTCATAATTTTCTCAAGTTCTCGTTTGATACGAAGAACAATATAAAGCAAAATCAATGGGCCCCCTGAACTTAGCTCTGCTCCTGCATGAGTAAGCTGCAAAAACATATTTCAGAACTGCAACAAACTGTTCCCTCTCTTCCGAACAACTGTTTGAAACGATACTTTTGACATTTACAGGTATCTACTTTCATTTCCATGTTCCAGACAGAAATTCTTATAATTACATAAATGCTTATATATTATAAATAATAATTACATAAGCTTTAATATCTCACTGGCCTGCAATTCAAGTATGCTATTCGAGCTGCTTCACTTTTCTGTCTTATGTCCTCGTACATTTTCAATGAAGCCTCAGAAAATTTGTTGAGTCTGTCAAGAACCTTTGTCAAACTTGCTTGTATGCAGCTCAAGCTCGATGCAGCTTCATCATTTTTCTCATCATCTTTTCTCTCCAACTCTCCATTATTTTCATCAATTAATTTCTCTTTGTTTTGTAATTGTTCTGTCTTTTGATCCATTAAATGGCAAAGGTCAGATAAGAAGGCTTTGATAGCATTGCCAAGTTCCTCAGATGGCAAAGCTTTTATGCCAGCTGACCAATCACGGCAAAGCACAAAAATTGGTGGGGCCAGGGCTCGACGAGGGGAGAATGGTCTCCTGCTCTTGGAACGCTCTCGTGGTTGCAGGATGCAGTTTTGCAGCCACCCATTAAGAGCATCCACATAGGAAGCATGACTGTTAACCCAGTTTGCAAAGCTCAGGCCGAAACACTCTATCTCTTCCAGGAGCTGAGCCATAATCTGCCTGTGAGTATCTCCCTGTGGACTTCCTGATGTCCTTCTTAAATGGTATGCCAATGAGATGGTGATGTATTGTGCATGATGGCATTCAAGCATAGCCTTCCACATCCTGATCAGCCTGCATATGTTTGCTGGTGTCATCAATCCAACACTACTGATGAATTAACAGAAATGTCTCATTCATGTGGTTCTCAAGGATTATACATATAACGATAGGCTACAGTATTAGATTTTCAATGCTTAATTTTATTTGAGATAAATAAGGAAATAAGAACATTGCCTACCCTTGAATTAGCTCTAGAAGTTGTGGCTGCAACTCTTCATCTCGCATCTTCTCAATCCGTTTTGATATTGTATCAACAGAATGAATCGCGACTATTATCCGTGAATGCAGATCCTTTACAACTGCTCGGGTCTTGTCAATCACTAGAGCACTATGGTCCTTGGCAAACTGGTGCCTGAGTTGGTCACATTTCTGATCGTACTCCTTCCTGATATATTCACTGGCCTATAGACAACCAAATTTTAAGTGTCTGCAAATCCAAGTATGCCGTTGGCAATGCTAATATACTTGGGTAACCAATAACAAAGTAATAGCAAAGTCAGCAGCATAATATTCAGGATGGTGGTTGCTTATGAGGAAAGTATATAATTTTTAAAGATACTTCCTTAGAAATCATGATGCAAATGTTAACAGTTGAATGCAAATTTATTGGAAAGGATTTAAATGGAATTTGGTAGAGAATAAGGCTCCGTTTCCAGGAAAATGTTTGGAGCACTCAGAAAATTTGGTCAACAAAAAATATTTTTCTGGTCAAAAGAAGTCATTTTCCACACATTGAATAAAACCTCTCTGTATATCCAAACAGTAGGTTATGTCACGCAAGAAGGGTCATTTTTTTTAGAGGAACATGCAAGAAAGATCTTAATCTACAAAACTGTTGCAATTAAAAACCAATAGTTTTTGGGACAAGAAAATGTTCCCTATTGATAAAGTATTGTAAAATATTGTCGATGTGCATATTCATATCATGAATCAGTAGAGAAACAAAGGCACCAAAATCAAGCCATCCCCTCATATACAGTACATAACATAAGATTAAAATGCAGAATCAAAGGGGTAGAAAAGATGTTAACATTTATGTCATGTGGGCTCAAGAACATATCACCACTCCTATAATCAAAGAGGAGTTGACAAAGTACCTTTACTTCATCATATAATTTTCTTTCCCATGCATACAGCCTATCAAGGGTAGAAGTATGACTTCCTGCAATCATGCAGAACTCTTCAACAAAATCACTACCACTATCAGAAATATCATCTCTTGTTGCCATCGCAAGTGGATTTCTTGATGAAGATGACCTTGAAGATGCTGTCCTTTTCCATGTAATGACCTTTGTAACATGTTCTGCAGGTTCTACAATATTGGAGAAGACAAAATGGTATGAAAAGACAGAAATACTGCACCCATTAAACTAGTAAGAAAGAACAGCAAAATCAACATCATATAAATGTGCCTGCAAGTTGAAATCAACTATTGACTCAACACCCCTACAGCACCAATAGGTACTTATAGAAGGTATCCTAAATGCCAAGAATCAATTCACCGGATCAGTAAAGTATATGGAATGTTGAATTATTAAAGAGTCGCAAGTGCAATATGCATTTGTGATAACAAATACAGCCTAAAAAAGCAATTTACACCATTGAATAGATTACAATATAATTGCATTGATGGCCCAAATCTTGATGTGCTTGAAGCTAAAGCTTACCATAAGATGAAAGTCCAGCCTTTCCTTGGCAGCAAATATGGAAAGCTGTCAGAACTGTTGAGGCAGATGAATTCCCTATGACAATCAAATTTATTACGAATAAATTCGCGAAAAGATTTAGCAATAAAATCTACATGAATAAAAGCAAACATGCATTTGCATTGCCGTGGGTAAACAAGGAACCAGAATATAAATTAGCTGTTACTTATCAACATTAATTTGCCATCAACAAAAAGAATTACCTTTTCTCTCAGAATATCCAACCCTTATATTGTTTGCCTCAAGCATCCTTGAGACTTCCTTGCCAGATTCAGAAGCTCTAAAGAATCTATGTTCTATATCCTTTATGCTTGATAGAAAATCTTTGGCTCTGTGGGTAATAAACTCTGATGGATCTTCTCTCTCTGCAGATAAATCTTTCATGGCCGCTTCTTTCACTTTCTTTGAACCTGACTTCTCAAGACTCAAACCATTGGCATTTTGGGCTGTTTCCGCTGGCCTCACTTGAATATCTATTGGTTTTCTAGTAAAACCTTCAACTCCAACCAATCTACCTGAATGAGAAATACTCTCTACTCTTACACCATAACTGCCATTTTGTGTTGCAAAGTTACCAGAAGTTTCTAAACCCCTTTGCTCCAATCCAGGCCCTATAGTTCCTTCATGTGCTTGACCACTTCCATCTAAACCAACTTTCGACCATTTCGTCCATTTCCCCTTCGCATCTACTACATTATGATCAATGCCAACTCTATCACCTCTAGATTCGTTGAACCCTCTGGCATCATCACAATCCATATCCAGTTCATTCCCCCTCACAAATCTAAAACTTTCACAATTATCACTCGGATCAAAATAATCCCAAGAACCACCAGACTCAAAAGGAGGTGGTGGCGGTGGCATTGGCATGCAAAAAGACTCGTCCTCAACAAAGCCATCAGTACTATTATTCAAATTAATCTTAACAGTCACTGGGTTAGCAGCGCCCCTAACTCTCATGTAACTCATACTAATCACTGGTGGTGAAATGGGGCTCTCGTTGTGCAAAGGTGAATCCGAAACCTCTGCAATGTGAGAGGGAGAGGGAGATGGGTATGAAGAGTGTGATGGAGTCTTGTAAAGTTCAGTGGCTGACGTTGTTGATACAGAAGATTCTATCAAAATTTCTGCTTCGGCAAATCGCCGGAGAGCTATGCCAAGGTTTTTCAAAGAGTTGATATAAGAGACATGAGCTGCAGCGAGATTGTACCTTGAATCAATAGCTTGCTGTATGAATCTCCTGCGTTCTTTGCATAAACGCAAAGCTTCATTTTTCTCAGCTTTGGAGCTCGCAGTGCCCATTGCTTAAGGAATAAACGAGGCCCGTTTCATGAAATGATCGCCATTTATTTAAACAGAATATCTTAGAATGATGAAGACCTTGAAAAACCAAACTTTTTCACTAGAAATTGCACGGAAAATTAATGTAAACCAACTGCATTTTCCTGGTTTCCAAACAGAAATATCCTTAAAAGACGCAAATAAAACAACTGGACATTACAGCTTGAACGACCAAACTTTTCTCTAAAATTTAACACTCCATTTTATGGAACAAACTTCAACCTTCGGAGTCCGTAAAAAGAAAAGAAAAAAAAATTCCCTGGGAATAGTAATAAAATCCACAACCACAACGCCAGCAAAACGAAGGAAATGACAGTAAAGAAAAAGCGAAACCCTTTCTCCTAAAAAATCCAACTTTGGATTAGAACAGCAAGACAGAGCAACCTTTTTCTAGTCACAGGAGAAGATGTGTCCTACAAGAAACAAAAAACCCACTTGGAGAAAGCTCTAATTATAGGATTAGGACAAGACACAGAGAGTGAAAATCGAAAACGAAGTAGAAATGGTTGGAGTTTTCTTTTAGGGTAAAACAGAGAAGAAAGCGAAAAGGCACAATGGGAGCAGTTATTTTCAGAGAAGAAGATAACATTAAACAGCAAAGAGTAGTTGGGAAGTCACAAAATGAAAGCCATTAACGGAAACCTGAAAGATTGAAAGCAATGAATGTGAGGCCAGAGATGCACCAGCCTTCAGGCTCCAAAAGCAAAGATTTTGCATACACAGAGAGAGTGATAGAGCAGAGCAATGATGTAAAACAGAAGAAAGGTTAAAGATGAGAGAGAGGAATCTGAAACTGTGCAACAGCTGGTGCAGAGAAGAAGGTTGCCTCGTTTTGTGTGAGTGATTATCTGTGTGTGGCATCTACATTTTTATCAAAAAGAAAATTAAAAAGAAAAAATGGAAATCAGCTTCAAGGGACTTTGCAGAGAAAGAAAAATGTCGCTTTCTCACAGTATCTAAGTATTGTATCATTCTTTATAATTTATTTCAAAATAATTTGTACTCTCTTGTCTGCGATCGCCTGATAGTGCAGGACAGGGGAGAAGAGAAGAGAAATGGTGCGGATGTGATGCACACTGAAGAATAAATTACGCAAAATGACATATTTGCCCCTAGGTTTTCCCCAGAGAGGGGCTCTAACGGCTCCTTAAAATCCGGGTTTTTGGGGAATTGGAAGCGCTTTTTCTTTTCACTTTTTCTTTGCATATTTATTTTCTGAAAAAAAAAAGAATTATTTTCCGGAAAAAAATAAATTATGAGTGAATCTTATTTCCAAGAAAATAATATGTTGAAGGAAGTAAAAATTTGTTATTTAATAATTCCTTTTATAAAACTATCTGATGTAAAGATACAAACAATTACAAAATCAAGGGAAATGGGAAGGGATGTCTGCAGTGAGGCCTGTGGAGATGGTGACATGGAATGTTATTGTATATTAATATATATATTTTTTTTAATCGGTGCTTTTTCCAGTAAATTTATTGGTTCTTTATGTGGAAGAGTCAAAAAGAAGGGATGGGCTGGGTCCTTTTGCAGAGGCAGTGACCCATAAATAAAAATATAATTATTGGGAAAAGTAAAAAAAGAATTATATGTTTTGTGCTTGTCATGCCTCCGATTGTTATCAAGAATTGGGAATGGAGTAAGGTTTAATTGTGGAGCTCGCCGATAAAAGGCGCAATTAAATCGGGGAAGAAGATTCCCACCTCGGCTCCTTCTTCAACTCCAGGCACACATTCAGGCTTTTTTTTTTTATCTATCAGAATTATAAGGAACCTTTTTAATATGTTGGCCCTAGTTTGAGATGCAAAACCTTAATTGATGGTTTTTAGAGCTTCCTGATTCCAATGATATTCTGTGATATAGTTGAAAATTTCCTTTTTGCTGGAGATAGTTTTGCATAACTGCCAGTAATGAAAGTTCCTACCAGAGCTTTTGGTGGCGGTAATGACATTGTTCCTCATTGGAATGTCGAGTTATGTTTTCTGAAGTAGTACTGTATAACCTAGGATTTTGGCTCTAGCTAGTAGTCCTTGAATCTTTTTCTTATGTGGGCTGAATTTATGTGTTTTTAGCTAGATTTTTTTGTAGTAGGCTGATTCAAGGTGTAATCCCGATCATTTTATAGCCTTATTAATATTAATTATTTTTAATTGGGTGATACTAGTTAATTTGAGTTTAAGACTTCTCAAAAAGTTGATAAATATAATAAACGAAATGAAATTTGTTTTAACAATTTTAAATAAGTTCTACGCTGAGTTTTTCTTTAAATTCTTCTATGATGGGTGCTGGATCTCTGACATGCGAGGTCGAATTTTAAAGGAAGAAATAGACTTAAAGTTCATTAGAGTCCACCACGCAAGCTAATTTAGGTCCAAAATCCATTAGACCCTATTATGCAAGTTGACCCATCAATACACCATACGATCTGCGATTAAAGCAGATTGTCTTGATTGAAGGCCCGAACTAGCAAGAAAGAAGCCTAACTCATTTGACGTGATAGGGAGTAGGAGAGCAAGTCCAATTATACCGCGATCTGAACGTCGAAGGGGAATTAAATGACGGTCGATGGACAAATAGGTACGCTCGTAAATACAGTTCTGCATGACAATGACAAGTTAATAGGGTGGCGGTTATACAATCACCAAAAGAATAAGGAAAAAAGAATAAAAAAGGTGTCACTCTTCATACTAAATATTTTTATATATACAAAAATTCTATTTCTTTCTAAATCTCCGATCATCACTCAAATAAATAAAATTTTAATATATTTAGTCTAATATTTATAACTCTTAAATATTTTTATTTATTTATTTTGTCTTGCTGTGTCTTTTAGACTCTTTATGACCATGTTGAATTACCCATTAATCAAAAGTTAGGTTATATTAAATATATTGCCCTTTTATTTTATCTTAAAGTTAATCATTATCTTTACCAAAATGAGAAAAAAGATAATTTGAAAATTATGAAACTCATTTTCCCATCGGTATTTAATTAAATCCTCTGGTTCTATGGATGCCAAAGCAATCTTTTCTTTCATTTTCAATCTTTGGAGCCTAACCTTTATAATTTCCCTTTTCTCACTATTATTTTTCCCCTTTTGGAGTCATTCAAGAGCATATTAATCTTGCTTATTAAAGAAAAATATAAAAGAAAAAAAAAACCACGTGGGTCATAACGATAGTGGGAATGCGATCTATTGAAAAACAGCGGCAATCGATGGTGGCATGTGGCAGTTACCAACAGGAGCCCTTCCCTTATTTCCTTTTACTTATATTAAGGTTTTTGTAATTGGGCCTTGGACCTTAATTTCTTTAGTCCAAACTTATTTGTGTTGGACTTGTTTGCCCTAATTTACTTATAATGATTGTACTGGGCTCATTACAATGGTCTTAAGTCTATCTCTAATGCAATTTTATCTTCGACAAAGAAAAAAAAATCTAAAAAATAATATGAAAAAAAAGACTGCAAATTTTGGAAAGCTAACCATGCTTCATGCAATGGCACAAACAGGCTTTGAGAAATTTGGTTTACATCAATATACAAAATGCTGTTCTTTTAAATTATTTGCTATATATTGGTAATTGCTTTTAGAAACAAAAACAGTTAGCAAAAATATTTTTGAGGTGAAAAAAGAAAGAGGTACAGGTGGTGATTTTCTTGATTTCTTCCCCTCTCTCACCCAAAAACAAAATAAAACCTAATAAAATGAACACTACACTCCATAAAAGCTATGCCTTTGAGGCATACATTCAGCATATTCCAACATCCTGGGAGCAGTACAGGAGTAACCCTTTCTGAACCTGCTGTTGTTTCTGTTCTTTGCTTCTATCTCCACCGCGAAGACAGCGCAAACCGGTCTGTGGTCGGAGAATCTTGACTCTACTCGAACATACGACAACTGATCAATGCCTTTGCCTCGCCATAATATCCTGTCACACCTGAAAATTTTTGAGCTTCATTAACAAAGTCATCAACTTTTGCAGCTTCTTCTCCATAAAGAACCAATGTTTTTCATATATACCATGCTGGGGTTCTACGTTTCTTCTTGGATTTTCCATTTTCTCCAGCATATGAATCTGAATTATAGGAGTATTTATAAGTGGGAGCAAACAAAATCCTTCCTTCAATGAATCCGTCAAACACCCTTCCTGCTTCTCTCTCCATATTCAACTGCAGTTAGCATTATCGCTATAGCAAGTCAGCGTGTTAAATATATAATGATAATCTTGTTTATTGCATAAACTTCCTTGTCTTTGGAATCTTGTTGTAAGGAAACATTCGATCCCCACAATATTATATATTCATTAATGCATGGTCTGTAAACAGACAAGTAGTGGTGACTCACCACTTGCTTTTGTGAAGTTTGTAAACAATGAAAGCAACAAACCTGGTCCTTTTCCAGCAAGGTGTCCCAGTCATTATCCTCCACCAGTACCCTTGTTTTCTCATAGCTCAAAGATACTCGATAATTTAAGTCTCCAAGCCAAATTACCCGGCTGCAAAATTGATTTTTTTAAGTGAAAAGATTAGGTAGGGCGACGAATTTAAGGCAAAAATATTAAAGGATAACTCATACTCGTGGTCAATTATCTTTTCCGGGGCACGAGGATTTGGATTCTTGCAAATCTTGGGGAATTGTGTGCTCTTAAGGATCTCAGCTACATCAGCATTTCTTCTTAGTTCGTCCCCTTCTTTCTCCCCAGAAGCCAGGTGACAGCAGACGAAGCAGAGGCTCGTTCTATGCAAAGACATGCTTACTGATATACATCCCTGCAATATGATCAATCAAATTAAGCAGGCACTAAATTCCAATGCTCGTCATAATTACTACAACTGATATAATCTTCCAGGTTAGATCTCTCCACTACTGTCTGGATTTGATAACTTTAAGGAACCAATTTGTATATATATATAGACAACATACAATCATTCAGCTGACCTTGTTGCCAAGACGACCCATTATTCCTCTCCCTACAGAAGAGACTCTGAGATGGCCAATGTGAGGAACCAACTCCTTCTTAGCCCACACTGAAAGAAAAATACCAACCATTTGCTTGCTTGCTATAAGGCTGTAAATCTGTGTGGGTGATGTAGGCATACCAACGGTATAAATCGAGCTATTTGAGCTGTTATATCGATGACGAGGATCAATTTCCGGGTCTAATGCAGCCATGGACTCATTAAGTTTTCTTAATCTATGTCTCTCTCGAGATAGGTACTCTACGGGACAATTGCAGATCTTGAGAAGATTACTATCTGCCTTCAAATTTTTGCTAATTACCTTGAGAGAAGATTTGTTGAAAAACTTAGGGTCTTTGACATTGTGGCTTTTGAAGTCCCTTAAAGGGCTTGAATCAGCAAAAGAGTAGTACTCTTGCCTTGGCTTATTAAGTGCGTGGTTTATCAGAGCCAGCCATCTTGCAGCAGGCTCATTGTCTTCAATCACCAATACATTTCCAGCACTGAGTGGAACAATTTCCTGAAACCTGAAGAGAAATAAGCTTAGACCAAATTTTTATTTCTAGCCGGAAAACAGCAGTAACATTAACATATATATCCATCAATCAAACAAATTATAATAAGTCCACTTGTTGTTCAAAACAAATTACATCCTCCCATGCATAGAACCACTAAGCTCATATTTGAACCTGAATTGCTCTCCTACAGTTGCATGATGATAAATGCATGCATTTAACAGAATGCATTAGTCATTTAGTCACTTAACTGCAATTAGATTATGATATATATTTGTGATTTTTTAATCATACCCACAGACATATAAATCTGCACAGCCTTCCACCTGCAAAAAATCTTCCAGGTTGATGCCGAAGTTGGGTGTCCTTCCTCCTACATTCCATGTTCCTACGAAAATCCTGCAACCCAATCACAATTAATGTTCCTACTGCAAAGGAACGTGACCCTAATTTTTGAAAAAATAACAACTATAACTCGTACCTAAATTCTTTAGTTTCTGTTTCTGAAGCCATAGCATGCTCAAAGTTTGATAGGTTCAGGCCTTCAATTGCAGAACTAGCCTGTCTTTCTGCAAGTAGATAAAGAAATCAACACCATGGTTTTAACTTTTAATTAAATCCTCAAGTCCAAAATCATCAATTTATCAATGAAAAGGACAACAGGTCAACAGCAAGCATGAAAAAGAATTCCCATGTCTCCATCATATTTTCTTTTCCCTCTAGTTTACAAAATATCTAAGCCAACAAAACTGGTTATATTTTTAGGTCAGCTACATTGATTTTGCAACATGGGTTAAGCTGAACTTGGAGTCCTTCATGTCTACGTGGCTTTTGGTCATCACACATAGATTCAATAAAAACAATGATTCACCATGTTTACATAACTCAAATTCTTAGGTGGACTCGATTCATTAGTTCAAGACATATAAAAGTGGATCCCACGTAAATTTTTTTTTTGTTGTGGGACCCACTTACATGTGACTTGGACACGATGGAGGATGGAGTAGGTCCAGATATGTATTATATTTTGGCATGAAAAAAAATGCTTAAATGTTGTGCATCTAATAAAACATACCTGAGAAATTTTTTCTGGTTGGCTGATCAGGAGTCTCCATGAACGTGATTCTCCTTTCTGATATATTTTTTTCTGTATCCACTAACCAAATCCCCAAAAATCAAGAACAAGAATATACGCAAACACACACACGCATGCAAACATATACAGAGAAGGGAATACCAATAAAAACTTCATCACCATCTGATCCTGTGTCGTCGTTAGAGCCTGCTTTGTTGCGTCTAGAACTGAAAATCTTTGGAATGACAAACTGCATAAAATTATATGCATGGAAACAAATCATAAAATTAATCATGGCTACAGTTTTTTGATAAAAGCATTGAAACTGGACAACTATTACCTTCTTTTTCTTATCCACCGGTAAGGAACTTTCAGGAGGGGTACTTGCAGGGCTATCGGCTTTGGTCATTGACGTATTCATTCTTTGAAAAAAAAAACAATGAATAGCAGAGGATCAATCTTTCGTTGGCATCTTTGTGAAAAATGGCCACGGAATGAACGATCTTAAACTGACATGCACATTGAAGTCTGCAGGAAAGACAACTTTCTGGGTTTGCTCATACTCATGAATGGTGTTGCTCTAGGGTTCCCTCTTCCTCTCTCTTTCTCTCTTCTGTTTTTGGTGAATGAAAATGGAACTTTGTGATCTGTTACGAAGGCTGAGATTTTGGCGCCAATGGTTTCGGGGAACTTTTGGGAAGGTAACCAAAAAAAAAAAAAAGAAAAGGGATGAAACCGTTGGAATCATACTTCACAGTAACCTAACTAGTTCACAATTCTGAGCTACTTTCTTTTCAATTATCTCAAGAGAAAAATAATATAATAGGCTACTTATTTTTTTTTTAATTATTTTTTATCATGATTTTCTTTCCTCGGTAATTAGGAGAAATTAAGGCATTGGAATTTGAAGTCTTCTCCTTGAGAAAAAACGTTTCATAAATCAAGATTAAAAAAAAAAAAAAAAAACTAAAAAGTGAACAAAAGAAAAATATTTGATGGGCATGAAGATTTGAATGTTGTTGCCTTGAGGACAATTTTGTTCCCTTAGAGACGACATACACTCAATTTATCGTTTACGTTATTTCTCAATGGATCAACCCTTGCTAACTGGCCAGACCAAGCTGGTTTCGGATTAAAATCAATGGTTTAGATTTCAAATTTAGAAATATTAAAATCGAATCAAGGGTTCCTCTTATTTCATTTTGTTACTAATTTTAGTTTGATTTCAATTCAATTTTATATTTGTAATTGAGAATTATAATACGAAATTGTAAATATAATATTTATATTGTAAAATTTATTTTTTATTAATTAAATCGATTGAGATATATAATCTCTTACAATTTTATTAAATGCATTTGATTTTAACTGAAATAACAGACATAGGATACATGGAATCAATTTTTATCCCAAAATTTGCCGGCTGTGAACAACAATTTTGCGACACTGCATAGTCTCCTGAGCTAAGAGACTCTAAGAGATCAATAAGAACCATAACACGACAGCTAAATCAAACATCAAGGGGACAGAAGTAAAGCAGAAACTGGGCCTAAGACTCCATGGAATTGTGCAAAATCAGCAACAAATGAATCAATCTATTCAGATTCCAAGAGGTGCTTGACCAATTCAGCACAGCCAGAAAGAGGTTCATCTCTAAAATATCCCAAGGAATTTGCGAAATGCAGGTTAGAAATTGCACCATTGTTGCGAGTTAGTACAACTTCGGATCGACTGCGTCCTGGATCCGCCCTCCTACAATTAGCCACCGGACTGCTAACAAGAGTAGCATAGCATAGCTCGTCAAGATGGTCATCCTCTACCTTTATTTTGTATGTTCCAGTTGAGTCTGTTACTCCCTCTACACTGTATCTCAGCTGCAAAGTTGCCCTATCTTGGCACTCGATCCTGACCCTCGCACCTGCAAGAAACTCACCAATTGAACTAATTCAGTAAGCAAGAAATGGCTACTACAAAACCAAAGGTGATGCATATGCTACGTAGAGAATTAGCACCAGGAATGTAAGTTGTTTTTGGGGTCTCGAATCCACAGCGGCAAGTGTCACAGTAGACACGGCCTTGGATATGGAAAGGCCTCCTAGCTCGGCGTGCACTAACCAGTCCAGGGAGTACACAGAGAGAGAGGGCAAACAACAGCATCAGCCACCTAGCCATGACTCTACAGACCTGAAGATGAGAAAGAGGAAGAGGCAAAACTGCACAAGTGAAGAAATTGAGCGTGGTATATGGTATCAGCGACGAATTAAATAGAGCAGCAATGAAGCGGGTGAAGCTTCACACATGCAGCAAGACTTGAAAAATTAGCACCCATTGCGGCGTTTTAGTCTCTGTGTTAATTAATTGGTGTCTTTCTTCTTCCTTCTTTTACGCAGAGATCTTTTGTTCAACAGTACTCCCATCAATTTTTCTCCCATGGATATATACTGTGCTGAGAATTTTTTACATTTTATTTTAGTTAGTATGATATAATTGACGTGCATGGGCATGTGGAAAAGATATATAGCTGACTTGATGGATGGGGAAACATTAAATGGAAGATGTAGTAACTAGTTGTAACCAAGCAAGATCCAAGAAAAGGAAATAAAGAGACTTTTAATTAATGGGTATGTCATGGATCCCGAGGACAATATCGCTGGATTTATCAGCAATCTCGCTTAATATCTGAGTCCTTTGGAAGCTTGTCATGTGGCGATAAATGATGGAGAATCAAATGAGCCCGTTTCCCATTGAAGGCTCCGGGAGAGCTCCCATAAATTAAACACAATTCCCATGCTTCTGTGCATTAGAAAATAGAAATCAGTTCATGATAACCTTTCAGGGCAATATTACTGAAAATGAAAAAACGACGACTTGCTGCAAATGATCAACAATATGAAATGGAAAAAACTTGATTAGATTGGATCCATTTAGATTCTAAGACACTGATTTAACCAACCTATAGAAATCAGCAACAAATCATGTTTCTTGACCCTTGAATTGATTGTTAAGTCCTCAACATCAAAAGCATTATTATCTTTTGAGGTTCGTATATACATGTGTTTACGTTCTTCTCTTTTCTTTATTTTTTTTTTTTATAAGAAACGTAGTTTATTATTAAAAAAGTATAGCCTAATTCTGAAAAATCCAAGAAATAACTAGCTCATATAAGTTAACTCTCAAAACTAAGTCCAGGTTCCAAGAAAATTATCCAAATTAAAACAAGTCCAAAACTTCAAATCCAGAAGAATCTAATCCCATCAAATCCTAAAAGGCGGAGAAGAACGTGCAATTTGATCAACGAGACTACCACATGATTTACGATGACAGATCTTGGACTTTTTATGTCTGGGACAAGATTAGACCCTGAAAAAACAGTACAGTCCCAACACCCATTAAGTCTTACTCAAATAAACCAGTCTCACACTATATATTTCAGCCCAACACGAGAATCAAGCCGAATAGGCTATGTGAATGGATTCGAATAAAAAAAGTTTAGCTCGGTGACGTGACAAGAGATAGTGGAGTAGACCCAATCACTTCGTAGCTCTGCACGCATGTGCGTCGGAGGGAATTAAATGGCCGCCTGACGTGGAAAGGAGTTCTGACACATCCATACGTACATACGAATTTGAGTGGCAGAGACGAGTGACACTGCAGCAGCAGAGAAGCGATTAGACCTCACTAGTAGATAAAAGTAAAAGGGAACGTCTTTTTTTCCAACCAAGCTCACACAACAACTGTAAACCCTATTTTTTGAATCTCAACTTATCATACAATAAGAAATCAAAATAGAATAATAGAAACAACTCTTCCTCTATTAAATCTTTAATGATCATCACAAAAATTAACACTACTTAAAACCAAAAGATCTCATACACACAAAAAAAATCACACTATTGAACTCTACACCTTAAATAAAAAGGGAAATAACCAAATAATTGATACTTGATAAGAGAGAGACCTCCCTATAAATAGAGCCAAACTTTAAGAAAAAACATATTGAAGACTAAGGAGGCCAGGAGTGTTGTTCCAAGAAGCCATTGGTTCAATTCGAGTCATACTCTAAAGAAACTTCAACTATTGTGGCTACGAGAGAGGAACCTAAGCAGAGTCTTAGCTTCAGAGAATAGAGCCACAAAGGTCAATGATCCAAACAAGTGGAATTCATGGCTCAAGGATCTTAGGATATCTTCTATCCAACCATGCAAGAATTACTTCTGTAGTTAAGGTACCGATCAAGTCTTACTGAAGCACTAATTAACAACGAAGAAAGAAAACCAACTAAAAGAAGATAGATCTAAAGAATCCTCTCCATCTAAGCTCAAGTTTACAACTAAAAATATAAATATAAAAATAAAATACATGCATATATATACATACATATATATAATTACATCCACCTTAATGGGGAGGGAAGGGTAACCCACAGTCCATATTGAATAAGAGAAGCTCTTCCTGTCTAGAGGGGTAAAAACAGCCACACTCATGCAAAAAAAGGACCTAGTCTCAAAAGATAAAAGAAAGCAAACAAGGAGGATTTTCTCTTTAGAAATTTAGAGAGGCCATCTCTGTACATGAGAATATCTACACATGCCTTTGTTGACCTATCAATATAGGCATTTCAAAATTAATGCTACGTTTGAGAATGGGAAAAAGTAGGGTAAAAAATGATATGATAGAGAAGAAAGAGAAAATAGTGGCTTGCCTCACTAATTATTAAGCACGGCCAAAATAGCAAGTCAAGTGAGAAAGGAGCAAAAGGGAGCTTAAAGTTATTCGAGGCAGAAGAAAATAGAGGTGAGAATGTGATATTAATTTTTATTTTGTTAATTATTTTCTAGTTTTTATAAAGTTAAAACAAAAAGTTTTAGCTAGGAACTATACAGACGGATTCCGATTCTTAAAAAGAACTATAGGAGGAGGAAATCAATTACAATCTCATATTACAGCACTTCACTTAACAGAGAAACAGTTAAGGTGGCAACACAACAGGAGACCGGAGACCAGCAACCAAATCAAATGATGAAGAAATCTCACCATGGTTACAATCTCAACGTACTCGTTCATTACCCAACTCCAAGATTTTTCAACATCTCATCAACTTTCCACCGGACAAGAGTTACCCTTGGTAATTAATGATGACAGCAAGTAGCAAGTAAAAAAGAAACAATGTACCTAACAACTGCTAATAATTACTGCAACAACCACTCCACTGAACCCGACATTATTACATATCCTTCATTTTTTGGTTTGTTTTAAGGACGATGAAGCCTTCATGCGAGGGATACATTTGCCTCTTCCTGCTTTCTCTTTACACTCTTCCTGCACTTCTTCTTCTTCCAGTCTGTTCTTCGTTCTCCTGACCAGTAATCACGAATGTAAGCTCAACTTTTCTTTACTTTCAAGAAAATAAGAAGATTCACTTTCGTAAATCCACAAAATAATTTATTAAATCCACAAAATAATTTATGAAATTCAGTAAATTATTCTTAGTAATCACATGTGTGTCATCATCTTGCCATAATTTTTTGTGAGGATTTCACAAAAATAATAAAAAGTTTACATTGGTTATTGGGTGGTGATCATGCAACAGTAAGAATCAAGAAATCTTGAAGTTCAAGACAATGGAATCTGCACTTACCTTTCTTCATTATATGAGTTTGATCGCTTCAAACCTGGCTCCGCCGTAACTCGGTTCTCACTCATCGATTCAACAATGCTACCGCTAAAATATTCCTTCTCTTCCGCCTGTAAATTTCCAAATCTAGGATTCTCAGACATGTATTTGATTATCATATCCTCCTCAGCGACCTTTACTGCACTTTTATACAATACTCCTTTGTGGAGATTACTTTCGCTTCTTTTAACCTCATTGGTGATGTTCGCCTTTGCTGATTGCTTGAAACTCGGTGCATTACCCTTTGCTTTAGCCACAGCTAAATTTCCACACGAGATTAATTGGAGTAGGACCGAGTTCCGAGGAGCTGCTGACTCGGGGGCAATTGGATCACCATCTTCAAATCGTTTGGAAGTGCTGTTGGACGAGTTCACGTGGGTTTTATCAGCTGAGAGTACTAATGCTGTTGACGGAGGGGACGAGCCGTGGTGAGTTGACTCAGTGGTGGGGTTTTTTGGAGGTTGTTCTTCAAGCTCGTCTGTTGATACACCTCTGGAACAACGAGAGTGGGGCGTTGTGGAGGTCGTGTAGCTTGTTTTCTCTTCATCTTCATACTCTTCTTGTGATTCTTGTTCTTGTTCTTCTTCCTCTTCTTCGTAATCTTCGAATTCGTACTTGGCGTTGTGCGTTTCTTCTAGCTGTTTGGGTTGGCTCGGAGCCTGAAGTTGTTTTCCTTTCGCCTGGAGAATGGGTTCTTGAATCAGTTGTCTATTATTGGTTACCTGCAGCTGTTGGAACCTTTCTGCAAAAGAAAGAAATAATAGATGGCCCCAGTTGTATGGACTGTAATTAATCAATTAATAATGGACATAAACATCTACAAAAGAATTAATTAACAATGGTGACTGACCAGAACATCCTTCAACAAGTTCAGACCCTTTGAGTACGTACTCAGCTCCATCTGATGGATGGATGATATCATTCTCCGCCAAGTCATTCCACACGTAGCCATTCTTATAGCTCCTGGGAAAAAAAAAACCAGTCACTCAGCTAAACAAGCTTACAGAAACAAAGTTACTGGCTAAAATCATGTCCATACGAACCTTTTGCAAGACCACGAGTATAGAGAAGGCATGCCTTTGCCTCTAAGAACCGTAAGCCGTTCCACAACATCTAACAAAAGCAAGATAAATGAAGAGGAAAAATTCAGTTGCAAAGTGGGAATCAGTGATCAAGTATTGATTTTTTATCTACCTCTCAAACGGAGATGTTGATTGGCGAAATGGGTAACTTCCATGTAATGCGGGTGTTCAAGCTGGCCGTTTCTGGAGAGGTAGTAAACAACTTGAACCTTTTTGATGGTTTTGAGCCTTGGCTGCATCTGCGTCTGCATGGACACCTTGGCTCTGTCGGGACTGGTATCTCTTTCTCTGGCTCTCCTGGATCGAACCTCCATATTCTTCTCTATCAACTTGAACGCAAAAGCACTTCTGCTTTATATTTTTACCAAGAGGAGATCTAGAAGACAGAGGAAAAGTGAAAAGGTAAGGTGCATGAGGCATCAAAAGGAGCAAAAGAAATGCATAAACAGATTAAACTTTGGATGCTTTCGATCAGATGACAGAAGATGTAGTTAATGGAGAGAGAGAAGAAGAGAATGTTAAGTGTAGGGTCATGATGGATCAGTAGTTTTTGACTTTTTGTTAGAATTGACATTGGCTTGGGGGTTTGAACCCAGGCAAACTAGGAAAAAGGTGATAAATCAGATGGATTGGTAAGCCAGGAAGCAGTTGGCTGATATAGGCTTTTTCACAGCACTAGATTTTTGGGATATTTACTTCTTTCAATGTATATATTCTGCTGTTCTGAAAATGAAATTGCAACTACTTCTCTGCCTGTAAACTCTTATTCTTTTTTTAGAGATAAAGTTTTTTTATTAAATTACATTTTAATCCCTATATTTTACAATAATTAATAAATTGATTCATATATTTTTTAAACTAAACATTTAAATATTTTTATAATCGGTCTATTCAAATCAGAGGTCTATCTATTCATTTTTTCCATTAAAAGTATGAAAATATCTTTAATATCTTTTTAAATAGATAAATTACACTTAAATATTTAATTTTATATAATTAATATATTAAATTTTATATTTTTAAAATTATACACTTAAATTCATTTATAATTAGTCTATCCTCATCTATTATAATTTAAATATTTTTATTTTTTATTTTTTATTTGATAGAACACTTAAATCTCAATTAACTTTTATCTATAATATCTCATTTAATTAATTTTTAATACTTTTTATTCTTCAATTTCTATTTATTAAAATATTTCAGTACTTATAATTTTAAAATTTTAAAAAAATACTTACAATTTCAACTATTTTTAAGTAATATTAATTAATTTTTAATAATTTATAAATTTTTATAAAGAATATTTTATTAAAAAAATTATAATTTCAAAAATTTAAACATATTTTGAGTTAATATTTATAATAGATGAAAAAATTATAATTTTAGGCAGATTAAATACGTAAGAGTTTAAAATTTTAATTTTAAAAATATAAAAATTTATTTATTAATTACGTTAAAAGTTATTATTGATCAAAATATAGTTTACACTATAAAATTATTCATCTATATTAAAAATATTTAAATATTCATCAAAATATTTTAAATATTTAAAATATTTATACGATATTCATTTGATTGGTTAACTAATAAAATTATGAATGAAAAATTTGAATAATTAATTACATAGAAATATAAGTATTCTATTCTATAAATATAACTACTAATCTTTTAATTATATTAAAAATTTAAAAATTAAAATGTATTTTTTTTTTTTGAAATAGATAAATATGGGTTAATATTCATAAAAGAGAAACGTACTGGAGGCACATAACAATCCTACAAAGATAAACCCCAAGCAAACCCAACTTAGAAAAAAAAAAGGACAAAACCCATACAAGGAGAACTCTAGATCTAATGGGTGATTCATCTTTCATCTTATATAAGATTTATATACAGGGCGGAGGGAAGGTACGGGAGGGAAGGTACGGCAAGGGACACGAAGGGGATGAAAGTGTCGCAGCGGTACAGCCGGTGGTGCCGCAGCAGTGCCCTATTAAAGGGAAGTTCCTGATTCCGTTTATATATGTATACTTTACTATTAATATTGGAGCATTAAGGAATTAAGAATTTTAGCATCTGTATTTTGGATTATTCCTCAAGATTTATGCATATGTTATTAGTTGAATAGAAATTAAACAGGCAGGTGAAGGAATTCCAAGGAAAAAAGAAAAGAAAGGAAAAGAAAAAGATAGGTGGTGTTGCTGATTTCACATGACAAGCTAGTTGGTAGTCCAAAAAGATTCGTCTGCAGCCCTATTACAGTACACTGTGAACCAAAGATTGCCCATATCATCTCTGCTCTCTTTCTGCCTTTTTTTTTTTAAATTTTTTCATCATCTCTGTCTGATTGCTTATCTTTATTTTCACCCATTGACCTTTTTCATTTTCCCTTTTCCACCTCAACTTTTTCTACCAATAATTACTACTTAAGCCAACCTTTTCAGGCAGAAGTTACTTTTAATTTATTTGGTTGATATTTTAAATTTTTAAAAAATAAAATTATTTAATAAATTTAATAATATAAATAATATAAACACCCCTATTTTAATATCAATACTAATTATTAATTTAATATAACACATTTTAATTATTTAAAATAAAATGGAAAAAAAATAAATTTATGTCCAAACACTTACTTGAGATGGTGTGGGTAATTTATTCACTGAGGATGGAGCTGCTGGCTCAATATTTTAGCTGAGCAGAGCTACCATGTCTGTCACTGTGACTATGAGTGCACGAAGAATACAAGAGTTGACCTTTTTGAGCCTGTGACTACTTGCTGTAGCTACGTCCCCGTCAGTGCAGCAGGCTTCTCCTTTTTCTTGCCTCCGGTTAACAAATATTAATCTTTTTTTTTCAGAAATTTTTGACAAAATTTAAATAATTTATTTACTTCCAAAAAATGAAATTATTTTGGAAACTTTTAAAAGTTAGACTTAAAAACCTTTGATGATTGTTCTTTCCTTCGGTGCAAAAAGGCCTTAGGCGATTCAGACATTACCTTAGATGGGCTGCCCAAGGCAAGGCCTTGTCCATCCTCAACCACATTAGTTTATTATTATTATTTACAAAAAAAAAAAAAAAACATACATCACACCAACACCAGAATTTAGGTCAAATCAATGACAATAATCACAAAACTTTCACATGCACTTATTCGTAATCTATATAAAATCTTAAAAGACTAATCTATAAAACACAGCCTCTAAAAGAATTTCAACCCAAAATCATAACGTATGATTTAATTAAATAGAGAAGCTCCATCACTATCAATATGAACATGAACATGAACCATTTTCTCTTCAGAATGAAAAAAATGTAGATAAAATTTTTTTAAAATGTAAATATATCTCTAAATTTATTATACTATATGTGGAGTTAAAATTGTAATTTTATTTTTTTGCGTTATTCTATTTTTTTCAATATTCAAATAAATTAACAAAACTTTATTTCCCACTAATTTTTATTTTTCTCTTTTTATTTCCCTTTCTTTCATCCAAACATACACTTAAACAAATGGGTTTGGCATTGGCATTGGCATTGGCATTAACCCCCAGCTAAGCTCCAAGATGCATGTAATCTATGAAATGTCAAGTGAATATCAACTGTATGAGCATATTTTCTTTTCCTTTTATTCAGAATTTTTATCAGGTTGTCCATGTTCATTTATCAGACAAGAAAATTTAGGATTGAGCTATCAGATAAAACTAAATTTTGCACAGGAATCCAAGTCAAAGTCTTGTCAATGCCAAATGTCACTCCATATTGAATCTGAATGCCACTTGAGCTAAGTTAGAACTGAAACCCTTGAATCCATGCTTCTTTTTCATAAAGCTACTGTGTATAAATAAATTCTCATTTTGCTCGAAAGAGGGTGAAGAAAAGAAAAAAGAAAAGAAAAATGGATTACCATTACCTTCTGTTTGCTTGTTTCCTGTGTTCTTGTGTTCCCTCTGTTTCTTTTGCACAGCCATATAAAGCTGTGAGTTTGGGGAACTGGCTTGTCATAGAAGGCTGGATGAAACCTTCACTCTTTGATCATATCCCTAACAAAGATCTTTTGGTGATTGTTGCTCCTTCTTGGAGCTATCTTTGTTGACAATTTTCCTTTTTTAGTTTAGTTTCTTGAAATTTAATGATTTTTTACTGTATTGTCTTGGCAGGATGGAACCCAAGTGCAATTCATGTCCACAAAGCTGCAAAAATTTCTCTGCTCAGAAAATGGAGGTGGAAGCATTCTTGTAGCCAACCGATCCTCAGCCTCTGGCTGGGAAACTTTCAGAGTAAGACTGCTACTGTGTACTTTTAAGATGATGGGCATGGATAATTTCTACGACAGTCCATTGATCTTTCACTGCAATTTCAATTACTTAGTTGTGGAGGATCAATGAGACATTTTTCAATTTGAGAGCTTTCAACAAACAGTTCGTGGGTCTGGAAAGTGAAGGAAACCAAGTCACAGCAGTTTCAAATACAACAGGAGACCGACAAACAATTCAGATCATAAGGAACAATGGCGATCCTAATCGAGTTCGCCTCCAAGCATCGAATGGCCAATTCCTTCAGGTTTATTTCATCTTCTGATGATAGAAGTCCTGAAATTAGAATTTCTGTTTATCAAACAAATGCTGTGAGTTGTAATCTAGATCTTATAACAATCAATTAGAGATTGTCTCTGAACTCTCATGGACATGGGTTTTTATTAGTTATTAAGAAGCATCATATTTTTAGAAACAATATGCTAGAAAATGAAGGATCTAAGCTTATCTTTGTAATCAGGCACAATCAGAAACGTTGGTGACTGCAGATTATGGAGGCTCTGCTTGGGAAGACAGTGATCCAACCATCTTTAAAATGATCATTCTCGCTGACAGGACCTTACGTGGTGAATACCAAATTACAAATGGCTATGGCCCAGAAAAAGCTCACAAGGTCTTGCAGGTGAAAAATCAAACTTTCAAGGCATTTTTAACAGGCAGAGATGTGATCCAAGTGGAGAAAACATATATGAAATGCAAATCTGTTTCCTTCACCAGGATCATCGGAATTCTTACATAACTGAAAAGGACTTCAGATTCATGTCAGCAAATGGTCTTAATGCTGTCAGAGTTCCAGTTGGATGGTGGATAGCTAGTGATCCCACACCAAAGCCTTTTGTACATGGCTCCTTGGAAGCCTTAGACAAAGCTTTTACATGGGCAGAGTAAGTACCCATGAATGGATTATTGTACTAATCCATCTCTCAGAAATTTATTTGATCAGAAATCCCATAAGTATAAACAATGGTTTGTAGTCCCTTTGGTCTGAATAAATTAACATAAATCAGGAAGTATGGAATGAAGGTAATAGTGGATTTACATGCGATTCGAGCTTCACAAAATGGCAATGAGCACAGCGGAGCGCGAGATGGATATCAGGAATGGGGAGATTCCAATATTCAGGAAACTGTAGCTGTAATAGACTTCATTGCAGCAAGGTATTAGATGGGTTGTTAATCTTGGTTTACTCAATTTAATTGTGTCATTGGATATTTTAAACATTTTGCCTGAATTCTGATGTATATATGCTTTGCTTCAAAGCAGATATGCAGAGAATCCAAGTCTTGCAGCAATTGAGTTGATGAATGAACCTATGGCCCCAGGCATCAATCTGGACATCCTTAAGAAGTATTACCAAGCAGGCTATAATGCTGTAAGGAAGCACACACAAAGTGCTTATGTGATCCTTTCAAACAGGCTAGGACCTGCAGATGCAAAGGAACTGCTCTCGTTTGCGAGCACCCTCAATCGTGTAGCCATCGATGTGCATTACTACAACCTCTTTTCAGATTCATTCAACAACATGAATCCGCAACAGAACATTGATTTCGTCTATAATCAGCGGGCTGGTGATCTCAGTGCTGTGACCAATGCAAATGGTCCCCTGAGTTTTGTTGGTATGCAATCATATGACTATAACTTGTGTTTTTCAGACAGAGTCGGTTGTATTTGTACCAAAACTGAATGATACAGATTTGTTTGCCTTGTGATGGATTTTGCAGGGGAATGGACTGGAGAATGGGCATTGAAGGGAGCATCAAAAGAAGATTATAAAAAATTTGCTAAAGCTCAAGAGGAAGTTTATGGGCGTGCCACGTTTGGATGGGCGTATTGGGCTTATAAGTGTGAAGATCACAAATGGAGCCTCAAGTGGATGATCCGGAACAACTATATAAAGCTTTAGATTTCCAACATGTGTAGTTGCTACTTGTTCATTACCAACAACTGGCTTATGCTTCCTGCAAGCCCACCAAAATGATGTGTATTTCCTTTGATGTTGGCTAGTTTTCAAGAAGGAAAATACGGTTTACCTCTCTTATCTTCAGTTGCCACTGTATAATCAAGGGTGTCTTACAACTCTTGCCTAGACCCGTATACTCGAGACATATATGTGGGTTTCTTTATACAAAAATTATATGGGATCTAAACAATTGTCTTAGGATCAATTGGGTTTAGATAAATTTTTTATTAATTAAATTTTTTGAGTATTTTAAATATTAAAAAATATAAAATATATTTTTTTTAAAAAAAAAATCTTTGTGAAATAAATGGAGTTTTAAGAGTGAGAAATAATAAAAAGAAAAGAAAGATTTTTTACCGAAAGGAAGAAGTCAGTAAATCGCTACTTTATTATAGAAATCGAAGGAAAAAAGCGTTACTATTGGTCAAAGTGGCCGGTGGGAATTCCAAAAACTTTTTCAGCGAAGAAGGAGATAAAACAGAGAGTAAAGAGAAGTAGCTAAATTGGAAACGTAATTATAAGTTTGAAATACTTGAGAAAAAAACGCAAAACAAAAAGAAAATCTCAAAAACTATTTGTTGAGTTAAATTAATTTGATTAATCTCTTAAAGGTTATAAATATGTAGGATATCAAATTTCACATATGCAAATATAATACAAGTTTTTATTATAATTATAATATTATGGTAATAATTAAAATAAAAAATCTATTATAATAGTTTAGTATAATATGTGTATTCGATTAGTTGAATTTAAAATTATATTAAATTAAATAAATTAAAATTAAAATTTTAATATTTATAAAAATAAATTGAATCAATTTTAAATTAAAATTAATTTGAATCAAATTAATTTTACTCAATTTAATTGTTCAAATTTATTATACATGCTTACTTCAATCTTCTATATATCTATAGGCATGACTTTCTTTATCTGCCAGCAACACACAGTAGCGGAAATGGCTGGTTGTTCATACATCCTGGCCCTTTTCTCGGTGATTTTCCAGTTTTCAATTGCTCATCTTCTCTCCCTTGCACTGCCATTCAAAGCTGTTAATTAGGAAATTGGCTTCTCATATAAGGATGGACGAAACCTTCTCTCTTCAATGGAATTCCCAACAATTACTTGTATCATTCATCGCTCTTGTGTATAATCACTAAGGTCATATAGGTTAATCCTTTTTAGTAATGATGCAAATCGAGTTGAGTTGAAAGCATCTAATGGGCAATTCCTTCAGGTAATTCAGCTGTCAATTACGTACGCGGGTCTGAAAACAGGGAAGAAATCAGAGTTTTTGTAGCAGGGGAAGCACTGAGACACAGGCAGCTCGCAAACACATGCAGCCAAGCTGTTTGTTATTATGTCCAGTAAAGAGAGGCTTGTGTTTTTAATCTAGAATTTATCTCCAAGCAATCTCAACACGTTTTGTTGTCCTATTTTGGCTGTGGTTTCAAATTTAAAAGCTTTTATTCAAGTTATTAATTTCGTATTATATGACATTTTCAAGAGTTTTCTATTTTATTTAGGGATTAGTTTTTCTATTTAAATTGATGCATTGAAATTTAAATTGATAAAAAGAAACACTTTAAAAACAAATTAAGCTGAGAGGAATAGGGTGAGCCGTACTGACCGAATCGAATTAAATTGAAAATTTAGTTCAGTTTTTTAAATATTTCGATTCGGTTTGATTTTTAATTTCAAACAAAAAATAAAGTATAAAAAATAAAAAAATAATTAAAAATCGAAATTAATTAAACCGAATTGAATCAGATCGATTTAATTTTTAATCAAAATCGATTTGATTTAATTTTTATAAACACTAAAATTTCAATTTTTAATTTATTTAATTCGATTTAATTTTAAACTGAAACGACTGGATGGACATCTGGAAGACATTATTTTTATATAAAAATATATTTATAATTTATAATTGAAACAATAATAATTATATTGAAACAAATAATTATTTAATATTTTGTGTAGTAAAATAAAATTTAATTATGAAATCATTAATTCTATTGTTATAATCAATTATAAATTATTGATTCTCGTGTGGGTCAGTAGCCCATGATTTCTTCCACAAGCGTATAAAAAGCATATATTACACCCAGAAAATAAATAAATAAATATAGCAAAGCAACCTGCCGAGCCAATCAAGGCCTGTGAGTGTTGTCATGTAATGGGCCAACCAATAATAATATTTTTGTAATTTTATTTTTATTATAATTTTTATTAAAATATTTGAATAAAAATTTAATATTAAGTAATATTTAGATACTTTTTTTAAACGAAAAACCTGTCTTTATAAAAAATTATTTTATATTAGTCAGCTATTAATAATAAAAATTATTTTAAAAATTTTATTAATTAATCTCTTAAATTTTTAAAATTTTTATTAATTAATTTTTTTAACAGATGTATTTTAATTTTGTTATAATATTTAACGATTAAAATTAATATAATAATTAATTAATAAATTTATTAAAATATTAAAAGTATTTTAATATATTATTTAAAATTAAAAATTAATCAGTGAGCCATCAAATTAATTTTCTGTTCAATTTCCATTTGTGATTTTTCAACACACTTTTTTCCCATCTATGAAACTCTTCATACATTGATGCTTTAATATTAAAATAAATACATATATTATATTAGTCTCAAATTTATTTATTTTTTGTTAAATAAAATATTTAATTTCCTTTTTAAAACATATATACTTTTAAATACTGTTAAAATTAATCTTAAAAAATATATATTTTTTATTTTAAAATCTTTAAAATTAAATTTAATATATTATAATTAACTTATTTAAAGAAAGATGCTCAAAAAATAGTTTTAATAATAATAATATCCAATTTATTTGTATAATAGAAGAATTTGGTTAATAGGACAAAAAACATTATTGTATATATAATTGAGAAAAAAAGGTTTGAAAAAAAATTGTGTTGATATTTTGGCGCTTTTAAAATTAAAGTATGTTAAAAATTAATTTTTAATTAATTTTTAAAATTACGTAATTTACTGTGAGCATTCGATCGATTCAATTTAAAATTAAATCCAACTGAATAAATTAAAAATTAAAATTTTAATATTTATAAAAATTTATTTTTTAATTTAAAATGGAATTTAAATAAATTAAAAATTAAAATTTCAGTATTTATAAAAATCAAAGTGAATCGATTTTGATCAGAAGTCGATTTGAACCGAATCAATCTCATTTAATTTGATTCGATTTAATTTGATCGATTTAAATTTTTAATAAATTTTTTATTTTTTATATTTTATTTTTAATATTTTAAAATTTAATTGAGATATTTTAACCTTAATATAATTTAATCTCTCTGTGTTATTGAAAATAATATATTATTATCACTAATAAATTTAGTTCGATTTTTTTTTTATTTTTTTTAATTAAAATCAAACCAAATCTAAATAATTGAAATTTTTAAATTTAAAAATCAAACTAAATTAAATTGAATAAAAAATTAAACTAAAATTTTAAATTAATTTAACTCAATTAATTTTTTTCGATTTAAATCGAATATTACTCATATAGATTTTTTTTTCTCTCTAATGGAAATGATAAATATACTCTATTTAGACACGAATGTATCCCACTTGATGGAAAGGGAGAGATATAAAATATCTCAGCAATATGAATAAATAAGTTGGTTTGAATTAAAAAAAAAGAATAAAATAAATTTAATTTAAAGTTTTATTCGGTTGGATATGATACTTTAATTAAAAAAATTCAATTATTTATTTATTTTTCAATACTTACGGTATTTAAAAAATAGGAAAAAGGACTTGGGAAACTCGATAAAAATGATATTTAAAAAATGTATGAGCCATTTTGGACTCGAAGGCTTTGATAATTATTTAATTATATTTTCTGAAAAAAAAAAAATCTATAGTGTTTATGTCTATGCATCATCTGCCTATATATCTACACTAGGTATGTATTATTAGGGTTCATCCTTAGTTGCATCAATAATGTTGACATTAAATGTTGTCATTATTTTTGTTTGTATTATGATGCAATAAAATAAATAATATATATTAAGATTGGTAATAACGTGATAATTTTAAAATAATTTCGTATAAAATTATTAAATAATTTAAATTAATTATTTTAAATTAAATAAAAATTAAATTTAAAAATTATTTAAATCAACTTGGTCTAGACTGTTATGTATACTATTTATTTAACATGAATTTCTTGAGATCAAAATAATTACGAGACTAAAAAGAATTAATGAAAATACCTAATTATCAAAATGATAATATACTTCAGCATACCCTTTGCATAAAAATTGAAAAATTTTGGGTAAAAGAGAAAACGTGAATAAACAGCAATTATGAAATTGATTTAAAAGAAGAAATTAATAATTTGAAAGGTATAGATAAAAAACAAAAAAAGCAAAAAAAAAAAAAAAAAGCATTATAAAAGGAAAACTAGAGATGCAGAAGGAGGTGGAGAAAGAAAGGCAGGAAAGCAAAGCAAAGCATTAAAGGAAAGGCGAGGGCATGACGTGGACTTGTTAGGACTTAGGACCCGGTGCCCGCAAGCAACGGCCAAGATTCTCTCTCACTCTCCTCCGTTTATCTTCTCTCCTTGCCTTCCATTTCCACTCGCTACCTCCAAAATCCACTACTCTCTCTCTCTCTCAATTTGTGAGGATGTTGCTAGGGAAGCGTCCTCGAGCACCCATCAGAAGAACCACAAGTATGTCCGGCATCACCGTTGATATTCCCGACATGGGTGCCTCGGAGATGGCGCCGTCGTCTGAAGATAGCAGTACCCAAAACCACCACCAGATGATCGGAGATCCTCATCATGCAGCTGTGGGAGCTGAAGAAGTGTGTCTAAATTATTATAGTAATAGTAATGGCTTATACGATCAACGTTTCTTGGCAAGCATGGTGTCTCCCAGGATTAATCAAAGGAGAAGCTCAGCTGGTGCTTTATTGGAAACTGCTCATTTCTTGAGAACTTGTGGCCTTTGCAACCGCCGCTTGGCTCATGGGAAAGATATTTACATGTATAGGTATATTAAATTTAAGTTATGTGCTTTAATTCTTCAAGACTCTCCCTTTTTTCCCTGATCTTCAATGGTTTTCAACAGATATATAAAGATCTAGATGAAATATCAGCTAAAGTTTATGAATTTACTCATGTGGCTTCTCAAATCTCAATCTTGTTTCGTTTTTCTTCTTATTTTCAAGAAACTGAATTATTCATGTATTTGATTTTATTGATATTGTTATATATATGCAGAGGGGATACGGCTTTTTGTAGTGTAGAGTGCAGAGAACAACAGATGAAGAATGATGAGATAAAAGAAAAGTGCAGTAGTCTGGCTATGGCATCAAAGAAAGAAGATCGCCATGCATCAACATCTTCAAGCTCCAAGGCTGCTGCTTCTAGGAAAAGTGAAACTATGGCTGTTGCTTGACTTGAAGACTGTAGTCTTTTGGAGAGAGAATTAATGTCTACTACAGAAAGAAAGAGAGAGAGATTTATATATATTTATAAATAGTGCCATTATTAGTCAACATCAACTCCATTGATGCCCCCACGTTATATGATGAGCTTTGAGGAAGACAATATATTATTACATAATATAATTATTGTGTAAAAAATATGTAAAAATTTAAAAAAAAATTATCCATAGTGGGTGCACTTATGTATATGGATCGATGTTAATTAATGAAAATGGTCTCATCTTTCTCTCAATCTCCATGCACAAGCTACACTAGACCTAGATTTTACCTCCAAGCTCAGCTCTTGTCTATTAACAAGCTGGTTAACCCTTAATTAATCAATTTGCTTTGCACTCGCCATCTTTAGTCTGAGTCTGATAATAAATGTAATTTTAGTCTGATAATAAATATCTCTCGTCAGTCGCCAATTTTAGTCTGAGTCTAATAATAAGTGTAATGCCAGTCGCCAGTTTTAGTCTGAGTCTAATAATAAGTGTAATTTTAGTCTGATGATAAATATTTCAAAAATGATGGTAAATAAGATTTTTTTATTTGTATTTTAAAAAAAACTTTAATTAATAATATAATTTATTTTTAGAAATGGATGCGTTTTATATTATTTTAAAATATTAATTAAAAAGGAGGAGAGATTAAAAATCATAGCAGAAACCAAAGCGAAATGCACTTTTATTATGGTGATGTGTGTGTGTGTGGGGATAGTGGAGAAGCACCACCCCTTGTTTCAACCATGAAAATGCCATTAACGTCTGCAGTGGTCCCTTACTGCTCCTTCCATCTTAATTTCTATGTTAATTAATACTTTTCACTTGTTTTCTTTTTCAAATTGGTGATGTAATCTCCACTTGCAGATTCTCTAGCTACTTTCTTTTTTAAATTTTCAAATTATTTTTTGATACCATTTAGTAATTTTCTTAATATAATTTTGAAAAGAAAAATAAAATTAAAAATCCATTGGCTCCATTTTTTCTCATTTGATACCATAACGTTTTTAACTTATTCTTTTTAAGTGATTAATTTTGGTTGCAATCTCTAATGAAAGGTGCTTGTGATTAGCTAAAAATAAATAAATAAAACAATAAGGAAAAGAAAATTGAAAAGGAAAATAGGTAGGAGTGATGTGTCATAATCAATTTGAACAAGTTAGATTTTATACCAAGAAAAATAGAAAATTACCCAAGAGTTCCCATTAGAAAATAAAAAGAAAAGAGAGAGCCCAAGAATCTGCGGCACCGTCGAGCTGGGGCGATGATTAAAATTGAAAGAGATTCATTTTGGTGTTATTAGTTGATTGATTGATAAGGTTTGGTAATGTTGCTTTTGGGTCCCTAAGACAAATTCACCATAAATAAAAAGTCCCATACTTTTTTTGTCCCCTTAAGGGACCACACCCACTTAGTTTCTTCCTTCACATCTACTATTCTTTTTATAATTTTTTTTTTTTTATACATACTTTTCAACTAATTGAAATTCACATTGAACGAACAAGATGAATATGTTTTATATTCAAATTTCAAATTGAAAGGGAGAGATATATACAGTTTTATTAATTGTTGATTAAGATTCCATTTGTATGGTGAAAAATTATAAAATATATTTTTTAATAAGACAACTTATTTTTATTTAAAAAATAAAATTTATTAAAAATTTTAAAATGTATAAAATGACTTTTCTTTTTAAAAAAATGAAGTTATTTTTTTTGAAATAATTCAATTTTTTTTCTATTCACTAAATTTTCAGAATGTTTCAAACATTAAAAAATAAGAAAAATATATATTTTTTTTGAAACAAACGCTGATAAATGCTCAGTTTATTTTACAAAAAATATTTTTAAAAATAATATTTTTTCACATTTTTGATATTTGAGTATTCATAAAAATTAGTTAATAAAAAATATTTTTTTAATTAATAAAATTTATTTTTTAAATTAATATTGAATAATAAAAAAATAAATTCTTTTATTGAAAATTTTTTTTATCAAAATATTTTCTGTAATTTTTTTTTATTTTTAATGATTAAGGAAATTCAAAATTTCTTTTCCAATCTTTTCTATCTCATCCAAAATTGTAGGTTCTCAATCTGATTTTGACTTCCGTACTTACTTTAATTTTTAGTAATTAATTTTTAATAAGTAATGTTACTGAAAATAAATTGATGACATGACTGGAGTAGACTGCGATTGGTTTAACGGAACTGTGTCATGATTGGTCTACCTATAAGACAGAGAATGTGATATGGATGGCGCCTATAGCAATTATTTCGACACTCAAGTCAGTAAGAAAAAGAGGAAGGTGAGTATAATGCTTAGAACTCAAGAGTAGTTGTGTGATAGAATAACGTACCTTTATCTATTTAATCGTTCTTTTTATACTGTAAGAAGGTGGGGATAATTATAGTATTTTCTGATAATCCGGCGATGATGGGGCCTGCTTGTTTGTAAAGCATCTTAGCCGGCTAATTGGTCGGGAATTCCATAATCGTAGGCATAAAAGGGATCTGCTGGATTGTAACTGTTAATGGTAACTTCCTTATGAAGTCTCGCCCTGAAGTTAAGAGGCCCTGAAGTTAAGAGGGTGAGTCTGTCTGACATGAGGCCGACCTGTCCTGAAGCGCTTGGGTCTTCTTTTCTCTTTGTTCCGGACACTATGGTCGTCCAGGCCTTCCTTTCTATGGGTGGGACCGTGTATTGGTTTATTAGATTCTTGTCACGTGGCCCTATCTTATAATGACAACTTACTGCCTACTTTGAGTGAGAGTTTTATAACATCAAAGGTCCCCACACTAGTCTTCTTTTCTCTTTGTTCCGGACACTATGGTCGTCCAGGCCTTCCTTTCTATGGGTGGGACCGTATATTGGTTTATTAGATTCTTGCCATGTGGCCCTATCTTATAGTGACAACTCACTGCCTACTTTGAGTGAGAGTTCTGTAACATCAAAGGTCCCCACGCTGGTCTTTGATTCTTTAAATTTGAAGGTGACAGTTAACTTCATAATTTGAGGCATGAGGCTTGTTTTTCTGGGCTAAGAGCACGATGTCCTTGCTTTCTTCTTACTTGCACTGCCGATCAGTCAGGTCCAAGATCTTGTCTGGCAAAAATTGATTTGAGTGATACAGTAATGCCTTGATGAGTTTCTAGGCTCTCTCTAGCCCTGGGGATCATCCGGACATCTTTTAGCCCTTACAAGCCTTTTGGCCTTTTCCAACCTTATCGAGCTTCTGGGCATTTTTCAGCTCTGACATTCTTTCAAACATTTTCTTGTCCTGACTAGCCTTGACGAGATTCCAGACATTTTCTAGTCTTTGTGAGCTCATTGGCTTTTTATAGCCTTGAGCGGCTTCTTGGCCTTTTACAACCCAAATGAGCTTACGTATATTTTTACAATCCTGACGAGTTTCTGAGTATTTTCTTAGCCCTATCGAGTTTCTTAGCTTTTTACAACTCTAACAGGCTTCCTGACCTTTTACAGCCTTGACGAGCTTCTGTGTATTTTTTTAGCCCTGACGAGCTCGTTGGCCTTTTCAAGCTTCTGGATATTTTCCAGCCCTGATAAGTTTTTGAGCATTTTTCTAGTGCTTGCAAGCTCCTTGCAAACTTCATTTGCTCACTTGGCAGCTCGTCCTGCCTTTGTCGATCGTCAAAAAGTCTCCTGCCTACAATGGGTCTTCCTCTTTCATAAAAAGTTTTAGATTTCTGGAAGTGAATTGTAAGAGCAACGATATATGCCTATGATTCTCTCTATGAGATGGGACCAATGCTTTCAGTCGCGTGGCGAAGTAATTTGTAAGAGTAGCAATACATGCCTGTGATTTTCTTTGTGAGATGGGACCAATACTCTCGATCGCGTGGTCTGGCTCATACCTGCCTTATGGCCTGGGCATCAAATGCCTTAGAAACTTCTTGTGAAACGAGAATAATTCGGTTGGTCGGCTTGGCGTATACCTGCCTTACGACTTGGTATCAAATGCCTTTGAAACTTTTTGTTAAGTGGGACTAACACCTGGTTGGTCGGCCTGGCATATTCCTGCTTTTCCATCTAAAAATAAATGCCTTAAAAACTTCTCGTGAAATGGGATTAACATCCGGTTGGTCGACCTGACGTATTCCCACCTTGAGGCCTATTATGAAATACCTTAGAAACACCTTGTGAAGTGGGCTAACACCCGATCTTTTGGCCTGACGGGCTCTCGACTTATGGTCTTGTTTTAGTGGGACTAACATGCAATCTTCTGGCTTGACGGATTTCTAACTTATGGCCTTATTTTAGTGGGACTAACACCCAGTCTTCTAATCTAACGGGCTCTCGACTTATGGCCTTATTTTAATGGGACTAATACCCAGTCTTCTGGCATGACGGGCTCCTAGCTTATGGCATGAGATACCTCATTATGCAGGACCCATGCACAGATGGCCTTGTGGCCTTTTATGAATGTTTGTTTCCACGGTCCAATACCCAAATTATGGCCTGGCTATTGCCTTATGGCCTAGCATGAGATGTCTTGTTATGCGAGACCCATGTCCAACGAAGCTGTGGCATTTTATTAATATTTGTTTCTATGGTCCAATGCCCGGATTATATGTAGGACATATACCTGGATGGCCTTATGCCTGTCATGAGATGCCTTGTTATGCGAGACCCTTGCCCAATGGAGCTGCAGTCTTTTATGAATGCTTATTTTCGTGGTCTAACGTCTGGATTATATGTGAGACCCATATCCAAATAGCCTGTGGCCTGACATGAGATATCTTATTATGCGAGACTCTTGCTCAATGGAGCTACAGTCTTTTATGAATATTTATTTTCGCGGACCAACACCCGGATTATATGCGGGACCCATGCCTGAATGGCCTTATAACTTTTTATGAATATTTTCAATTCCCGAATTATATGCGTGATCCACGCCCGGATGGCCTTATAGCATTGTCTCCATGCTTTTATTCATCCAACATTTCTGATATTTCTATATAAAAAAAGTTTGAAAAATACATCCTAGTTTTATAATATTTCATCAATCACAAATATTAAGGATAAAATATAAGACTCGATCGTCTCTCTTGACCAATTTCAAAACTTGAAATTTGACCAGGAGCTGGACATTTGTGAAATTCTTTTTATTGTCACCCCTATTAACACTCGGTCCTCCTGCAATCACATGAATAACCCTTCACAGGTTCATTGTCAAGGGTAGTTTTGGGAATTGTTACCTCGAGATCGGGCCTCCTATCTTTTCTACTCTTTCTGATGAACTTTCAAAGTGTGTCGATCCTTATTAGCCTTTCGATCTCGTCTTTCAATTATCGGCACTCCTTGTTACATATTTGTGATCCTCATGAAAATGGTAGTACGTGGTCATGTCTTGTTTTTTGGCTTTCTTAGGGTTGAGTTTGAGAGACCACCTGATTTTCTTGTTATTTTTTCTAATCCACATTAGAATATGCATTTGTAAGTCGTTCAGTGGGGTATGTCTCTTATACTTACCTCGATCATTCCTTCCTCGGGAGACCGGATAGCTTTCATGGTCTCCCTCATACCCTTACTTCTTTGGTTTTTGACCTTGCTTTTTTAACCCGTCCTTTCATACTCTTTCCATCCTTTTTGGCACCTTTGAACAGCCCGTACCTGCTACCAGCTAGCGTCCTTCAGAATATCATCTGATAGCTCCTCTTTTTTGGACTTGTCCTTCCCTTTGGACTGTGTTTAGATTGCTCTTGTCTAAGTCCTTGAGGTATCTATGGGGGCTTCCTTCCTTCCCCTGGGAGCCATGAGTGACGCCTCTTCCTGAGCTTTGTATTGCTCGGAAATAACCTGCAACCTTCGGACGTATTGGAGTATTTACTCAACGCTCAGATTGTTAGGATCTGTTTCATTAACCATAGGATGTGTATTTTATCCACTGCCAGGAGTGGAAGAAATGATAGCATCCTTATCAGTAGCAGCCTCAACAGTAGCTCGTGAGTTATCGGCCATTTGAAGAGAAAGAAGAAAGAGATTTCTTTATAAGAGAAATGGAATAAAAGACCGAGTTTTAATCCAAATGAACAAAAAGGATTCTATGGATTTTTCGGCAATGAAACCAAATGATGTTGCTGAAAATAAATTGATGAAATGGCCAGAATGAAGTTGTACTGTGATTGGTCTACCTGCAAGACAGTGAATGTGAGGTGATTGGCACCTACGGCAATCACTCTGACGCTCAGGCTAGTAAGAAAAAGAGAAAGGTGAATATAATACTTAGAACTCAAGAGTAGTTGTGTGAGAAAATAATATACATTTGCATGTGATCGTTTCCCTTTTATATTTAAAAAGGTGATGATAAATATAATATTTTATGATAATCCAACGATGATGTCGCCGACTTGTTGATAAAGAGTTTTCACTAGCTAATTGATTGGAAATCCTAGGATCGTAAGCGTAAAGGAGATTTATTGGATTGTAACTGTTAATGGTAACTTACTTATGGAGTCTTACCCTGAAATTAAGAAAACGAGTCTGTTCGATCTGAGACTGACCTGTTCTGAAGCGCTGGAATTTTTTTTTTCTCTTAGTTCTGAGCACCATGGTCATTCGGACCTTTTTATTCTACAAATGATATCGCATATTAGTTTATCAAATTTTTTACTACGCGGTACAGTCATATAGTAACAGTTTACTATCTACTTTGAACGAATGTTATGCAGTTAGATGAAAAATATTAATATCTTTTTATGGTTTATCTAAAAAAAAGATTATCTTAAATTTAATAACGATTATACTCAAATACTATATTAAATTTTAATTTTTTATAATTTATTTTTTTAAAAAAATCTTAATTAATATTAAGAATGACGAGACTCATGTATACTATATTAAATTAATTAAGAATAAGGAGACTTAAATACTATATTGAATTATTTTTTTATATATTATTAATATGATATCTTTGAAATTCTTTCTTTTTTTTTTAAATGGTCTTTTTCTTTTAATTTTATTTATTATTTGTTAGTTGCAATGTATTTTCTAGATATGCACCGACTGATATTTAAGAATCTAGATTATTATTTTGCATATTTTATAATATACATTATTGCAAAATGAACGTGTTTGCTTCGGATTTTTCTTCCTATCTAGCAAAGGAAAATACCAAATTTCTATAAAGAATATTATTATATTTTATAATAAACTTTCACGAGATTGATAAAGGAAATAAAATATAAAATAGTCACACCTTTAAGGTAAAAAAAATTATGCAAAACAAATTTTCTCTTAATAATTAATTTAATATATAAATAAATTTACATCATTTTTTTAAAATATATTCTCTTTCTGCTTATTATCTTGTGCCACGTGTTGTTCTGGGTTTTTCTCTTTTTTTTTTTTTAAGAAAAAAATTCATAACATATATATATATATATAAAGCACCGTTTGTTTTCAGCTGTCCTCTTTAGTTGAAAATGTCAAATTTGTGATAATAAAATGTATATATATATATATCAATTTTTAAATTTAGAGAATAATTTTATTTTGATAATTTAATCGAAAATTTTAAATATTATTAAAAATAATTAATGGGCCTCATAATTAAGGAAATTATTTATTAAATAGTTAAAATATGAAATTAATTAAGATAAATGTCCCCATCGACCTCAACTCTCATATAGATTCCAAACATGATAAATTATTGGATGATTTCTGTTTCTGCTAATATTAAAATGCAACTAAATCTTTCACAACACAGCTGAAAAGATTTCTTCTTCTTCTTCTTTCTTTTTTTTTTTTTTTTTTTTTAATAATGAGTCAATGCCCCTCCAATTGCTCTGCTGCCTGCTCAATAATGCTTCTAAATTTCCTTTCCTTCAATAATAATTATGCATATTTAATTTTCAAAGCTGCATTATTATTATTATTATTATTATTATTAAAAAATATTTATTGAATGGATAATATATATTTAATTCAGTTTTTAATTAAGAAATAGATAGAGCTTACAGAAAAAAAGGTAGATAAATAAATTCCATTGTAATAATTAATATTTAATCACACACACATATATAATTACATGAAATTATGTATCATTTGTCTTATCATTATTAGAATAGTAATATTAGTTTTTTAATTGCAATTTAAAAAAAGAAATTGAAAATTTGGTGTTTATCTATGAGCCGCACAGACGCGTAACCTACCGAAACATATCACTGAAAGTACAAAATATTGTGATATTTTTAACGAATTAGGGAATTGTTGAAAAATTAATGAATTTGAACCCTTTAAATACAATTTTTTCTGGATAAATTAATGAATTTGAAAAAAAAAAAAACCAAGCTCAGTCCGTACTAATTATTAGGGATCCACAGTATTCAGTTCAGATCGAAAAAATCAACCGAACTGAATTAATTTTAAAATTCAGTTTGATTTTTTATTCACTTCGGTTCGGTTCGGTTTTTAATTTTAAAAATTTCAGTTATTTCAGTTCGATTCAGTTTTAATCAGAAAAAAATTGAAAAAATTAAACCGAACCGATTAGTAATAATAATATATTATTTTCAATCATATAGAGAAATTAAATTATATTAAGATTAAAATATTTTAATTAAATTTTAAAATATTAAAAATAAAGTATAAAAAATAAAAAGTTTATTAAAAATTGAAATTGATCAAACCGAACCGAATCAAACCGAATCAAACCGGTTCGGTTCGATTTAATTTCTGATCAAAATCAGTTTGATTCGATTCGATTTTTATAAATACTAAAATTTTAATTTTAAATTTATTCGGTTCGATTCGGTTTTAAACCGAACCGACCGAATGCTCACCCCTACTAATTATGTTGAGCTTAGAAGCTAGACCTCATCTCAACCCAATTTCTTATTTAGCCATCGAGCCCAAACTTGGCCTACCTCTCAAAATAAATATTTAAAAGAATACGAGGAATTGGACCAAACTGACTAATCCAACATGTGTTTGAGGCATTCCTTACAAATCAGAAAAAGCCCACCATCATACTTATATTTTGCAGTTAAATTTATTTTTACACTAAATAAGTTCTATGAAAATGGTTTAAAATTGGAAAACCATTGAATTCAATGAACTTCTTCATTTTTACCCTGAATTTCTTTATATTTCTTATATTATTATTATTATTTTCAAAATTTGAAACTATTTTTGGCTTGGATTTAAAAGTGTTTAAGCCTAAAGATTTAAGGCTATGTTTAAAACTAAAAACTAGCAACTAGCAGCCAGGAGGCTATCGAGTTCCACCCTTATCTGCCTCCACTACTTTAAACATGTGAAGATTGTTCTTCATAGATCCGTCAAGCGACCCCTATCATCAGCTATCACTGTAGGAGGAGCTCATTCAACTTCAGCGTTTGTTTTCCTGAAGGCTTAATTTACACTGCTAAGTTGAGTGACTCACGGGTGACAGGACCACCGTCATTACTATAAATACATACCAATATGAATTAAATGTCCTGCGGAAGTTGGATGTGGCCTTTTCGAATTATGCTCACGTCAGCATTTATGAGCTGCCCACATGTATGGTACTGGAGCAATGGATTGCTGGGACCATCTTATTTTTTATGCCTTGCCCCTCGCCATGGTAATTGACAAGCTGCATCAGATAATGCCTTGCCTGGGGGTGAAAATGAACATCATTAATTGACTGGGTACCTGAATTGAAAATGATGCATTGCGCTCATCCAGCGGGGAAGAGGTGAACTTGCAGAACCAGAGAAGCAATCATGGATTTAATCAACTGCTATTTATTATACATAAGAACCTACTTCTTCCAAGACAAAAGACCATGGCTTGTCGATGAAGACCCAAAAGCAAACGGGCTTTACGTGAGCACCGTCAAAAAAAAAAAAAAAAAAGAAATGAACACAAAATCCGTACATGGAAAAATTGAAAATGGCAATTATCATACAAATATTACATTTATGAAGGGCATTAACCACAGAATCAGTGAAAGCAACAAGGATAATGATTCTTTCAGCTGCTGGACCCATATCCTTCCACTATTTTCTTCTTCTATTTTTTCACTTGTATTCCAAGATCATGTTGTTCTCAGGAGCTAAACCAACACAGGCTCTCAGTATGTTTTCAAGCATTGCACGCTGCTTCGACAGCGCATTCACCACTGGTGTGCCTGGTGGAACCTGTTTTTTCCACCAAACCATTTTATGCCGATCAGTGATATAAATTCTAATACTAAAATACAATTTAGCACCACAGTATGATAACATACAAATCCAGGGATGGAACTTACAAGAGGAGCCTTGGTGAGGTAACTGAGAATAGTAGCCACGGGGTGGAAGGAGTGGAACTTGCCCTGCAGAAATGTAAGTCCACAGTTACACCAACAGGAATCAATTAGGTGAAGAAAATAGTAAAAGAAATGGGAAACACACCTCCTCTTCAGCTTTAAGCTGGATCCTGGTGCTGAGTTCAGCGAGGAGGACCAAATCCAGAATGATGGGTGCAGCCAGGAGGGAGTCCTCGCAGGTGTTGTGCAGGACTATGGTGTTTTGGCCGCCCATAAAAATCTCTGAAGTGTACTCATCCATTGCTCTCTTGCTATCTCCCACATAAGGAACATACTAGAAGAGCCACACAAAATACACAATCATATTATCAAGACTAATTAAAAAGGAATCAGAGACGGAGACAGAGATGGGAGAGGGCATATTTACTTTGATGACTACAACATGGTCAGGGTGTTCCCCAGGTTCATAGAGGATGCCATTGCTAGAGACCATGTCATCAACAACATTGCTTTTGGAGATTTCCTTGGAGCGGAAAGTTTGAGGTGCTGACAGGTTCATCCCGTCATTGTTTCCCAGATGGTTGTAACTCACTATTGATGTTGGCTGCAACACCACCATTTTCAATACCCATCAATATCATCCCAATTATTGACAACATAGTATCAACAGAGCTTGAAACTATTTATAATTACAAACATAGGCTATTCAACAAAAATCATTTGCAATTTCTTTGATTATGTACAAAAATTTGGAAATTATATACCTTAATACCAGCCCCCACAAGGAAATCAACCAGTACAGATTTCATCTTGGTCTGACCACTCTTGAAGTCATCTCCACCAATCAAACTGTTCCTCTTAATAGCCAAATCAATAACGCCTGTACATACCATCAAACACCCAAATAGAATTATTAATGTTAAAAAATTTCATTAACTGGGAAAGGAATGGTAATTGCAGCTTCAAAAATGTAAAGTAAATAATTGAAAACCTGGAACAAAAGTGTTTTGTGGGCTTCCATTAATGAAAGGGACCTCTTCAAAAATACAAGCCAAGGCATACAAGGTTGATGGAGATATTTCAACTTCATTTCTCTCCAAGGCAGCCATGAGGTTCTCCATGGTGTCATTTAGGCCCACTACAACATTGCTGTACCTCTCAGTGTTGGCAGTCCACAGAACAACCACCTTGTCCACCTTGTTTTTCTCCTTAAACTCCCTGGATAATTATTACACCCAGATATCAAAACAGATCGTACTAGTTACTTCTTTGTTTTTCCATAAAAATGAAGCGCTTTAGCAATATGCTTTAAGCACAATTGAGAGGTAATTATCACCTAATGTCTTTAACAATTTGCTGAACTTGCTCTTTCTTAGTCCCTTTGATCACGTTGTTGGCACGTGAGTCTTGGTTGGCGGCAATAAAATCAGGGTCGTAGATTCCAGGGAGTGGGACCATAGATTCCATGTAGGGCCTCAGTTGCTTCTGAAGATCAATATCGAAGACCTTGGCCCTGGCCATGGCATCTGCCAAGTTCATGTCGCTTATGTCCCAACCACCAAACACAATGTCATCGGGGTTCACCTGTATTATAAATTTACAGTCCCTTCACTGTCAGCAGCCGCTTAGTTCAAACAAGACTCCGGTTTCTGTCAAGTTAAAATAGTATATCAACATACCATAGGGAGGAGGCTCTTGAACGGAGCATATATTTCCTCTCCATTGAAAGACCCAACTCGGATTGACGATGCTTGTGTGAGTGAACCAAAGTAATTTGCCTGTTGGACTTTGTCCTTGGTTGCCCAGGAGATTCCTCTGAATATAATCATGAACCCAAAAACAAAATCCCCATTTTTATAAGTTAAAACTAAAGCAATATGTAGATAGGATACGAGAAAATGAATGTTAACAAATAAATATAAATGAAAATACAAGAAAATTAGAAGAACTCACTCTCGGTTGGCAATAACTCCACCGGTGAGAGTAGAACCATTATTTCCTCCCCACCCCACTAGCATAACCCTATGAAACAAAATTAGCACATTTTAAATTTTAAGATTGATCCAAGAACAATTATCGGATCTATCGATACAAAGAAATTCAAATCAACATAAACAAGAACATTTCCAAACAAACAAAAAAAAAACAAAGGAGGTTAGGATTCAAACCCTAGTTTAGGGACATGGGTATTGGTCTTGAATTCGTATTTGACAGTTTTGGGCTTGACAATCCATTGAAATGTACCATTCCTGTTCTCATGAACAAGCTCAGTGGTCTCATAGTTGTATACAGAGTGAACCTCGTCCTCTGTGTATTTAACATTAGGACTCTCGACCTTAAACTTCTCAATGAACATTTTCTTTTGGGGTTAAAGATGAGAGGAAAATCCGAGGAAACAAAAAATTAAGCCAAGCAAGCCTCGGATTGCAAGCGCAGGAAGGGAAGGGAGGCGAAGCGAAGAGAAAATTAGCTACCAATCTCAGCCTTCGTGCTGTCTGGATTGCCACCCAAGCGGTGGATAAATAGAGGAAATGTGGCCCTGGGAGAATACGTGGATGAGTCTGGCCCTACCTAGTCAGTATTATTGAGTGAAGCTTGGCCATGCAAAAACTGTATAGAGTCAGTCCAAACGGACCGCACGTATCAGTCGACACGTGCGAGCTAAAGAGCGACAGGTGGCAGCTCTTTACGCGTGGCACGATCTGGAGAATCTTGCCATAGTAGTATTTTTTACAAAACAAATATTATTTATTTAACCTTTTTGGATGTGTGGGTCCAGAATCTAAGAGGGTACTCGAAATGGTGGTCCCCAATTGAAGATTAAATATCTATCACTCATTTTATAAAATTAATTAATTAATTAATTCGCTTTATGTACAATTTTTTTTATAAAATTTACTTTACATGATACAATATTTATATTTGATGTTTTGAGATTTAAAAATATAATTTACAGTAATTTATATAAATTTAAATAGGAAAAACAGACGTTTTTTTTATTTTTTTATTTATTATTAACGTTTAATTATTTTTCAATTATAATGTTGTTTATCCGGCATGATTCTCATGATCAAATTGAGACACGCAATGTAAATCTGACTTATCTTGAAAAGAGTTTAGTGAATTTTAAATATATATTTTTCTTTAAAATTCAGTCTTAATCCATGTGCAAAGGTCCGACGCTCGTCAATATTCAAGTTTAGCTATTCTTTAAGACTAAGTAAATAAGGGCTCAACTCTTCTTTGAACCATGGCAAGACTCTATCACTATTAAAACAGCTAATATTATTCAACAGAGCAAAAATCAAGTTAGATCATTTAAAATGGGCATGGATTATTATTTTATGGAAAAGGATAAACCTCAATTCATATAGATATGCATGTAAAAGTATAGAGGCATGTGACCTCCAAAGGACAATGACTCCCTTTATCAACACCAAATGGCCACAGAATTGATATGTGGTTCATGTGAGCTAAGAGCTTTTTGTGCATGTAAGAGGCCATTCTAAGCAGGAAAGTTACATGTCAGTGAGACCCACACCACAACCACTCCTATTCCCTTTGCAGGTTAATTAATTGATTGCATTTTCTTGAGGCAACTGTAGACTCAGCTATATATTTCACTACCCTTTCCTTTTGCTTTCTTTCTTTATTTGTTTGGCATTCAGAGAAATCCATTGTGGTCCATTCCATTGTAATAATGTACATCATCCCTTTCATTTTTTGACAGGGTCCACTCCCTTGTTGGTGTAAAAGGACCATATCACATGAAAGTTTCTGCAGTTTTCACTTTTCTAGAAATTGTACTTTCTCACTTTTTATTCTTCTTCTTCTTCAACTAATGTATTTTGCTCCATCATTCATCCTTTTCTTTCATTTCTACCCCTTAATTAAAACTAAGTCATTAAGCTTTTGATGCTCCAAGCAGCAAGCATGTGATTAATGATAAAAAGAGGTGAGCTGAAATCTTTGAGCAAAGTTTTTGAGGAAGTGGTTTGGAATAATATGTTTAAATAGTTAATTAAGAAGAAGAAGAAGAAGACAAGTAAAAGTGGCAGGATGGTTGAACATTGTATTGTTTTTTTAACAATATTGTGGCTGCTTTTCCTCAAACTTGGGTCTCTCGATTGATCAAAATCATGTGCATTCGCTGTCGGCTGGTTGGTGTCAACTCTCAATTATGCTGTTGCTGTGGTGCTTTTGCAGTTTGCATCAAACACCCATTTTCATGAATATGTTCACATGCTATAGGATTGAAGAGTTATATTATATATTTGTCTGCATAAGTGTGGTAAAATTTTGAGCTCAGAAGAAATACATAGATGGAAAGGGGTAAATTTCAAATTTCTGCAATGTCAGGCCTTGTAAGCAAAAGACCTGAGCTCATTTTCTTGGGGTCTGACTACTGTTGGGCCTGAAGTTGCGAGCGGATCGGCTCAGACCCATTTAGCTCATAATAGTAAAGATTGTAATTTCTTAGGTTTTGGATATGATTTACACTAATTAATTAAGTTTATATAATGTAAGACCTTAATTATTATAATTGAATTCATGCACAGGCAAGCCAAGCCGGCTCTTGAAGGGAGTATATGCCAAATTAGGGAAGGATTAATCAAATTCCCACATGATCACTGGACTTTCTCGTGGATTTGATTCCTCAGCTTGTTGCCTAAAATACAAAATTTCATGATTGATTGCAAATAAATCTTGTTTTTTTTAATTCAATAAAAGACATAACGAGATTATATAAAAATTATTGAAGATACTATAAATAAATGAAATTAATATAGTTCTTATTGCTTTGTATCCATAAAGAAAAACTCTTACAGTATGATGAACTAAGATCAGGAGGGTTACTAGATGAGATATCCAAATATAATGGTTGGATTCAACGAAAAAATCAATAAACTAAAATTGGTTTAATGAAGAGTAAATGTAGAAAATAAATGAAGTTAATGAACGGGTATTAAGTTTGGAGAGGTTAAGGTTCATTGAGAAAAGCAAGATGGTGGATTCAATGAAGATTTAGAATATTTTTACTGTGAGTTAGATCAGTGCTATATATATTCATAGTCGTTCTGACACTCTCTGTATCACGTCTCATCGGATTGAGCAGAGATATTTTTTTCTAGATGTGTCAAGCGTATCATTTATGGTAAGTAGTTGGCTAATAAATATAAAGTCGGTTAATTAATATTTTATCTATTGTATTCGTCATATTAATATAATTTATCGCACACACATTTATAATTCCGATAATATTTTGAGTAAGCGATCAGGGTATAGGAGATCGACATTCTATTTTGATTTAATCAAGTTATATCTAATTTATCCGATTTGTATCAAGATGAATTCTCCTCAATTATTAAAATTGGTTGGATTGAAAACACGTGTTTCCATTAGAAATGTTCTTATATTTATATGTTATCGCAGTCGAATCATATTAATTTTTTTTAAATTATTATTTTTTCACATTAATTTTTTTTAAATTATTATTTTTTCTTTATCTCTCATTAGAATATATAATCTTGTTAATTAAAAGAAATGAACATAGATGAAGATGTAGAAGAATGAGAAAAGACGAGTTTCGGAGGCCGGCAGAGGATGGAAATTATATCTACAATTTACAAAGTCTGTCCTTATATTAAAATTTAAAAAAAAAAAAAAATCCAAGCGATCAATTCCCACATTAAAATATTTTTTAAGCTAAAGATAGATTATTAAAGCATAGAAAACCTTGATATATACGTGTCAAATTGTATAAGTAACGGCATTCTTGATTTGTATACATCCAGCCTATGAGTCTCGTAATATAATATATCATGTGATGATGACTAGCAGCATGGTTATTTGTTTAATTTGACAGTTAATTAAGATTTAATTATTTCATAAATTTCATATCATAAAGCTTACCTTAATATCATCTGACTGAAATATAGATTTATTATAATATTTTTAATTATTTTATAAATTTAATACCGTAAAACTTACGAAAATATCATCTCACTGAAATATAAATATAAGTTTATTATAATATTTTTTTTGAAAAAAAAAATATTAATAAAAAGTTAGTCTCTGACCAATTATGTATATAATATAGTAAAATTTACTTGAATTATAGTAAATTATTTTTCACTGGTTTTATAAATTTTATAATACGACGATTTAAAAATGGAAACCTATAAAATAAAAAAAATAGGGTAAAAAATTCTATTGGAAATGTCCGAGCTTAGTGTAAATACACATGCAAAATATTGTCGTTATTGCGCTTCGTTAGTTTTAAGGTTATTGCAATAAACATTCGAGGAATCTGGTTTGTGAAAACAAACAATTGTAAGATACATAGCTAAAGACGAGAAGAAGCTTAATATCTATGCATAGTGAGCATGCAACAGCAGCAACGCAAAACCTAACAAAGACAAGGACGATGGCTCCATGCCAAAACTATATTCAAAGCTGCTTCTTGCTTTCTTTCTTTTTTATTTTTATTAATTATTATCTAACCGCGTACAAGCTTATAAATTAATAAGCATAAACTCACTATATATATATATATATATATGAAGATCTTCATTAATTTCTTCCACTAGCTCACACAAACCTATCTTAATAAGATTTCATCTCCTCTGTCTCTCAAAGTTCACATGGAGACATCCCTGAAAATGAAACCCAAGTTGGAAAAATTGGTTCCAGTGCTACACAAAACAAGGGCAAGGCAAAATAACTATAAGATCAAGATCAAGATCATTACTTGCAGATATAAAGCTATGCAAGAAAAGAAGACCAACTTGTACCATGTTCTTTCTCTTGAATCCCAGAATGTAGGGTTTTGTGAGATTAAGAAGGCTTATAGGAACATGGCTTTACAATACCACCCGGATGTTTGTCCTCCGTCGGCAAAAGAAGAGTCCACAAAGCGATTTGTTGAGCTTCGACAAGCTTATGAAACACTGTCGGATCCAATCTCACGTAGACTTTATGATTATGAGTTGAGTTTGGGAAATTCTACAGGGTTTGATATTGAATTAAGAATGGAGGAAAGGAACAACAAGTTTCCTAAGGAAGCATGGGAAGAGCAACTTCACGGATTGAAACAACGATCTCATGTCCGATTGGAGAAGATGAACAATAAATATATCTAGCTATATATATTTTGATTTTTGTTTTCCCTTTTAGTTTCATCAATTCATGTTTTGCCCTATTTCTAGTTGTAGCTCATTCTTATTCTTATGTAATAATCTTAAGAATTTTTGTAATCCCACATTCTCAAATTAAATTGGAAATCTGAGTTAGAAAATCTTTTGACTACATTTATTGATTATTTGGGAGCTAAACCTAGAATGCAATTAATTATTATCCCTTTTTTTTAATTTAAGTTAAAATTGAATTAGCCTGAAAATTGAGGTCTCAATCAAGAAATAATCAAAAGATCACCATCATTTATAAAGTTTATTCTGGAATGGAGTTATAAATAGAATATATCTATATCTATACAGTGGTGAAGATTATATTCCAATCTCAGCATTTATTCCAATTGGATTAGAAGATGCAAAAAAAAAAAAAAAAAAACCTATCTCGTTTACATGATAGTCAACTATGCAAAAGAATTAAACAATAATCCTTCCATATATCCACACACCAAGTTGGCAACAAGTCAAACTCTAACTCATTCATGCATGCCATTCATTTTGCATATTGCTTTCAATTCTATACCCACAAAGGTTTAAGTCAACCGCATTATTTTATTCGTATAATGATTTTATAATAATTATTAATTGATTTAAAGACAGATGCAACATGTGAGTATGTTTAGTCTGATGGTAAGTGCATTTAAATTTGAGAGATCTCAGATTATGCTTTTCAATTTTTAATTTTCAATTTTTATTTAAAAAAAAAAGATAATGCAATAAATTTTCTAACTGTTATTTTACGAGGATTATTACATATATATGCATATATATGTATGCTGAATATAATCTTCATAAGGAGCCGCCAAGTTGGAGATTAACAGGACATGTGAGGATTATTACATGAACCCATGCACGTGTGAAACATGGAGTGGATAGCATCTGATATATATTTGAAAAGAAGGAATCTATTCTTTATGGTGATGAGTAATGTTGAGAGCAAAGGTTGGCCTATAAATTCAGATCATGATTATATGTTTGATACAAATAAACACAAAGAGATGCAGAAAATTGAGGAGTAAGCATCAAGGCAATTCGCGTTTAACTCTCCCTCAAGGGCTTCAGCTAGCCAACGTCCCTTTGCATTCTCTTTCATGAGACTGGCGATGATGCACAGAGGAACGTGTTAAAGTTGAATCCCGGCGGGGGGAGTTGGACGCGACCTGCCTTAACGATCTCTGCTTGTAAACTTTCCCCTCATGAAGAAACTACAGGTGCTCAAGCTAAATGAGGTTGTGCATTCTTTTGATTTTTACATCCTTTTTCTTTTCTTGATTCACTAATATCTTTTTATAATATGATATTATCGTGGTGGGCAATTTTTACTTGCATAGTTTTTAATTGGTTTTTCCTAAATAAATTAAGCAGTTTGTGCTCAAGACAATTTGAAGAGAGGCCTTAGCCCAAAACTGGAAAAACATGCACACTGAACCCAACCCAAATTAGCCCAATAATATCAAAGAGTCTCACTCATGGACATAATTGTTTAGGAAGCTAAAGCAGAAGGTAGCAACTTGAGACAATAGACATACAAATGCAATGAATTTTAGATAAAACATGCATTATTTATATGATGAAATCACTCATGGAACACACTGGGATATGAAACTACTTCTGCCTTAGAAAAGAAGATAGAAAATATATAAGAAGAGAAGGTGTCATAGCTAGAGATTTGTTAGGCAGGACAAATTAACCATTAAAGCAACATTTGACATGGAAAGATTTTGATATTTAGGCATACATTAGTTAATCTCATCACTTGTTTGCTAGTGACTTTACTTATTTTTAAAGTGATCAATCATTTTCTTGTATTTTTCGCCCTGAAAATACAACCATTTAAAAGGGCAACAATTCTCATAGCTTTCTTGCATTTATATTTCCATTGAAATATCAGATATGTGTTTGAAATTAGGGTACAGTTTCAAGAAGGGAAAATTTGTTCGTGTGAAGAAAAGTGATGATGAAGATGATGATGGAGATCATGGAATAGAAGCAAAGGGTTTGCTCTCAAAGGAAATTCAGAGATGGAAGAAGCAACAAGAGACGTTAACTGCTCAAGCAGAAGATGCTTCATCTTTCTGCAGTAAGCCCTCGAAATGCAATCGTCGATGATCATTTTTCCCATGTATTGTTGTAATTTGCAGGCCTGTATTGGTGTGTTTTTGCTTTTTCTAATGAATAATGATCGATCGGCCTGCTCTGTTAAACGATGGGAAAGAGAAACACAAGTAGACCCAGAAAATTTCTGAGTGTTTTGTGTGTTTTTTTTCTTCTTGGATTTTGACTGATTTTAATTGATTTACTCTTAATATTGTTCCTTTTTTTTGTTATAAATAAGATTAAATTAGTTATTGCACTTCTTTGTTCCTCTTTGCCTCTTCCTTTTTGCAGGAGATTTGAAGAAATTAATAGCTATTAAATAATTGGCTTAAATTATTAAATAATTTAAATTAAATAAAAAATAAATTTAAAAATTATTTAAATTGATTTTAACTAAGTAAATTGACCACGATAAAACCACGCCCTCTCAAACACTCGCAATGCCTTAACAAAAACATGAGCACCAGCACTAAACTCATTTCTGATTTAAGTAATGCAAAATCACAATAGTTTCGATATTCATAAACAATTTTGATATTATTCTAATCTCAACTATAAACCATATCGACCAGAGATCGGCGGATGTTACTTTTAGAACTCGATTTAAGAAATCAAAATCTTTAAGTTCAGGAGTATTGATTGTAAATAGCAAACCAATTGTCCATAACAGTCATGCACTATTCACTAATTAATACATTATGTCCAACGTTACTGAGGTTGTATGTGTCCGTAAAAATTTGTGATGTTCTCTTAGATAGAAATGAAATTTTGGAATGAAAACTGGAACATTTTTAAGTGGGAAGTCTGGTTGAGACATACATGTAATGAAGAGAAAGCTGTAACTGAGTAAGCACAATCCTGCCATACATAGTTTAATCCAAAAAGGACTTAATGGGCTATGAATGGTATCAGATCCTGCAATATAATTGATGGGTGGTAAAGATAAGAGCTAGCCCACTCATCACGTCTTTACGCCTATTCAAATTCAAAAGGAGCCACAATACACTCAAACTATTATGAGGGTGCATCTCCAAGTCCAAGCCTGCCCATTTGCTCAATTCTCTCTCTCTCTCTTGTATATGAATAGATTTGAATTTGGCCAATCGACAAATAGATTATATAAATTTTTTTAACATATTAATCCTTGTTTATCATTAATATGAATAAATTTATTGTTTTTTTAAATTTTAATTAAGTGTAAGCAATATAAAATATCTTAATTATATTTTTGACTAATATTTAAAAAATATCTTAATTATTTAGACTGAATGATCTAAAAGAAGAATTTTTATATTTAATCATTTCAAAAAGGTAAAATGATTAATAGAAATGTATTTTTTTTAAATGTAAATTGAAGAAATAAAATTTAAAATTTTTTAAATTTATTTAAATATATTTACCTTGTATTTTAAATTTCACAATGTAAAAAAAGGAAAAATCAAGTGGAGGATTAAATGATAAAATTTAATAAAAGTTATGGTGAGTTGGCGATCTCCTGCTGTATTATGTTTACTACACGTTAAAACTCCTAACTCCCTCCACCACTATCACCTACTTTTCAGATGAATGAAGTCGCACTTAAGCTTCTTATCCAAAGCAGACAGGGTGCGCGTGTTTGATTTAAATTGAGAAAATTATCGAATTAAATTAATTTAAAATTTAATTTAATTTTTTATTTATTTTTATTTATTTAAAATTTTTAATTTAATTTAATTTTAATAAAAATATTTTAAAAAATTAAATTAAATTGATTAGTAATAATATTATATTATTTTTAATAATATAAAAAATTAAATATTTTAATTAAATTTTAAATATTAAAATTAAAATATAAAAAATAAAAAATTTATTAAAAATTTAAATCGATCAAATTGAATCGAATCGAATCAGATTGATTCGATTTAATTTAATTTTTGATCAAAATTGATTTATTTTTATTAATATTAAAATTTCAATTTTCGATTTATTTAATTCGGTTTGAATCAAACCGACTAAATATTCATCTGTAACAGTAGAGATAAGCAATATTCAAATTAAAAAAAAATTGATTAAATCAAAATAATTTGAAAATTTAGTTTGATTTTTAATATAAAAAATTTCAGTTATTTCAGTTTTATTTGATTTTAATAAAAAAATTTAAAAAATTAAAGCGAACCTAATAGTGATAATAATATATTATTTTTAATAATAAAGAAAGATTAAATAATATTAAGATTAAAATCAAAATCAAAATCGATTTGATTTTTATAAATACCAAAATTTTAATTTTTGATTTATTCGATTCATCGTGATGAGCCTGTTTAACTGCCTACTTTCCTTTAATTAATTTTAATTACTAGTCCGATTGGTTTCTTCTTTATTTTTTAATATATAAATATATTAAAAAAATGGTTTTCTTATAAATTATAAATATAATCAAAGCATGATTAATTTGTTGATATTTCCTGCTACATTTACATTTGTCTTAAGTTGAACTTCCACTACATTGTTTCCAAAAAACCCTTAAAAAAAAAAAAATTAAATTAAGTCCAGCACCAATAATTTTTGAGATGAATGAATTGACACCTAATTAACTAGATAAGCAGTAGATCCTTGTCAATTGCTGCTTTTTATTTTTTATTTTTAAATCAAATCATCCATCAAATAGATTTTGAAAAAGAAAAAAAAACTTAATATAGTAAATTCTACTCAAATTAGCAGGCTACATAATATCTCCAAATCTAAACTTATTAACAACAATTATGAAAATTTAAAATTACGTTATTCAATAAATAAAATTCAAGAATTTAGAAATGGGTTTTTATTTATCTCACCTCAATAATTTCCAATACAGAAAAACAACGCATTTTTTTAAAAAAATCTATCTAAATTGATTTTTATAAATTTTTTTAAATTTAATTAAAATTAAAAATTAATTATATATATATATATATTATAATTAGAACCTGTCTAAATTGATTTTTATAATTATAAAATATTAATTTTTATATTTTAAAATTAAAATTATTTATAATAATAATAAATAAATAAAATCAAATTGAAGTTAACAGTTAGACTCAAATTTAAGGACCTAAAACGATTATTTCCACCAAAACTAAACCCAATCAGGCCTCTGGCCAGGTCTAGTAGGTAGGCGTGTTCATGGTTTTGAAATTGAACCGGCCCAAAACTGATCAAAACCAAGATTGAATTGTTTCAGAATGAGCCTCTACGATTTGGTTTACATTCAAGGATCTTGAAAACTATGAATTGCCCGTTAATCGAGTGGAGTCGGCAGTATGATTTTTCATGAAAATAAATCCAATTCAGTCCCTATATTTTTATTTAAATATTAAATAAGTCTAATTTCAAATTTTATCAATTAAGTTTTGAAAGTAACATAAGTCTCAATATAATATAATATTATTTTTTATTAATAAAATATTATTTTTTATAATTAAAATATTAAAAATTAGTATTTTAATAAATATAAAGTTTAAAAAATACATAAAAATAATAAATAATTTTTAAATTATAAAAATAAAATTTTATTATATTAAAAATTAATTTTATCATTAAGAATATTTTTTATTATTAAAAAAATAATACTCCATTGGTCTCATATATTTTTTTTAATTATTTTAAAATTATTATTCACTTTTTATATTATAATAATATATAAATGAACCATTATAATTTTATTTTATTTTTAACAAAATCTCTTTAAATATTTTTTAATATTTAATAGAATTTAATTTATTTAAAATAAATTTAATTAAAAAAATTATATTTTTTAATATACATAAAAAAAATAAAAAAATATTATATTAAGTAACGATTTATTTGGACATTAAATAAAAATATAAAAATTTAATCAGTTAAAAAAATATATATAGAGAGTCATGTAATTTTTTTTTTTTTTTAAAAAAAAAAGCAAGCGCAGGCCTAACTTCCAGTCAGCCTCCAACGACTACAACTTTTTAAAAAAAATAATTTATTCTTTATTTTAATTATAAAATTACCACTTTAATCACTATAACAACTAATCTTTAAGGATATTTGGAGAATTAAACATTTATAATAACCCAATAAATATCCACCCCATCTTTGATTCTTTCCAAAATTCCAACATTCTCTCAATTATTATTTTTAATAATATTTCATACTCTCAAATTATCTAAATAATTCTTTATTCTTAATTCAATTTTCTTACTTGATTTTATTCGATTTAATTTAATTATTAAAAGACGAATTAGCTTCACCTATTATTTTATTTCAATTGAAAATTTCCATTTATATCCTGTATAATTTTACTGTTTAATTTATTGATTGTGCTTCATTCATCTTTTTTTTTTTCAAACCGTATTGAATCATTTGATTTCAAACCACTATCAAATCATTTTGAATTGAGATTCAAACCGAAAGTAACGGTTCATATTGGTTCAAGTTCAATATCTTCTTAAAATTAAATCGGCGATTTGGTAAGCTGAACCGAAACCGACATTTTTGAAGTGTAGAAAGTGCTTATAAGTAGGTCAGGATCCTTTTTGGGTCTCTAGTAGATTTTTAAAGAAAAACAAAAAAAAAATTCCTCAACCATCGAAGTTGCCTTCTTCTGTGTATATAAAGCTCCTAATGGTCGTTGCGCTTTAGCATCAAACAATTCTCTAATCAAAATCTTGTTGCTCACATGAACCATCCTTTAACCATTGATGCTGTCTTGTTGAAAGAATGAGCAGTGAGAGAGAGCAGGAGAATCCTCCAAGTTCTCCCAAACACTTCAATCAAACAATGGCTCCTTTGGCCATTGAAAGTGCTACCAGTGCCCAAGAAATGCTGGACCTTGAGAAAAATGGTCACGCTGAAAGAGCTCAGTGGGTGCTCAATCCTCCTGAGCCACCAAGTCTCTGGCGTGAGCTCAAGGATTGCATGAGGGAAACTCTGTTGCCTCAGTGCAGCAACTTTCTATCCTCCAGGAACCAAACTGGGTTCAAAACTGTGATTTCAGTTCTGCAAGCTATGTTCCCCATTCTCACTTGGAGTCGAAATTACAAAGCAACAAAATTCAAGAACGATGTTCTGGCTGGACTGACTCTCGCTAGCCTTTGCATTCCTCAGGTGAACACAAGCTTCCCTGCAAGTTCATCATCGCATATTTGCTGCCCTTTTTATTTCTCAGGTTTCTTACAGTTTATGTGAACTTCATGCAGGGTATTGGATATGCAACCTTGGCAAAGCTTGATCCTCAATATGGCCTCTGTAAGATCAATGATCTTTCATTGATTCTACAATAGTTAAGAAATTGCTGAACTTGAGAATTGGGTGATAATTTTTGTTTGTTCTGCTCAGATACAAGTGTAATCCCGCCTCTCATTTATGCTGTAATGGGAACTTCAAGAGAGATAGCAATTGGACCAGTTGCAGTGGTTTCACTTCTTTTGTCGTCAATGATTCAGAAAGTTCAAGATCCTGAATCTAATCCAGCTGCCTACAGAAATCTCGTCCTCACCACAACCTTTTTTGCAGGAATTTTTCAGGCTTCCTTCGGACTATTCAGGTTGGGTTTCCTTGTGGATTTTTTATCCCATGCTGCAATTGTTGGTTTCATGGCAGGGGCAGCCATTGTTATTGGTCTTCAGCAACTGAAGGGACTGCTTGCAATTACTCACTTCACAAACAAGACTGATGTCATCTCTGTCCTAAAATCTACTTGGATTTCAGTTCATCATTATGTAATGTCGTCTTATCTCTCAATTTATTTTTTACTATATTGCCCACTGTATATTAAATTTCTTTTTCTTTCTTCCCAGTGGAATCCTCATAACTTTATTCTCGGATGCTCATTCTTAATCTTTATTCTCAGCGCAAGATTTGTGGTAAGAGCCAGTAGCAATTTAGTCTCCTTTCTCTTTATGATCTTACGCTCATTCCTAGTCTTTAACACTGAAACGTAAGTTGGATTTTACCAGGGTAAAAGGAACAAGAAACTCTTCTGGCTGCCTGCAATTGCTCCACTGGTTTCTGTTGTTCTATCAACACTGATAGTTTTCTTGACAAGAGCTGATAACCATGGAGTAAAGATCATAAAACACATCCATGGGGGCTTGAACCCAAGCTCAGTCCATCTCTTAGAGTTCAACAACCCACATATTGGACAAGTGGCTAAAATTGGGGTCATAGTTGCTATTGTTGCTCTTACGGTGGGTGTCAAATTCTTCAAAACTGCAAAATCAACATCATCAACCTCATTAATTTCCTCTCTGTTTTATGGGTTTATGCCAAATCCAGGAAGCAATTGCAGTAGGCAGGTCTTTTGCATCCGTGAAAGGCTACCATATAGATGGAAACAAAGAAATGATTGCTATGGGAATTATGAACATTGCAGGATCTTTCTCTTCCTGCTATGTGGCAACTGGTGAGCTTCTTTAAACTTCCAGGTTCAAAATGCACACAACATATATGCTTAATTTCCTCTGTCAAACACTACGTGCAGGCTCGTTCTCTCGCAGTGCAGTGAATTTCAGTGCTGGTTGTGAAACTGCAGTGTCAAACATTGTGATGGCTATCACAGTGATCATCTGTCTGGAATTTTTTACAAAGCTTTTGTACTTTACACCAGTTGCAATCCTTGCTTCAGTTATCATTTCTGCTCTACCAGGACTCATTGACCTCAATGAAATCTACAATATCTGGAAGGTTGATAAGTTGGATTTCCTTGCCTGCATTGGGGCCTTCTTCGGTGTCTTGTTTGCATCGGTGGAGATTGGGCTATTAGCTGCGGTAACTTCCATCTTATTCTTTTAAATTCTTGCTTTTTAATTAATTAGCACTAACATTAAATATTTTTATTTTATTTTATTCAATTGAATCCTATCTAATAGTAGAATAAATTACCTTTCCATTAAATATGGGAATTAGATATGAAATTAATTAAAATATTAATTTAGAGTATGTGTTGCGACATATTAATTTTATTTTTCTAGAAAAATATTAATTTAATTCTCTAAGCCTTCCGTTCATTTGGATTCCCATATCAAAACGTCATCGTCCATTATCAAATTCTAAAATCATATTTTAGTTCACTGATTATAGAAATAAGAAATGGTAGATGGACAATACGATTAATTGAGATTTATGTCAGAATAAACCCATTAAAAAAACAAGCGTACCTCCAAATTTTAAAGTAAACGCAAGAATCTGTGAGCCAATTTGTGGACAAATATTTGTTTCTGTTTCTGAATCAATGCGGGTCATAAATGGGTTTTAGTGGCTTAGGCAAGCTGCTCTATGCACAGTTTCACCAATAATTAAGAGCAGTTGTGGAAGCTAGAACCTGAAACTCAAGGATTATATCCAGCCTTTGTGGATCACACGTATGGTCCATGGCAACTGAGCAGTCATAACATACAGTGTGTGAGTTGAGTCGGTACTCGGCCTAATACCCTACCACGTTCGCCAGTTCCATGTGTATATATGATTAGCTTCCATAGTGATCAAAGTACTTTATGCCTAGTCAACTGGAATTTTCTTTAAAGTTATGAGAATCCTATACCATGAAAAGATTTTTTAGATCCTTTTTACTGATTAATTTTCATCTCCTGTAATTGGGTTTTTATGATCATTTGAGTTGCAGGTAACCATATCGTTTGTGAAGATCATCATCGTTTCAATTCGACCAGGTACTGAAATTCTTGGAAGACTTCCTGGAACTGATACGTTCTGCGATGTAGACCAATATCCTATGGCCATTAAGACTCCTCCTGTGCTTATAATCCGTATCAAATCTGGCTTCCTTTGTTTTGCAAACGCCAACTTCGTCAAAGAAAAGTAATTCTTCCTCCTCTTCTTCTTCATTACTTAAAATTCAAGAACCCTAATATTTTGATTTCTATGTTCAAGTATCATGAAATGGGCAACTGAAGGAGAGGCAAAGGACACCAAAGGAATCGGGAAGAGGACTTTCCAACTTGTGATTCTTGACATGTCCAGTAAGAATTTATAGTTGCAGTCACCATTCATTAATTGCTTTGAAGAAATTAGATATCTTACTCTCTGATCATTTCTTGGTGCATGGCAGATTTGACGAACATTGACATAGCAGGAATTGCTTGTCTTGAAGAACTGCGAAAGAATCTTGTCTCAAATGGAATGGAGGTGATCTATCACATGAATAAATAAATAAACAAATAAATCGCTAAATTATTATATTAATTGGATTTTTTAAAAATGTGTCAGCTAGCCATCACTAACCCAAGGTGGCAAGTGATACACAAGCTAAAACTAGCCAACTTCGTGGGCAAACTTGGAGAAAAGATCTACTTGAGTGTTGGAGAAGCAGTGGATGCATGTCTGAATCCTAAAATAGCTGCCATTTAAATGGAAAACCAAGAATATATATGTCTGGTTATCTTTATTAGTGTGCAGTCCCATGTATGTCTGTGTATAAATGGGACAAGTAATTAATAAACTATGCTTTTTAATCCTCCCTAATCTTAGGACTCTGTAGTACAAAGTCCGAGAGGGAAAAGGCATCTGTCACTTGTATTGTCATTGGCATTGATTAAGCTCTGTGCACTGTAAAATTGTTGCTCTCTATGGCACGTGTGAACAATTAAAGATTTTCTATATATTTTTATATATCATAATTAACTATAATAATAAATAGACATAAATAAAGCAATAATTTATATTAAAATGTTTAATTTCCACTTTAAAATTGAGAGCAATTTTTTGAAAATTAACAATTTAATATTAATAAAAATACAAGTTAAAGCAATATATAGTTTATTAATTTAGGAAGAAAAAGAAATTACTCACTTTATTTTCTAAATTCTTAAAAATTTAAGAGTGAGATAGTTAAGTGTTAACTACTTAATAATTACTACAATAAGAGGGTTTAACTTTTTAATTAAATTATTTTTATATTTTATAAAATTAAATTTTTTAATTAATTTTTTAATTAAAAAAGCATTACTCAATTCTATATTTTATGACTGCAGAGTCTTCTATATATGCAATAAGATCAGATCCTAACGAGAAAGACAAACCCAAAACCCATTAAACTTTTCTTAGAGTGAACAAGCGCACGTTGTGCATCTCAGCCCAGTTTGGGAATCAGACCGGACAGACCTCACCCGCGGAACCTTCCGAAAAAAGCCTAGCCTGATGATGTGACCAAAGGAAGAAGAGCAGGCTCAGTCACTTTATAACTCCGCCTACATATGTGCTGGGAGAAATTAAATGGCCGCTGGCGTGGAGAGGGACTCTAACACATCCGTATATACGGATTTGAGTGACAAAAACAGATAACACTATAGCAGAGATACAGTTAAACGTCACTAACGAACAAAAGAAAAAGAGATAAAAGGGGAAGAACGTCTTTTTTTCCATCTAAATTTATACAAGCACCGTAAAACTCTATTTTCTGAATCTCAAAGCATCAATATTATCTAATTTATATAATATTAATTATATATATTATTTTGATTACTACACGTTTTAGGAAATTAAAGATATTTATAAGAAAATGATTGAAGGTCACAAGGATTATTGTTCAACTATCGCTATGAATATTTGTTCAAGTGTTTAGCCTGTGTTTTGTTCTCTGCTTTTTGTTTTGAATTGGAGATTGGTTCTCAGTAAATTGGCTTTACATGTGTGTATTCAAGAGCATTCCTTTTCTCATTCCACTTCAGTAAAAGTCTCTTTGTTTATAAAAGAAAGGAGAGTGGAAAATAATTTAGCTATAAAAATCAAGAAATTCATAAGCAAAAAATTATTAAGTGCATTCAAATGGAGTTGCTGTAACAATATGCTTATACCCTTTATTTAAAATAAAATATTTTATAAAAATTCAATTGATTTCTTATTTATTAATTTTAAATAAAAAAATTTTCACATTTCAAAAACAAAAAAAAAATTACTTTTTAATTAAGAAATTCAAAATATATAAGAATTATTTTCTTGCAAATAGATTAATCCAGACAAAGGCATAGAGATTTAGTGGAAGAATACTAATTTTATTTTTTTTTAAAATGGAAGAATGATAATTTTTAAGTTGGCCAACAACTCTACAACAAATATAAAAGAGCATAATCTCTGTATTGTTCAAATTAATTAATTCTTCTAAAAGGTGTCTACATTCATTGAACTTGAAGAAAATGACACAGTGATCAATAAATGATCACAACCAAGTAAATTTCATAATAATTAATAACAACATGGATTCTTTTTTCTTCATTCCCATTCACTTTAATTATGCCTACCTACTCACTGTCTTATTCATTTTACTTTAAATTTAAGTTTTTCTCACTCTTATTTAAAATAAAAAAATTTTACAAAAATCATTAATATTATAATTAATTATTCTTTTATAAATTACAATTTTTGTTTAATTATATATTTTTAGCCAAAATCACCTAAAACATGTCTAAATTCAATGAATCTGAGAAGGGTTGAGCCTTGAGGGACAAATTGCATTAGGGCAAATGCCTCTCACATCTCTATGCCACTTACAGGTTTCTCATGATTTCAGAATATTTTTCAACTATTTTCCATTAACTACTCTGTCACTACTTAATGGCTTGTATTTTATATTCCCTTTCATGTTTTTCTTTTTCATTCATTTTTTTATTTTAAATATTAATCTATTTTTAAAAAAATATATTCTTTTTTAACATACATTAGAAGATAAATTTTATTAGATTTTTCAGAATAATTTAATATATGAGTCATTTAATTCTTAATAAATCAATATATGTAGAGGTTCTATTAGAAAAAATAAATAAAAAAAATTAATCAATTATATGAAGAATAAATTAGGCAATGAAATTGTGTTGCAGTTGTTCTTGGTTCTAATCAAGTAATAGGGCATCCCCACGAGTCCATCTTGATTTCCAAGCAAAACGACGAGTCTCGCAAGACCCACTCTCTATGGTAAGCTTTCAAATTCCCATCCAAGTGAAAACCTTCTCTTGCATGCAGAACAATTAAGTTGCAGGATAGCTTCTTCATCTAAGCAAAGCATGAGAATGCTTGAGTAGCCTGTTAATGGATCTCGTCTCTTGGGCCTTGCACAACAAATTCTTCACTCCTTCACTCACCTGCTAATTATTTAATTAATTAATTCTCATGTGCATGAATCAAATTACAGAAGATAATTAATGATAATGCTTTTAAATAATTAATTTAGAACCTTTCCTAGACTTCCTCTTGCATAAGGGACTGTTCTTTGGTAATTAGCAGCAGTGGTGGGAGGAGATTTCCGGCTGGTTTCTTCCCTGAAAAGCAGTTTTCCGTTGCTTCTACTACGTGTAGTAATCGGAGAATTGTTCCATTTTCGATTTAGTAGAGTTGGAACCGTTGATTCCTTATGAAACAATGTAACCCAGAAGTTTAGATACTTGCATGATTTTAATGCAGTAAAGAGATTAAGAATAATTTTCATTAGATTACCAAAAATAAAACAGTGGCACAGTGCTTCAGAACCTCCAAATTCATGCGAACATCATCAAGACTCCTGTTTTTTATGCACTTGTGATTATGAGTTCAGACAGGAAGCAAAAATATATTCTGTAAACAAATACCTGTGCTTTTGCTGCCCAAGGCCAAAGTATGAAGCCAAAGTTGCCATCTTTACAAAATTAAGGATCACGTCAAGAAATAGAAAAAATCCCAGAAATAATAGTAATTTTATATTGAAAAATCAATGGATCACCTTTAGATTTCCAGCTCTTCTGCCAAACTTCTCAGTCAAGACCCCTAAAGAATCAATCATTCCAACAGGAACAGGTGCAGGCTTACCAATCTCCGCAAATGCTTCTTTAATACGGACACAATCAAATCTTTGGATATTATGTCCAGCCCATATTCTTCCATTCAAAATACTAAAAATCTTCTCAGCTACCTCTTCGAATGCAGGTGCATTTGCAACAGCGTCTCGAGTTATCCCATCACATCGACCAGATCTCAATGCAACAGCAGACAAGTCCTTTGGTCTTATGAGTGTACTAAAGCTCTCTAGTTCTACAAGTTTTCTTGGACACACTACGATTGCTCCGAACTCCAATACCCAGAAACGCTGTCCGGCTCTATTTGGCACTGTTGTTTCCAGGTCGAAGAACACAATCTCCGACACTCCTTCCTGGCATTGAACAAAGTTATCCATTACCCTTTTTTTTTTGTATTTACGTAGGTTCCTGTTTTATTTGGGGTTCTGGGTATTGTGTTTTCGATTCTGGACATTTTGCTATATATGTTATGAGATGATGAGGGAAAAGGCAAGAGTGCAAGATGAAATTTCCTCCCATATGAGTTTGATTGTCTTGTAGTTCACGTTAAGAGCTTAATTAGGCTATTTCATGGAGGCGTACGTTAGGATTTTTTCCTTGGGGAATGTCCCATGAAAAGTATATCCAGGTAGACAGGAATACTTCGTCATAAAAGGTAGAGAATGGCTTTTTTCTGAACCATTTTGGCAAGAAAAGTTTTGAGCTTTCTTCAACGGTAAGGCCGCCATGAATATTGAGCATGTTGGCTAAGTTTGAGACAGAGCCTTGTTCGTATTGTAGAGGAATTGATTCTTCTATTCCCTAATGTCTTGGATAACTTCAATCATTTCTCATGCTAAACCATTCTTGTATTGAATATTGATTTAAAATTAGCACACGGTTAATATTAGTTTGATTTAATCTCAGTTAGTTATTTTCTATTAAGATATTTTAGAGTCCATTTCCTTGTCTTTTATTGAGTCAAACCACCTTTATTGTAGTGGCATTATCTTTTCATTTATATTATTGATATTTTATTAGTTTTTTTATAATGCCTATTTAAAAGGCACTAAGTGGTGTACTAAAGTGTAAAGCAGATTAGACCATCAAATATGTTACAATCTTTGAATAAAGTCGTCGGTTCTCAAATTTAGTTTGCTAGTTTTAGTTAGCTATAGTTTTTAGCTATCTGATATGTTATCTAGTTTTAGTATCGCCCAAATTTAAATAACTAATTTTATCATCAGTTTTTTGCGATCATCTATCCCCTTTTCCCAACAAAAGTGGTATCAAAGCCAAATTTGTTCAGAACATTGGGCATTAACTCATGGCATCAAACGGCAGCACTGTGAGTATTTCTCAACTAGCAATTCCTGTTTTCAAAGGTGAAAACTTTGAATTCTGGAGTATCAAAATGAGAACTCTATTTAAGTCTTAAGATTTGTGGGACCTGGTTGAGAAAGGGTATCCTGACTCAGATGAAAGACCAGCTTGAAGGAAAATAAGAAGAAGGATTCCAAAGCATTATTCTTCATTCAGCAAGATGTGCACAAGTCAGTTTTTTCAAAAATTACAGCAGCAACTACTGCTAAAAATGCTTGGACGACCTTGCAAACGGTGTACCAATGCACTTCTAAGGTAATCACGATTAAACTTCAATTTTTTCATCGTGATTTTGAAACCTTGCAAATAAAGAGTGGAGAGACAATGCAAAATTTTCTCTCAAGAGTAGTTATAATTGTTAATCAAATGAGGTCTTATAGAGAAAAATCCCGGATCAAATTGTTATTGCAAAGGTGTTAAGGAGTTTAATCCCAAAGTTTGATCATATTGTGACAGTCATTGAATAGTCTAAAGACTTAGCCACATACTCATTTGATGAATTGATGGGATCCTTGCAATCTCATGAAGCGAGATTATGCAGATCAAATGAAAAGAAAGGAGAGAAAGCCTTTCATGTAAAAGGTGAAGCAGCTGGTAAAGGGCATGGAAAAGGAGGATACAGAGGCAGAGGAGGTCGTGGCAGAAACGATCGTGGTAGAGGCGATAGACAAAGAAATGAGCAGCATGAACAAAGAACAAAGAATCAGGGAACTAGCTTGGAAATTGGTGGATCTTCCTAAACACAAGAAAGCTATTGAAGTCAAATGGGTCTTTAGAACAAAGTTTCAAGTAGATGGTAGCATTCAAAAACAAAAGTATGACTTGTAATAAAAGGCTATTCACAACAAAAAGGTGTGGATTACTATGACACCTCTCCCGTTGCACGGTTTGAAATGGTGAGAACTCTTTTAGCCTTAGCTGTTCAATTAAATTGGCCAATCTACCAATTTGATGTTAAATCTGCATCCTAAATGAAGAGGTAGAAGAGGAAGTGTACGTATCTCAACATAAAGGTTTTGTTATTTGTGAGAAAGAAGAGCAAATGTACAAGCTAAGAAAGGTATTGTATGGGCTTAGGCAAGCACCCCGAGTATGATACAGTAAAATAGATAGCTATTTTCTATAGAATGATTTTGAACAACGTAAGAATGAGGCCACTCTTTATTTAAAGAGGTAAGGTACAAATGATTTTTTTTATTGTTTGCCTTTATGTTAATGATATGATATTTATGGGTTCTTCTTCTTCTCTAATTAATGAGTTTAAGCTGTGCATGGAGAAAAAATTTGAGATGTCAAATTTGGGGATGTTGCATTATTTCCTTAGATTAGAAATCAAGCAAGTTGAAGATGGAATCTTTGTGTCGCAAAGAAAATATGCAATTGATTTACTTAAGAGATTTAATATGTTGAATTATAAGACTGCAGCTACTCCTATGAATTTAAATGAGAAGTTGCAAGTTGATGATAGGAACTGAACTAGCTAATGCAAGCTATTTTAGAAGTATGATTGATGGCCTAATTTACTTGATGTATATAAAATCTGATATTGCCTTTTCAGTTAGGGTAATTTTCAGATTCATACACTATCCTTCAAAGCATCATCTTAGAGCTGCAAAAAGAGTCATGCGTTATATAGCTAATACAGTTTATTTTGGGTTGTGGTAGCTATAGATTTTAAATTATTTAGTTTTAGTGATAGTGATTGGGCTGGATGTTTGGAGGACAAAAGAAGTACTTCAGGCAAAATACAACATCCTTATCCTCATTAGAAGTAGAATATGTAGCTGTAACTGCATCAGCATGTCAAGGAATTTAGTTAAGAAGAATTCTTGCAGATTTATGGCAAGAACAGGATGGAGCAACTGAGATTTATCATGACAATAAAGCAACAGCAGTTGCAATGTCTAAAAATCCAGCTTTTCATAAAAGAACAAAGCATATAGACATTCGAGTTCACTTTATTTGTGATCTTGTGGTACAGGAGGTGATTTCATTACAGTATTGCAGTACAAATAATCAAGTAGCAGATATTTTCACAAAGTCACTTTCTTGAGACAAGCATGTCTATTTTAGAAATCAACTTGGAGTGTGCAATTTTGAATCAAGGGATATGTTGAATGATTTAAAATTAGCACATGTTAACGTTAGTTTGATTTAGTCTCACTTAGTTATTTTCTGTTCAGATTTTTTGGGATTTATTTTCTTACCTGTTATTGAGTCAAGTCACGTTTATTATAGTGATATTATCTTCTCATTTTTGTTAGTGATATTTTATTAGTTTTTTTGTAATATTTATTTAAAAGACAGTGAATCATTTTGCAGTGTACTAAAATATAAAAGAGATTAAATTATCAAGTATATTGTAATCTCTGAATAAAGTCATCAATTTTCAAATTCAGTTTGTTAGTTTCGATTAATTATATTTTTTAATTATATGATATGTTATTTAATCTCAATATCACTCAAATTTAAATAACTAATTTTATTCTCTATGTTTTTGCGATGGTGTATCTCCTTCCAACAACTTTTGCTTCCAATTTAATTTGGACGCACTTAAAAACAAATCAAGCGAGATAGATTTTAAATTTGTAAAGAGGTATATGTTAAAACTGAAGATTCCTTACCTGCACTACAGTGTTAACGCATCCATACATCCAAAATAAATTTTACTTAAAAAATAAATTTAGAAAATGCATTAATTTATATTTTAAAAAATACATTAAAATTTTACTAAAATTTTAAATAATCTAATAATTAATAGTTGCATTAAGTTTGAACATTAAATATTTTACGATATAATTTTTATATTATGAAAATGAATTTTTCAGTTTTGAGAATTTTTTTTAATATTTAAATAAAAATAATAAAGAGATTAATTAATAAATTTTTTAAAATTTTAAAAATATTTTAATATTTTTTCCTTATAGTCAAATGATTAATTAATGACTTTTTTTATAATATGAGAATCAAATAATTTTCTTTTTACTAATTATGCTCATCTGAATGATCAGCCAGTACGAAAGACTGCATCCAATATTGGAAGAGATATTATCTATATCCAATGGCTGGTGTGCTCATACGAAATTATCTTCTACGACAACGAGATGATACAAGTTGAAAGAGTTGACCGTACATTCGTGGGAGTATTGTTAAAAATTTGCAAATTTCAGGGAATATAACAATGTGTATACATTGTTCTACCATACACCTGCCCAGCTAGAGTTGCCGATTCAAGTTTCAGTCCCTAGTTTCTTTCTCCTTAGTTTGGCATAATTCAAATGAATTATTAATAAAATTTTTAAAGTTAAAAATAATTAAATTCTTTTATTAAAAAAATTGATTGAACTGAATTCTATAAAATTCTTAATTCCTAAGAGAGCACAGCGTAATTGTCCAAAGCAGATTTGAATGCTGTTCTGATTAAAGTGATTTTCAAAGTCAAATGGTGTTTCTACAAGAAACAGCCACAAACCAGCAGTAAAGATAAAATAATCCGACAAATGAGTCCCTCATAGTTCAGTTGCATATAAAACAATTTGGCCCGACGCTGGAAATGTTACACACAAAAGTACACAGAAATTCTTCCACATCGCTAATTAATACCAAGGCCTGCATAATCGTGACAGCAATGGGAAATTATCATATGATTATTGATGAAAAAAGAGTACAAGGAATGATCATAATTTATGTTCGCATCTATCTAATTCAAACAGGGACAACAGGCTTCAGTGGAACAAGTGCTTTCTTAATTCTCTCTACAGCTGCCTGTAGAGTGGTGAGAGATGCTGCATATGAGATGCGTATGCAGGAGTCGTCTCCGAAAGCACCCCCTGGGACTACTGCAACCTGCGAATCATTAGCCATACCTCTATTATGAAGACATTGAGTAATAACTTAAAACTGCTTCACATAATGTTTCTAAAACTTTTAACAGAAAAAGAATTTCATCCAGATCAAGGTATCGTCATAACAGGCAACTCTTGTTTATTTATGCTCACCCATGTCATGAAACAAACAGTTGAAAAACTTTCAGTTACAGTTATTGGGGAAATATTCAACAAGGAATACATACCTGTGCCTTGTCTAACAAGTATCGGCAGAGGGAATCAGAATCCTCAATTACACCAAAACCTTCAACCTCTACCCCATAGTAAGAGCTGAAATCAATGAAGAGATAAAATGCTCCCTGAATGCAGAAACAACAGGAATTACAAAATGGAACAAACAAGGAATAGGGCATAAAAAATAGTTCAGTATATCTCTAAGAGCTGGAACCCAACCTGAGGTTCTGATATCCCAACACCTTCCATTTCTCCGAAGTTCTTGATCAAGAAATCTCTCCTTTCCTTGAATGCTTTAACCATGGTAGATACTGCTTCCCCACCTGCATAGCCAAGTCCTAATGCGGCAACTGCTGCTTTTTGTGCAATACTGCTGGCACCTGAAGTGAACTGGGAAAAGGTAATGGTGACATCAACTAGAGTTTGTATAAAGGGCATGGTTTCACATGCATCATAAGAATGGGCATCATGGTAGTATAACTAATCAATAACAGCAGTATGAGTTATTCAGAGTCCTAATTACTGTCCAATTCAACCAGCTTTATGCTTGATGTAGGACATGAAACTAACCCACCTTGCTGAAATACATTTCCAATCATACTGTTGGTATACTGCATCTCACCCACTCAAATTCCTAAAGCTATTATCAGAACCCATTGAGCGCAGGAAAGGCCGCCAAGCTCATACAGAACTGGCCTGCCCTGGCCTGATTGAGGCCCGCCACTCAGGTTAGTCAGGAATGGGATCAGTGTTTATACAACACCCGCCCAATCAGCATTGTCAACAAAATTGGTATTTTGCATTTTTTTTTTTTTATCATATTGAACTAGGCATGCACAATGTTTGAAGTTCCCAACTTGACTTCAGCTTGGCCTCAATTTGAACAGGCCAAATAGGACAACCAAGTTGGCATTAATACTGTTCCCAACAGTTCAACGGCGGTTGAAAGCAAACAAAGCAATGTCCCTATTCATCAGATAGGGAAGTTCCATGATTCATGATCCACTACGAATCCTCCCAATTGCAAAATCTCATATCAAAGTACTATTGACACAAGAACTTGATCAGAGGGCTTTTTGAACTTTCATCTAGTAGTTAACATACATCAACTAGTTGCTGATTACAAAAAATTGTTGATTACTGAATCCTAACTAGTCTTTTTATGCAGCAAGTGAAAATGTTACTGGCAGATTTCCAAAGCTTCAGCTCTTTGCATGTTGATGAACAATTCACTATGTTACATAAGCTTTTTGGAGATATGAAAGGAAACAACAATTCCAAATCTAGAGATTTGGGTCTGGCAACCAAAACCTAGCTTCATTTATCTATTGCACTTCAGTCAAAACAAAAATTACAACATTTTGTATCTAAACTAATTCATTTGTTTCTTTCTGCTATCAACTCCTGATAAGCATAAAGAATCTTCCTTCAACTAATTATATTAAGTCAGTGGGACAAACGTAGGTTCCCATGAATACCCATCTAATTCCAAAGAAATTATCACTATTTGTTGAGAGAAAAACAAATACAAAGATGCAACATTCCAAGTACTTATCATCCATGGACATGTACCATAATTAGAGAATACCATCTTAAAACCCCTTTCATAAACCTACTATTAATTGCAAGAAATCCAAAGACCGAAAAGACCAAAAGGAAAAAAAAATGCACTAACATATATGCAATTCAGGAAGCATGACATTAATAAAATTAAAATAAATCCAACTCTCAGATCTAATAAACAGCTATGCGGCTGAAATTCAAATTCTCTTCTTCCACCTTGCTTAAGATTACCATATTTCAATTTAGGACAAGAACTACTTCATCCATCATATTGTTGAGCAGGTTAAAAGTGTATGGTTGAACAATGTCAGTAAATTCAAAAACCAATTGAATAAGCATTTAATCATATTTGAAATATAGAAGAATAATTCATCCAAGCATTTTATGTAAATTGATGTTTTGGTTAAAAAGGGGGGAAAATCAAACAATGCACAATGTACAGAACTGGTACGATATAATGAATCAGATTGGTAAGATGCACTACCTGGCTCTGGATCTTATTACAAGCTGCAACAAAGTGCTTAGGGCCAGCAAGATATCCAAGTCTCCAACCAGTCATTGCAAAAGCCTACAAGTTTCCCACCTTTAAAATATCAACCCCCACACTCATGCCTGGTAATTTGTGTAACTATTCACAACTATATAAAAAATTTTATGCAGAAACATGTCTACATTTAGGGCAAGACCATAAATAATATAATAATAAAGATGATAATAAACATCAAATGAAATCATATGAAGTTACCTTAGAAAAGCCATTCACAGTCAAAGTTCTTTCCCACATGCCTGGCAAAGATGCAAAACTCGTGTGTGTTGCTGGTGCATAAATTATGTGTTCATATATTTCATCAGATAGCACCTGGATGCAATTCAAAAGAGATTCAGCACCTACAAGGCCAACAAAGGACAGGACTCACAGTTTAGGTTAGTAAACATACCAGAAGCCTGGGATGTTTTGCCACAATCCTGGCAATCTCGTCAAGTAATTCTTTGGGATAGACAGATCCAGTCGGGTTAGATGGGGAGCAAAGAATTAGCAGTCTTGTTTTTTCAGTAAGTTTGGATTCAAGTAGCTTTGGATCCAAGAGAAAATTTTCAGATATAGAAGTTGGAGGAATCACAGGTGTTGCGTCAGCCAGCCTTGCAATTTCTGGGTAACTGACCCAGTAGGGTGCTGGAATAATAACCTGAGAGTAAGAGAAATTTTAGGCTATTAATGCTTCCTTCACATATAAAGAACTTCAGTGCTTGGGACACCAGATCTATTTTGCTAAGGATGTCATGTTGATTACTAAAATGTGTTCTCAAAAATGTACATATGCATGCAAAAAAATGGTATCTTTGAAATTCTATTTCTCTTATGGCATTGGAAAGGAGCTGGTCATTTGTCTGACAATTAGAAAATGTGATGAATCATGAAAAATGCCACATACTATTTCATGTCACACATCACTTTTGCAGCCAAAAAATCCAGAGAAACATTTCAATAAGAGGTGCTGCCAAATAACAACATATAATATTTTGAAATTCCATAAATTGCTAAAAATTCTCAACCTGATCATAAGCTGCACAAGAGGACAGGAATGCACTCATTGTCCAACATCAAATGGCAGGGGGGAATATTTTCATTACAAATCAATTTAGTAGCAGAATGGCACCATAATAAATGATTATACAAATATCAAAAATTTTTACCTCATCTCCTGGAGAACAAACTGCAAGAACTGCTTGAAGAATACTCTGCTTGGCTCCATTGCTAACCAAAATCTCATTAGGTGCATATGAAATGCCATTCTCCTCTGCGAAAAATAAATAAATAAAACAAAATACATAAGAATGACCATATGCATAATACACCAAGCACATTAATTTTTTAGAAATGTAAAACTGCTGCAAATTATAGACTGACCCTTCAGCTTATGACAAATTGCTGTTCGAACTTCTAATGTACCAGCATTTGGAGTATACCTTGTGTAACCTTCACGGACTGCATTTATCCCAGCCTAACTTTTCCACAACCAAAAAAATTTGCAACTCCCCTTATAAGTGCACATACTCACTTCAAAAGAAAGTACAGAAACAGCTAAAAAATGAATCAGAACTGCAAAATTATACCTCTGCTATTGGAGCTGGCGTATCAAAATCAGGTTCTCCAGCAGCCAAACGAATAACAGGAACACCAGCTTCTAAAAGAGCAGTGGCATGGTCCATTATAGACACAGTCTTAGAAGGTTTTACAGCATTCACTCTGGGGCTCAACGAAATATCGAGTTCCATCTCCTGGGTGCCACTTTCTTGTTTCACAACTGCACTTATTCTAGATGACCGTACTTGTCTAGTGGCCTCCAGAGATCTATAAAGTGAATATGTGGTTAAACAAACTGTGAATTTCGATAATGCTAAAACCAGAATCCTATCTGTCAAGTCAAGATTAATTTCTTAAAACTGATATAATAGAATCAGTCAAGTCAATATTAGGTAATCATTGTAAGAATCGAACTTTAAGGCCTTCACCACCTGGGTGCCAACAATTGTACCATCGAAATAAGATATAATTAAAAGAAAAAAATTGAATGCAAACGAACTCAGCAAATTAAAAGAAAGCTTAGTCATTCGGACGACAGCAACCAACCAAGCTTAATCAGTACGATCAATCTACCCAACACCAAAATACAGCCTACTTAAATTCAATATATAAAACCCATCAAAATTTAACATAAAAATTATTTCCTAGAGAAACAGTAGCAGTTTCAAGACTGAAAGCGCAGAATCAATTGAAAATATAGAAGGCAAAGGATTCGTTCTTACTTGAAGTGGCATTGGCAAGGGCGAGAAGGGAAGGATACGGATCCAGAACTGTGAGAACCCAAATCGAGTCCGATAGATTGAACCCCAAAACGCAAATAAGAAATCTTTGATGCAGAGGTTTGGAGAGAAGCAGCAGCCATAAGCGAAAAGAAGGGAGTTTTAGGTAGGAGTTGCTCTAGCTTGGATTGGTGGATCCAGAAAGGTAAGAGAGAATTGTTTGATAGTTTGAATGATTAGTTTGTAGCTTAGTATAAAATTTAAAGAGGGAAAAAGCAGTCGGGGTTGGTGGGAAATAGAAGTGGGAATGGTAGGTTGAGATCTTACGAAACTTAGCTTATATATCCATTTGGGAGATCATTCATCCTGGCCGTCTAATCTAATCATGAGGCGGCGCGTCAATGTCTTCCAGGAAATTGGGAGGGAACTAGAGGGTTGTGATTGATCCTTGATCTTAAGCTATAAAATTGAGAAATGAATCACAGTACACAGAGAGATGAAGGGAATATGCAGATTCGATCGGAAGCGCCAATGCTTAATTCAGCGAGCTCAACCTACTTCAGCCACCATTTAAATTAATATTAAAAAACAAAAAAGCAAAACAAAACACTTCTCTTCACCCACCAACCTTACCTACCCTGTCAAGAGGAGCTTTAAAATTTAAATCAACCTTTGTTTAGACCGATCTAATAAGTTTAAACTTATAAGTGATGTGGTCGAATGAAATTGTGTTGTAACAGAGAAAGAGAATTTAAAATAGTTAGTGTCTGAAATAGAATATATTCAAATAAGTAAACTACTCAAAAAGAAAATGAAAGAATTGTTTAGAATTTAGAACTATACATCAATCGGTTTAATTTAATATCGAATCAAACCGATTAAAATCTAAAGATCTGAGATTCAAAAAAATAGAGTTTTACAAGGGTTATGTAAACTTAGAAAAAAAAAACCCTTCTAGAGTGTCCACTAGTGACGTATAACAAATTGTCTGTCATTGGGCCACCTGTCCCTGCCATGTTGATTCGGACGTACGAGAATATCAGATCCCTGCCCCATACGTAACGGCCTCTGATTTCCCTCGGAGCACATGCGGATGGACCCACAAAACAGGTGGGTTGATCCCCTTCCTGATTCCGAGCGGAGCCTGAAGATAGGATTAAAGCTGAGCCCATATAGGATCTGTCTAATGGGCCGTATGGACTGGGTCGGCCTGATTGAGGAAGTTAACTGGAGCCCGGTCTTAAAGCTGAGCGGACCAAACCTGATTCATGCGGGAGACTTGAAGGCCTTCAAATAATGAGCTGGTACCATGGGCAGGGCCCCAGGCTGGGGTGAAAAAATCCGGCGATCATCAAAATCGATTTAATTGAATTTACTAAATATAAAAATTAAATTGAATTGAGTAAGTCAGAGAATCGAATTAATTTAAACTAAATTGATTTAATTCAGCTCTGTTCAAAATTAATTTTTTTAATTTATTTTCATGAACTTATTTAATTAGGCTTTAATTTCTCTAATTTTATTGAATTCTACCATAATTTGAGTCTAATAATATTTAATTTGAATTTAATGTATTCAATTAATCATAAAATCCAATAACTGTTAACCTAATATATTTAATTCAACATATAATCTACACGACATATCACATGCAGTCCATACTCCATATATTTCCATACTCCAAACTCAATCCTCAAATTAATAAAATACAAAATTAAAATATAATAACAGTCCTCAATTCAAATATAACAGTCATTAGTTCTTATATAATCCAAAATATCCACCAACATTTATATTTTCCATTTAATAAATATAAAACTTGCAAAAAGGTAAAATAGTTAAGCGTGAAATTCTAAAATATCCATGACAACAACTATGTCATCAACAATTAAGCCTCCATTCTTCAACCTCCATTCTTTGAATACCAATTGATTGCTATGAAAACATAAAAAAGAATAGAATAGTTAAGCTAAGTGAACAAAGTGATTAATTGATACATATATATAAATAATTACCTTCAACTATCTCATTTGTATTGCTTATGTCCACTTTTGTTAATGCTCAAAAATTAAGAAAAAATGACAAATTATGATTAAAAATGATACTTCCAAATAAAATATAAAAAAGCAAATTAAATAAGATACATATACCCTTCAAGTCTTTCAATATTTGCAATTTATTTTTCAATCGGTTTGCGAGGATAGGATTTTCGCAATTAATCTTGTATGCATATTAAGGTTTCCACTATTTTAGGAGTTAAAGAGCTCCTAAAACAATCAAGCACTCTACCTCCAGTGCTAAATATTGATTCTGAAGCAATTGTGGATATGGAACTACTATTATCTTTGACCATGTGTGATAAGATAGAAAACCTATTGCCATTCATTTTCCACTATTTTAATATGTCAAACTCTTCTTTCTCATCCAACACTAAAATATCCTCATTCAGGTAAGAATCTAAGTCGGACTTGCTCTTTGCTTCACCAATCTCTATTTTATGTTATAAAAATTGATGTCCCAATCTCATTCTCAATTTCTTTTTTTATCCTTCCTCAATAGAGGCGTCCCCCTTATCTTGGGAGCCATAAATGAGGCCTCCTCTCGAGTCTTATATTACTCGAGAGTGGTCTATAGCCTTTTAATATTTTGAAGCATTTCCTCATTATTCAGATTATTAAAATTTTTCTCGTTGATCATCAATAGGGTGTTTTGGCCACTGCCAGGAGTAGAGGAAATGATTACGCTCTTGTTGGCACTAGTCTTAACAGCAGCTCATGAGAATAGAAAGGGAATAAGAGATCGGTTTTAATCTAAATGAACAAAGAGAATTCAATGGATATTTTGACAACAGAACTAAATAATGTGGCTGAAACAAAACTGTGTCGCTATTGATCACTCTGCAAGAAAGAGAACATAAGGTGGTTAACACCTAGAGCAGCCACTCCGATGCTTAAGTCAGTAAACTGAAGAAAATGACGAATGTAAGAAATTGCTTAGAACTCAAGAGTAGTTGTGTAAGAACGCGTACCTTAGTCTCTACGATTATTAGCATTTATACTGTAAGAATAAGATCTACCCCGTTGATCATCAATGGGGTATTTTGTCCACTGCCAGGAGTGGAGAAAATGATTACGCCCTTGTTGGCAGCAGTCTTAATAGCATCTCATGAATTATCAACCATTTTAGAGAATAGAAAAGGGAATAAGAGACCGGTTTTAATCCAAATGAACAAAGAGAATTCAATGGATATTTTGACAATAGAACTAAATAATGTGGCTGAAACCAAACTATGTCGCTATTGATCACTCTGCAAGAAAGAGAATGCAAGGTGGTTAGCACCTAGGGTAGCCACTCCGATGCTCAAGTTAGTAAACTGAAGAAAATGGCGAATGTAAAAAATTGCTTAGAACTCAAGAGTAGTTGTGCAAGAACACGTACCTTGGTCTCTACGATTATTAGCTTTTATACTGTAAGAATAAGATCTGCCTCGTTGATCATCAATGGGGTGTTTTGTCTACTACTAAGAGTGAAGGGAATGATTATGCCCTTGTTGGCAACAGTCTTAATAGCAGCTCATGAATTATCAGTCATTTTAGATAATAGAAAAGGGAATAAGAGACCGGTTTTAATTTAAATGAACAAAGAGAATTCAATGGATATTTTGACAACAGAACTAAATAATGTGACTGAAACCAAACTGTGTCGTTATTGATCACTCTGCAAGAAAGACAACGTAAGGTAGTTAGCACTTAGGGCAGCCACTCCGATGCTTAAGTCAGTAAACTGAAGAAAATGGCGAATGTAAGAAATTGCTTAGAACTCAAGAGTAGTTGTGTAAGAACATGTACCCTGGTCTCTACGATTATTAGCTTTTATACTATAAGAAGATGGAGTGAATTATTCCATCTCCTGAAAATCCAGTTAGTACCGACTAATTAATAGGAGATCTCATTATTATTTGTATAATAGGGATCTGCTGAATTGCGTTCTCTAATGGTAATTTCCTGTGAAACCTCGTCCGTAGGTTGAGAGGGCGAGCCTTGATGAAGAGTTGAGACCTGAGGCGTTCGGATCTTCTTTTCCTCCGATGAGACCGAGTATCATCTAATCAGATCCTTATCACGAGACTCTATCTTCGAGTGCCAGCATATAGCCTGCCTTAGGTGATCATTGTGCTATATCAATAAGCATAAAAAAAAAAAATAAACTAGTTCTCTAACTTTTTATTTTGGTGAGTATTATTTAATAAGACCTTTATCATGTGGCCCTATTTTTGAGTGTTAGTATATGGTCTACCTTAGGCTATTATTATGCTATATCAATAAGCATAAAAAAAATATAGTTCTCTAACTTTTTATTTTGGTGAGTATCATCTATCAGACTTTTATCACAGTGACCCTATTTTCGAGTGTCAGTACATAATTGCCTTAAGCGTTTATTGTGCTATATCAATGAGTATATATAAAAAAAAAAACTACTTCTCTAACTTTTTTTTTTTAATAAAAACATAAATTTCATTAAGATTCAAGAACGATCAACTCAGAAATACAATCAGAATGTGAGAAAAAAACCTCAACCAGGCCCAGAATACCATGGCTAGCTCGAGCAAGCGCATGAGTTACACCATTAGTAGACCTACAAACAAAGTTAATAGAAATAGAAATCATCCCGATATAAGAGACTTACAATTAAAAAAATGCGACTACCAAATGATGACAAATCCTGATAATTGGAATTAGCTATAGCTTGAACCAAAAATTGAGCGTCTGACTTCACAAAAACCAAGGACCAACCACCATCATTGAACCAACTTAAAACTTTCCTAAAAGTTATGGTCTTAACCGTAGAAGTATTAAAATTACCAAGAATTCATTGTTGACGTGCTGTAATAAACTCACCATTCCATCCCCTTAAAACACAATCCATTCCCATAACTTGATGTAGAAATAATGCAACATCAACATTTAGTTTAAAACTTTCAATAGGTGGCTTTTTCAATTTGACGCAAACCGGAGCATTAACAACCAACTCTTTACAACTTCTAGCCGCTTCCCAATCTTGAAGAAGAGACTTTGCACACTTCTCTGACTTTTTATTTTGGTGCTGCTCATAAAAATTAATATGATATTTTTATTAAAAATTACAATATGTATCATTTAATAAAAAATAATTCATTTTTTAAATTATTTTTATAATAAATGTATTTACAAATTACTTTTAACTAAATATATTAATTTTTATTTATCACCTATATCTATATTAAATATGTAACAATTTAAAATTTAAAAATATTTATAAGTTCAAATTAATTTATAAACATTTGATACTTAAAACTAAATTACACAAGTGAACCCAAGCATCCTCAAGTCCTTAACAATTCCCCGATTTCGGTGCCTCGGTGACTGCCACTCAATTTAAATTAAATTGGGAAACTGAATAATATAATTCAATTTTATTAGCTAATTTATTTTGGTATAATCTTTCAAAAAACATTTTCTATTTTTTAGAATTGAATTATTAATTTCAACGTTTTAAAACATGTTTCATGCAAAGCAGAAAGTTCAATTTTAAATATATATCTCAGTTTTCAAATACGTAATTTATGTTATACTTGTTATGAACAAGTGACCGTGCATTAGTGATAAGAATGCTCAAAGATCATACAAACTTGAGTAGATGTTTTACTTCCCTATACTACCACCACTGATAGCTTCCTCATACTCCAGCCATTATGTTTAAGTTATACTGTATTCGTATACTTACGTGGACAGGACCTGATACACTACATTAGATTTGATTTCATGCCAGAATCGAATAAACAAACAGAAAAATGGAAGTTAAGGGAAGAGAACGTAGGGAAAATGTAAAACGGGTCCTGGCGAAAGCTTTGCATTCAGTAATCTATCGCAGAATTTTAGGCTAAAATGGGCTTTAATCCCAGCAATAAATTACCAAAGCCAAAGATATGCCTATGTTTAGTGGATTTGAATGGTTTAAAACCAGTTTTGACATAAAATTTTAAACAGGTATTTATTTGATGACTTATAACAAGCTATTCAAATTGCCTGATGAAGTAGGAAAATTTTATTTTAATAAGAAACTTATTATTTAACTTTTATATTATAAAAAAATTAATTGATTAATTTTTATATTTTATAAAATATATTAAAATAAAAATCTACTAATTAATATTTGTTATTAATTTTAATTGTTAAATATTAAAAAAAAGCTAAAATTTACTTAAAATGAAAGGGTTAATTAATATATTTTTTAATATCTAAAAAATCAACTAATGAACTATTTAAAATTATATAGGCTAAATAATAAAACATTTAACAGACTAACTAATGAACTAGTTCATTAAAATTATATAGACTGAATAATAAAATATTTAACAGACTAACCGATAATTATGGGTTTATTTCAATATATTTTAATGTATTTTTTAAAATTATAATCAACTAAATTTTCCCATACAGACTATATGTGGTTATTTTCCCTTTTATATAAATATTCTATGGCCCACAGTAATCCATTTATGTTGCTCTTGCAATATTTATGCCTTCATTTTTTGAAAAAAAAAAAATAAAACAAGCTTGACTACATTATTACAAATGCACAAGCATGTAAAGACATATAACATGAAAATGAAATCCCAATCGATAAACGCCAGAACTAATAAGTATTGCTTAATATTCAAAAGTTTTGAAACAAACCCCAACATTTCATTTTTTTTCCAAGGAAGAAGATTTCATTCAAATAATCAGATGGGATAAATCCCACAAAATACATCAATATGCTCCTACATCCATACTCATCCGCAAAGTTTGAAGAACAAAATAGCTACCCCTTTCAAAAAGAACATATTTTTTCCATCTACCTTTGCAGACACAAATGCTGTAGACAAGTGAGAATCACATTAATCTATAAGTTGATAGGTCCAAAGATTCTCTACCATCTGCGAACTGGTGGCATCACAAAAGCTCACCTTGATATTCATGTTTAGTTAAAATTTTGTCCATCAAGTAGCCTAAGTCATTAATCTTCAAGAACCTGATAGACTCAGAAATCCACCTAAAATGACAGAAATAAAAGCTATAACAAGCTAAATTTCTGCAAAATGGAATGAAAGATAACTAAATTTATGAAAAAATCCATGGATCTGAAAGTACTATCCTTATTAACTAAGAAACAGTTGAAAAAGCAAGAAAAAGGAAGAGAACGCAGTAACCCTTCAAACCAAGAAGAAGAGAGAGACTATTTCTAGAGAAAGAGCATAGAGAGAATAACATAAAACATGAACCAACCGTATTTCATTTCCAGGTTTATTCATTATTCATGGACTTAAAAGAGTATTATTTCACAACTAATGGAGTTAAATGCAAGTCCAACAGTGTAACCTTTTAATGACAACGGACAGCTCGCTAAACAAAAAGAACTTCAGCAACATAATTAGAATGAGATGTTAACGAGTAATTAAAGGTTCCTAACAAGTCAAGTCTCAGATCATTTTTATGCATCAGAATCAATTTTCATTACAAAATGGAGAAGTAAATTCTTAAACGAGCTATTACATGCAACTGAAAACATTCAAAATACAGGTCAGAGGCATAGAGTTAATCGTACTAAAAGGTACAATGAAACTGAGGAACACTACCTCAAATCCTGGTAGAAGAGGAATCAAAATCATCAGGAGCCACCCGGGCAATCCAGTTGCTGAGAGTTCGCTTAATATCCGAGTGATTAACATAAGCCAATTCATACATACTACACAAATTCACTACAAGAGTTTCATTCAATGCAACAGTGGGCACTCTCTCAAGTGAATTCTCCAAAACCTTGATTGAATCTGACAAATCCCTTAGGTACATCAAGCAGAGAGCTTTGTTATTGATGGCCACAGCATCCATAGGATCTCTCTCTATGCACTCCTCGTATTCCCTCACAGCCGACACATAATCCTTCCCAACCAAATACACTAACGCCTTGTTCCTATTCACCTGATTCCTCAACTCAACCTCGCTCAGTAACCCATAATCACCCCCAGCATTTCGTTCGTTCAACAATTTCTCAACCCTATCAAATGAACCCTTCGCCCCCTCCAAATCCCCAATTTGCATCTGTATATAACCCAATTTTGATAATAAAACAGGATCTAAATTACCACGAGAAACCAAATCTTTAATCAAATCCAAACAAACACCAAATTCTTTATTCTTCAAATGCTCACTAATTATGCCATTCATAACAAAAATCTCCCTTTTCCTCCACATTTTGGTTGAAATATCGTAATCTTGTTTTTCCTTTAGTTTTCCACGAACAAAATCGAGCAACATATAAAACCGATCTAATCCTTGTTGGCGGTTACCTAATTTTATCGGAATCAGTGCATGAAGCCACCGGAGAGAGAAAGGGACCATAGAACCATACCGATTAGGGTAGATTTTGGGATATGTTTCGTAACGGTAATGGTGGCTATCGAAATCATCGACGGTATCGATCTCAGTGAGAGCATCCTTAAAACGGCGTAGTTTGGCCAGAGCAAGGACGTTGTAGGCGAGATAAGTGAGATGGTCATGAGGTGTGTTAAGGAGAGACTGAGAGCGGGCACGAGCGACCTTGTCGAGGATCGAGCGCCAGCTGCCGCGGTTCGCAAGGTCTTGGAGAGAGGCGAGCTCGTGGGCAAGGTCATTGAGAGAACCGAATTGGTTCGATAGAGGATCAGCTGACGATGAGACGGGCTCGGGTTGAGGATCTGGTGTATCGGCATCCATGGTCCGCTGTGGAAGGTTGAAGTGTGTCGCCGGAGTTACTTGAGATTCGTGAGAGTGAGATTTGGAGCTATGGATAATTTGGGCAAGCAGTTTCGGGTTTGGAATTGCACTGGGGCAGGCGTAGCATGGGTAGCGATTCGGTGTGGCGTAGCTCAGAATAGCAGTCAGGCATTATCCTATGAAAGTATGGATACTCCAATCCAAGCAACAAAATAAACTATCGAAATTATAGTTTATTTTTAAAATTTATTTATTTATTAAATTAAATCTTAATGTATAGAATTTAAATCACAATTAAACTAATTACATATATTCTTCAATTGAATTTCATCACTATATATTTTTAATTTTACAACTCGGAAAAGAAAATTTCAATGCATACTCAGGGAAAAAAAAACTTGAACTGTAGTACCATTGTATTACAATTGAATATTGCACTTGGGTTGTTCTCTTTGTAAACTTGTATAAAAATTGGAACAGCCACATCTCACTCTAACCACATGTTTAAGTAGGGCTCAGAATCAATGGCTACAAGTTAGATCGTTGGATCCTTCATTCTTGAATTTGTTTTTGTATCATTTCTTTGATAAAATTCAATTGATGAGGTTAGAAATTGATGACAGCTGGGTTTCTTCACTTCAGTATAGGGCCAGACCCGCTAGGGCAGCTCATAGTCTGAAGGCTACTAAGTCCCCTCTAAGAGTCAGGGTCAGTCCATTCAGCTCAAAGACTGGGCTACAGTCCGATTCTTCAAATAGGCCGGTCTAGCTCTCCTGGCTCGATGGACAGATTCCCTCCAGGTCTAGTCCTAACCTCATCCTCCGGCCCAGCCCCGAACTAGGAGGGAGTTCAGCCCATTTCGCCTTGTGGGACCATCCGCATGCGCGCCCGGGGAGAATCAGGAGCCGTTATGCATGGGACGAAGATCTGATTCCCTCGTACGTCCGTATCAACGTAGCAGGGATAGGTGGTCCAATGATACACGTTCTGTTACACGTCACTAGCAGACAAAAGGAAACATATAAAAGGAGAAATATTCTCCTTTAGGTCTAAGTTTTTTCCAGTTTTACAGAACCCATTGTAGAACCCTATTTTCTGGATCTCAAATCATCAGAAATCATTGTCAGAAATGGTAGGTCAAGTGTGTGTACGACTCCCCTGATTGCTAAAAAGCTGAGATTTACAGCAGCTTCTTATAGCAATTGGAATTGCTCATCATAGAGAGGAACCATCATAACACGCCATTACAGGAACATCTTGGATCAAGTATTTAAGGCTCAAGAAATTTCTTTAAACACATACCTTCAACTACCAGAGTTGTTGTTGACTACTACTAAGGTAAGCTTTTCAAAGTTTTAGTTTAATTAATTCTCAATTAATTTAAATTTTCCTTTTGCAATAGAACTCATTACTTAAGATTGATAATTATGAAATCAGTCATAGTATTGATGAATTTTTCATTTCGTTTATATAGTATGAATTGATGTTACGCAATAATTGCTAGTAAATTATGAACCGTCATATTAAGACGGATCACGTGGTAAAGGGGTAATAAGCTAATACGCGGTTTCACTCGTAAAAAAAAATATTTCAGACATCATAGTATCTGATTCTTCATTAAAACTCGTCTTTTTTTGAAAAAGTTAAATTTTCACATAAAATTACCGTTAATAGGACCATCCAGCAAAATTTTCATTACGTTTGTAATCACCGGATCCCCGATTAATTAGCCGGTGGAATTTCTTATCAATTAGTCGACACCAATTGAATTTCTAAGAAATATTATATTTAACTTTATCTTCTTACATATAAAAACTAATGATTATAGAGATAAAAATATGCAATTCTTACACAATTGCTTTTGAGTTCTAAACATTACATTACGCTCGCCCTTCTCTTCAGTTTATTGACTTGAGTATTGAAGTGACTGTCATAGGCACCAACCATTTCACATTCTCTTTCTTACAGGATTGACCGATCGCAGCACAGTTCTATTTCGACTACATTATTTGATTCCACTGCTAAAAAATCCATTGAATTCTCCATGTCTATTTAGATTAAAAGCGATCTCTTATCCCATTTCTCTTAAAAAGAAATATTTTTTTCTTTCTTTCGAAATAGCCGGCAATATTACGAGTTTGCTAAGATTGTTACCAACGAAAGCGCTATTATTTCTTCCACTCCTAACAGTGGACAAAACACACTCTCAATGGAAAAATCCCAAAAGTACACGAGACTGGATGATGGAGCCCAAACGTTAAGAAATGACAAGAGGACGAGTAAACAGCAAATCCAAAAGGCGAAAAGGTGAAAATATGAAAAAGATCATAGGAGCTACCTGGTGTCCAGAGGAAGAAGTGATTGAGATAAGTATAAGAATTACATTCCATTGAATGATTCACGGACATATATTTTAATATGGATCAAGAAAAATGACAAAAAAGTCAAATGGGCTCCTAAGTTGAACCCTAAGAAAGATGGAAGGCGAGATAAGATCAAATACTACCATTTTCATGAAGATAACGAACATACAATGGAGGAGTATTGGCAGCTGAAAGATGAGATCGAGAGGTTAATAAGAAACGGCACACTTCAACAATTCACCAGAAATAGTAGAGAAGATAGGAGGCCCGAGGCCGAGATAATAACTTCTGGAACCACCCCTTCATGTAATTGCAGGAGGACCAAGTGACAATAAGGGTCTATAGAAGTAGAACACAGATATTCAGCTCCAGAATCAAAACCCCAAGTTTTGAAATTAGTCAAGTTAGAATACTGAATCTTTTAAATGTTCTTGAAAGCATATTTGTAATATATAATAAAACTATAATATATTCTTCAGTCTTTTTTTATATGTAAATTAGAAGCGTTGGATGAACGAGACCGATGAGACAAAGAACCAATGCCACAAGGCGAAAATCTGCCATACACATATCTGGGTGTTAGTACCGATCAACTAAGACATTTTATACCAACGCCACAAGGCAGGCAGGAATTCGCCGAACGAGCCACAAGATGGGAATCCGCCAGACACATGTTCGGATATTAGTCCTATCAACTAAGGCATTTTATGCCGAGGCTATAAGGTGGGTATCCATCAGGCGAGCCATAAGGCAGGAATCCACTAGGAACATGACCGTGTTAGTCCCGATAAATAAAAATTTCAAGGCCACTGTAATACCCGGCTAGACTCCGGTATCGGAATTCCTACCATCCGGTGGAATTTGGGTGTCGGAAACCTCTAGAAGGGTAAAAGCATGTTTTTATAAAATGTTTTCATGTATTTTAATGTTTTAAGTATGATTTTAAATAAGTTGTTGCATGAAAATTCTTTAAGGAAAAACCCAGGTTCGGCCGCCGAAACTCACTTTCGGCCGCCGAACATGCATGGACTTTGGGAGGCACGTTAGGCCCCCGAAAGTCTAAGTGAGGGAAGTGCAGGTTCGGCCGCCGAACCTTATGTTCGGCCGCCGAACATTGCATGGATGCGGAGGCACATTCGGCCCCCGAACGTGGCCTGGCCAGCCACTATAAAAGGGTCCCCTTGGTCCGCACGGGCGAGCTTTTTCTCTTCCATTGTCGGCCAAGGTGAGTCTCCACCGCTCCTCCCTCGATCTTGAGTGTTTCCTCTAGATCTTTCATGGTTTTAACGAGTTTTCATCTTGCTTTGAAGTTTTAAGCTTTTGAATCGAGTTTTGAGCAAGTTTTGAGCTTGGAGGCCTAAGGAGCTAGATTTCTCCCAACTCCAAGTTAGATCGCCTCTACTTTCGATCTTCAAGAGGTAAGGGTCGATCTTGAACTCTTGTAATGTTTTAAATAAGTTTCATGTAAGATTCATGGGGTAGAATGGCATGTTTGGGAATATATGTATATTTGAGTAAATGTTAGGTTTTTGAGGTTTGTTGAACAATGTAGCTTGATTGTGTGTGATTGAAGTGTTGTAGATGGCGTATATGCATGTTTGAGACCCCTAGGAACTTGTATGTGTGTTTTGGTTGAGATATATGCACGATTTATGGTTTTGGGAGGCAGGAGGTTCACTTGAACCAAGTTTCTGCCGTTTGGCAGAAACCAGGTTCGGCAGCCGAAGGGAGTTTCGGCCGCCGAACCCCTCTTGTGGAGGCAGCTTTCGGCTGCCGAAGGTGCCCCCGAAAAGAGACTTTCGTCTCTGTCTGACACTTTCGGCCGCCGAAGGTGCCGCCGAACCTAGCTGAGTTTCGTCTCTGTCCAGGACTTTCGGCCGCCGAAGGTGCCGCCGAAGGTGCCCTGTTCAGCCATTTCATGCATATTTTCTGTGATGTTTTCATGATGTTTTAGGGGATTTTTTGGGGGACATATTAGAGTTATGTTTATATATGTTTGGTCCCTCATTGGAGTCCACCTGTGTAGGTTCGGACCCGAGGAACCGAGGACCCCAGCAGTGAGTGAGCTGCTTCAGTGTCTGGTCAGAGCTAGCCAGAGGTGAGTGAAAACAAGCTTAATGTTTTAAATCAAGTAATTAAATGTTTTGAGCATGCTTCACGCATCATGATGATATGTAATAGGATGATTGCATTAGTTCACGAATATGTTGCATTGCATTTTCCTTTGCGCTTGTGGGTGAATGCTGTATGATCCAATTAGTCCACGAGACTTAATATATGATATAACAGGAAGACCAGGACCCCATGCTACGGCCTGGCACGAGACTTTATGTATGTTATGACAGGAAGACCAGGACCCCATGCTACGGCCTGGCACGAGACTTAATAGATATATGATGTGACAGGAAGACCAGGACCCCATGCTACGGCCTGGCACGAGGCATTATGTATGTTATGACAGGAAGACCAGGACCCCATGCTACGGCCTGGCAAGAGACTATGTTGGGACTAATTGGTGACAGGTTCACCCTTGATGTGGATTGTCTGTAATATGATGCATTTCATGAAAGCATGAACTTTAATATAATGTTTTTAGTTTCTGCTCACTGGGCTTTTAGCTCACCCCTCTCCCCTAACCCCCAGGTTTGCAGGTACGGGCTTGATAGAGAAGAAAAGAAGAGAAAAGTCATATGTATGTAATAGCTAGAGTATGTGGACATGACAAATGATAAGAATGTAATTATGTTGTTGAGGATAGAGTTGTGCTTGACCATAGTATATGTTAATCCCTTGGTATGTACATGATCTTGTGTTTTGATATTGATGTAAACCAACTCACCATATGATGTATAGCCCTTGAGGCTTTGATGAGATCCCACAGAGGGATTAATGTTTATGTATACGATGAATACAGTGCATGCACAGGTTGAGTTTGGTGTATGAAGAAAAAGAAAAGTTTTTAATTCTTATGTATGTTTGTTGATCATGTATGGGATTAAACAGGTAAACAGGTTGTATGTAGGCTTGCTACGGGTTCCGGCGGCCTTAAGCCGACCTGAATCCTAGCGCCGGTAGCGGTCCGGATTTCCGGGGCGTTACAGCCACAAGGCGGATATCCGCTAGACATATATCCAAGTGTTAGTCACGATCAACTAAGGCATTTTATGCCAACGCCACAAGACGGGAATCCGCTAGGTGAGCCATAAGGCGAGAATCCGCTAGGCACATGTCCGAGTGTTAATCCCGATCAACTAATGCATTTTATGCCGAGGCCATAATGCGAGTAGCCGCCAAGCGAGCCACAAGGCGAAAATCTGCCAAGCACATGGCCGGGTGTTAGTCTAAATAAATAAAAGTTTTAAGGCCACAAGGCAGGTATTCGCGAGGGGAGCCACAAGGCAGGAATTTGGTAGGTACATGACCGAGTGTTAGTCCCGATAAACAAAGACATTTTACACCAAGGCCACAAGGCGGGTATCCCCAAGTGAGTACAAGGCGGGAATTCACCAAGCACATGACCAGGTGTTAGTCCCGATAAACAAAAGTTTCAAGGCCACAAAGTGAAAATCTGCCAGGTACATATCCGGGTGTTAGTCCCGATCAACTACGGCATTTTATGCTGATACTACAAGGCGGGTATCTGTCAGGCGAGCCACAAGACAGAAATCTGCCAGGCACATGATCGGGTGTTAGTCCCGATCAACAAAGAGATATTTTATGCCAACGCCACAAGGTGAAATCTATGGGTGAGCAGTATTCGGTTCAAATCAAAAAAATCGACCGAACCGAATTAATTTGAAATTTTAGTTCAGTTTTTTATTCATTTCGGTTCGGTTTGATTTTTAATTTTAAAATTTTTTATTCGATTTTAATAAAAAAACTGAAAAAATCGAACCGAACCGATTAATAATAATAGTATATTATTTTCAATAATACAAAGAGATTAGATCATATTAAAATTAAAACATTTCAATTAAATTTTAAAATACTAAAAATAAAGTGTAAAAAATAAAAAATTTATTAAAAATTCAAACTGATCATACCATACCGAATCAGACTGATTCTGTTCGATTTGATTTCTGATCAAAATCGATTCGGTTTTTATAAATACTAAAATTTTAATTTTCAGTTTATTCGGTTTGGTTCAGTTTTAAACTGAACTGACTGAATGCTCATCCCTACGAAAATATGCCCGGCACTTGACCGGGTGTTAGTTCCAATAAATGAAAGCATTTTATGCCGACGCCACAAGACGAGAATCCGCCAGGCACATATTCGGATATGAGTCCCGATCAACTAAGGCATTTTGTGTCGATGCCACAAGGTTGAAATTCACCAGGCACATGACCAAGTGTTAGTCTCGATAGACAAAAGTTTCAATGCATTTTTTATGCCAAGATCATAAGGCGGATATTCACCAAAATTGAGGACCGGGTGTTAACCCTGTTAACAAAATTGACTAAGTGATTTATGTTTAATTCGACCATTAATTAGTGAAAATACTGGACGAAGAGTTCCAGCTATGGTTGAGTATCGATCCTAATACACTTAGTGAAAATAATGACGAAAAGTACAGAAGGAAAGATTCCTCATTAAAAAAAAGGGCAATCGTCATCTATAGGCAGGAGCAAGCAAAGCCACGCGAGTATAGAAGACCAATCTAAGTAGGCCACGTGCCCTAGATTGTAATGACAATTATCACCTTCGAATTTGAAGAATCGAAGACCAGCAAGAGATCTTCTATATCTAAGTAGGCCACATGCCTTAGATTGTAAAGACAATTATCACCTTCGAATTTGAAGAATCGAAGACCAGCAAGAGATCTCAGATGTTACACAATAATCGTCCAAAGTAAGTCATGAGATGTCACCTTAAAACAAGTTTACATGACAAGAGTCTAATAAGCTGATATGCGGTTTTATTCGTAATCGAAGACCAGCAAGAGATCTTCTATATCTAAGTAGGCCACATGCCTTAGATTGTAAAGACAATTATCACCTTCGAATTTGAAGAATCGAAGACCAGCAAGAGATCTCAGATGTTACACAATAATCGTCCAAAGTAAGTCATGAGATGTCACCTTAAAACAAGTTCACATGACAAGAGTCTAATAAGCTGATATGCGGTTTTATTCGTGGAAAGGAAAATCCGAACACCGTAGCACCCGATTCTTCATCAAGACTCGCCCTTCCCTGAGAAGGTCGAGTCTTCACATAAAGTTATCGTTAGCAGGGACTATGCAGCAAGATTTTCGTTACGCCTGTAATCACGGGATCTCTGATCACTTAGCCAGTGGAATCTCCTATCAATTAGTGGGCACCAACCAAATTTCTAGAAAATGCTATAACTAACTATATCTTTTTACAGTATAAAAACTAATAATCGCAGAGACAAAGATATGCACTTCTTATACAACTACTCTTGAATTCTAAACATTACATTACACTCGCTCTTCTCTTTAGTTTATTGACTTGCATGTTGGAGTGGCTACCATAGATGCTGACTACCTCATATTCTCTTTCTTGCAGGATTGATCAATCGTGGTACAGTTTTATTTCGACCATCTCAGAAACTTCATTAATTAGTCATTAATTTAAAAAAAATATTTCTACTAATTAGATGCTCCAAAAAAAATTTTATTAATTAATTTATCAGTTTTAAAATATATATTAAAATATTTATTTTTTTATTTTAAAAAATTTATAAATATATGTAGAGAATATTTTAAATTTTTTTCTAATATTTAATGGTAAAACTATTAGAAGTTTTTAATATCTTAATAATTTTTTAATATATTTTTAAAAATAAAAAGTTAATTAATAAATTCTCTCTAATGATTAAATTTTTCTCGCATCAACTTAGTTCATTTATGATAAATAATTCTCTAAAATATTTTATTGTGGATTTGAATCTTAATCGGAGACGATGGGTAACTCCCATTCTTACTAGCGATAATCATCTCATTAGGTTAACTGTAATAGTCCTAATGTCAATGTTAAACATCACCAGCATCTCACCATTTCCGTACTGTAAAGGGTATGATTCACTTGATTTTCGGAGTGATTGAAGGCTTTGCCTTATCTTATGGATGAAATTGGCTAAAAGTTACACTTTATATCAAATATTGTTCTTATCTAAACTGAGTTTAGATGAATTTGTAATGAAATGCATAATGTTTTATGAAAATCAATTATCATTTTACATTAAATTTGATCTAAATAATTTTTTTCAGAGTTTAATCTAACTCTTTCACTATTAGAAGTAAATTGCTAGCTTGAGGATGGTCTTGTCAAACCGTAAGACTTTAGAGATCAGCAGGAAACGCAGCGTTATGAGGAGAGGAGAAACTTTTTTTTTTTATTTATAAAAGGGCTACTCATTTCATTTCAGGGGCAAAACATTTATTACACAATTCAACACAAAGGTTCTCACACCATTTGCAGGCATGGGGAATGCCTATAAGGATGGAGACACAGCACAGGGACTCGATAGACCTACGGTGATCAGTTGGGTCCAGTCCTTACTGGTAATCAACTAGTCACTCCCCTCTAAAAAGTCTTAAGGACAAATTTAGCTGTGATAGAAGAAAATATTAATATATCTGAAATGACACCCTGACGTTAAATAATTTTTATTTATTCAAATATATTTACCTTAAATTAAATCTTTGAGTGTGAAATTTTCTTTTGTTTGTCCTTTACGCCACTGAATGATAATTAATGTTGGCCTCACTTGAAGATATCATTCAAGCAAATTTTAAATTAATTTTTACACAATTATAAATGATTTAATTTAATTTAAAATTAAAAATTAAATAATAATTTAATTTAAAATTAAAAAAATGAATGGAATGCTTAATATATACAATTAAAATTAAAGAGATTAAATAGCTTAATTTTTATAGTAATAAATTTGACGGAGTCGCAGATGAAAATCTTAAAATTTTTTTAATTTTATTGAAAAAGTGAAAGTTAAATGTCGACATGTTCCTGTTACGCAAGCTTTAGCGACGATCAAAACGCGTTGATGATTGATCCAAAGCAAAAGTCCTTATAGTTTTTATTTATTTATTTAATTTCTGAAACCTAAAACAATTGATATAATTAAAATATCAAAATTTGAACAATTCACAAAATTAAAAATTTAATTGATAACTAATCTAACGATGTCAACAATTAATTTAAAACTGACCTCTTCAATTTATATTTTAAATTTCAAAGTAAATTTTATAAATAATTATATTTTTACTCAAACAAACTCATCAATATATAAATTAATTGAGTTCACATAATTAATAATATAATATAATACTTATTTAAAATATATCATAAATTATTATATTAATAAATTTTCAGATATCGCACTAAAAAAAATTTTAATATTTTAACTATTATACTCGGTATTCAGAATAATATAAAATTTATATTTTTCTGAACTGGTTAAAATTTTCATTCAAATTTTCAGGAGATTCATTAATTAATTTTATTTTCTTATCATATGAAAATAATATTTTTTTAAAAATGCGAATCGGAGATTAAAAGAGTACAACGGAGACATTTCAGATTCACTTAAATGCACTTACCACCAGACTAAATCTATGAATGTAAAATATATATTTTTATATATTTATTTTAAATTTTTATTTTTTTACACTCGTCATTTATAACATATTATAAATTTAAATTTCGAAGTTATTATCCATAAATGCGAACCATCTTTCTCTTATACTTGACCAATTATATTTAAATTTATTTTCAATGGCATTAATTAATAATCTAAATCAAACTAACAATTCAAACCTAAACAATTTGAATCCGTAAAGTTTTTAAGAAAGGAAATTAAATAATTAGTCTACTTTTGACTGATTTGATAGCATAAAAGAAAAGAAAAATAGGAAAAAAAAATTGGTTTACCAACAAAAAAGAACAAGAAAAGTCTCAGTCTCTACAGTCAGTAATTGGAATGAATATTCTTTGAACTTAAAATTCATAAATTTGCTGTTCATCTTTGAATTGACTTGGATAAACTTTAGAAAAATTTGAAAGTAGGAAAAAGAAAGGAAAGGAATCTACAAAGATGTTTCTTTCATCCATAAATAATTACAAGTGATAAATTAAATCATTTTAAATAATCACAAATTTAGAATAAAAAATTTTAAAAAATTTAATTTAATTCATTTCTGTTTTATCATATTTTTTATTTGCAACAAAAAATTTTATTTTTTAATTTATAAAATTTTTATTTTAAAGAATACTATTTATTTTTTTATTAATTTTTATCGAACACATAAAATTAATTTTAATATTTTTTTAAATTAATTTATTTATAAAATAAAATATTATGACGTGTATATCTAAAGAATAATGGGTTCAACAAAGTGTATTCTTCCTAGAAAACACCTATCTAATTAAAATTAAAATTTTAATATATTTTATAAATATATAGAATGTACTAAATATTCAAAATTCATTTATATTTTTCTAAAAATTAAGATGTATTTTTTAAAAAAAAATTATTATTTAAGAGAAAGAGAATATTGTATAAAATATTTGAAAATTTTTATGAGAAAATCTTTTCAATTCATGAATTCAAAGACCTTAAAATTAAAATCTTAGTTTAAAAAATCTACTCTCTTCCAAAGCTGAATCAAGGTTTATTATAAGCCTTAAAAAAAAAAAAAACTTTTCATTTTGTAAAAAAATACTCCAAAGAAAGAATAAGTATCAAATCATAATTTAATCATTGAAGAATATTAAATTATTATAATAATAAAAATGACTTTTTCTCATTATGTTTATCTTCTTTGATTTTTCCTCCCATTACTTTATTTTCCTTCAACCCAAACATAAGTTAAGGAGAAAAGATTAGAATTAAGGAGATTGCTTAGACTTCGTTGCAAGCAATGATATTCCTTGAAATTACAGAAAATTGAAATATCAACACGGTTTAATTATACTGTTCTTTCATAAATCATATTAAAGTCTTTCTTTATTTAGTCATTTTTTTTAAAAAAAAAAGTTGTTTTTTAAATTAATAATTCGAAAGCAATCATCTTTTGCCTCAATTGTCAAGATGATCTGTTACCACTAAACTATGTTTCCTAAAAATTATTCCATGAAATTAAAGTTAATAATCATTGAGATTGAATATGCCTTTTCTTTTATATGATTAGATAAAATTTTATAAATCACATTATTTAAAAAAAGTTAAATTACTATATTATTTTTAATCAAACTAAATTTCAATATTATATTGTAATTTACCATTGAATTTTTCAAATTCAATTTAATTTTGAAAATAAAAATATGAATAGTTTAAAAATTTGCAGTAAAGAGAAGACGGTAATCAAATCACACTCCACACGATAAGCCCTTGCACTCAACTTGATTCATGTTTGATTGAGACCTTCTTTGTGTTAATCTACACAACTATATTTTTTTAAAATTTTTAGTTTTTTTCTTGTGGGGTGGGTAGAGCAGGTACGTTGGTCAAAATCAGAGCTTACTATAAAAGGAGAATATCAGTTCCCTACCTTCTCAGCTTGGAATTTGAATTGGAATAGCCACATACTATTTCTCTATATTCATTTAGTTTCAGCTAAACAGATTTGCTGACATGGTGAAGTTTTCATATAGCACAAGATCTGCCACAAATTTCTTCTTCTTCTTTTTCCTCTTCTTGCTTTCTTTAACAAGTGTACCAGTTGCAGAGGCCAGAGTTCGTTATTACAAATGGGAGGTTAAGTATGAGTTCAAGTCTCCTGATTGCTATAAGAAGTTGGTTATTACTATTAATGGCAGAAGTCCAGGACCCACAATCATTGCACAGCAAAATGATACCATCATCGTTGAAGTTAAGAACAGTTTGTTAACAGAGAATCTTGCAATCCATTGGCATGGAATTAGACAGGTTGCTCAATCATCAGATTTTCCATTTTTCTTTCTAATTCAGAGACCCATTTCTTGAATTAGATTTTCATGTGTTTTTGTGTTGTGTATTCACAGATTGGAACACCTTGGTTTGATGGAACAGAAGGGGTTACTCAGTGTCCAATTGTTCCTGGAGATACCTTCAAATATCAGTTTGTCGTCGACAGAGTAAGTTGTAGCTCAGGATTCAAACTCGAGATTCCTGATTTTTTAGAACAATTTGCTGATGTTTTAATGAATTTGCAGCCTGGAACATACTTGTATCATGCCCACTATGGAATGCAAAGAGAGGCAGGGCTTTATGGATCAATTCGTGTATCACCACCTGCTGGACAACCTGAGCCATTTGCCTATAATTATGATCGAAGCATCATCCTTACTGATTGGTACCATAACAGCACTTACGAACAATCAGTAGGATTATCTTCGATTCCCTTTGTCTGGGTTGGGGAGCCTCACGTAAGTAGAGCAGACAGCTTCCTAGTCCAATGCTAACTATATGAACTCGTCAAGATTGCAGTTTGCTAATGTGGGTAACATTTTCTTTTTCAATTTTTCCAGTCACTGTTAATACAAGGAAAAGGAAAATTCAACTGCTCAACTCCAGGGATACCAGCTGGTGTATGCAATGCTTCAAATCCTGAATGCTCTCCTTATTCGATGACGATTGTCCCTGGAAAGACATATCGGCTCAGAGTTTCTAGCTTGACAGCCTTATCAGCTCTCAGTTTTCAGATTGAAGGACACAATATGACTGTTGTGGAAGCAGATGGGCACTACGTTCAACCATTTGTAGTTCAGAATCTTTTCATATACTCCGGCGAGACATACTCTGTTTTAATAAAAGCTGACCAAGATCCCTCCAGAAACTATTGGATGACCACCAACGTTGTCAGTAGAAAACCATCAACCCCACCTGGCCAAGCCATCTTTAACTACTACCCAAACCATCCCCAGAGGTTTCCTCCGACGACTTCTCCGTCTGGCCCTGCATGGGATGATGTTGAACCAAGGTTTGCTCAAAGTCTAGCCATTAAAGCTCACAAAGATCACATCCACAAACCTCCCCAAATCGCTCATAGAAGTATAGTAATGCTCAATACACAAAATAGGGTAAACGGTTTTACGAGATGGTCAGTGAATAATGTCTCCTTCAACCTCCCACACACCCCTTATCTTATATCACTGAAGTACAAACTAAACCATGTGTTCAGCCAAGTCCCACCTCCTGATGGCTATGACTTCAAGACTTATAATATTTATAATGTTTCCGACAACCCAAATGCTACAACTAGCAATGCCGTTTATCGCCTGGCCTTCAACACAACAGTGGATGTTATTTTACAAAATGCAAATTCCATGAATAATAATACAAGCGAGACACATCCTTGGCATCTCCATGGGCATGATTTCTGGGTTCTCGGCTATGGAAAGGGCAAATTTGACATATATAATGACCAGAACAAGTTCAATTTGGTGGATCCCATAATGAAGAATACGGTGCCGGTTCATCCTTATGGATGGACTGCTTTGAGATTTCAGGCAGATAATCCTGGCGCCTGGTTATTTCATTGCCATATTGAATCACATTTCTTTATGGGAATGGGAGTGGTGTTTGAGGAAGGGATTGACAAGGTAGGAAAATTGCCCTCCTCTATTATGGGCTGTGGTGAAAGTAAAGGTTTCAACAGGCCATAGTTCTTGAGGAAATTAACCATGCTGCCTAACATTTACTGGTTTATGGGATTTTTGTCTATCCAGACTTCCAACAATCTTAAAGTTATTTATTAGATGCAGCGTCAAACTCATTAATGTATTCTTTCATATGCTCCATAAAAAAAAGTTATCTCAGTACTTCTTGAGTTAAGTAATCTATTGGTGATTTGTAGAGTGCGATAGGTCCTTCAAAATGTGTTAGTACGCAATCTTCTTTGAAGATGTGTATGTATGCGATGTCAACTTTTTTTTTTTTTCTCGTTTGATGTACACATATGATTCTTTTGTATAATACAAATTTGTATTCAAAATTGAAATAATTGAATCACAAGACTTTTCTTTTGTTCTAATTTTTCTTTAAAAAGAAAAAGAAAAGGAAAAGAAAAAGTAAAAGTGAAGACACACTTTCCATTATATGGCAGTCTGGGAGATTGCAATGTGATGGACAACCTGAAAGTTTCACATGTAACATTTGCTTGCAAATTCTTATTCAAAATTTAAAGTTTCCCTTTACAAATAATAATTCAAAGATTTTTGTTTGTATAATATAGGAAGCATGAATATGGTACAGATGATAAAGTCATTAAAGTATAAAAAAAGTAATTTAAATTATTAAAAGTAATTAGATCTAGTTTGTTAGATTTTCTTTCACCTTTAATTTAAAAAAAAAAAAATTAAAATGACGAGTTAGAGTCTTTATATTTATATATGTTAAAATATTCTCTCATGATAAGAATGAGTTTATTAATTGTGTTTGACTTTTATAATTTTATTAATATAAATTGAAATTTAATATGTACCCTCTTCTTTCCTCTCCTGTCCATAGTTGCTTTCCCATTTGAGAGAGTAAATAGAGTTTGGAGGGTTGGGTCATGGGTGTGTATAATTGCTGCTGAATTTTCCAAGTCAACCAATTGTACAGTCAAAGTATAACTTAATAGTAGATTTCTAATGGGGATATGGACAATGAACAACTAAGGTGAAGCTATTTGGGGATTGGCAGTGTCCCCGCTGTCAATGAAGCGATAATTTTGTGTTGTGTACATTTGTATTGATGGAAGCCTATGGCCAATTGGCCATCGTAGTCAGAGACTCGAGATCAATATCAAGGAAGCTTCTACGGCAGGTTCTGGCCATAAATAACGCAAGAAAGCATGTTTCAGCCGGCCAAACTTCCCTATTTGTCCTACTTGATCACTTTCCATAGCTAGTTACTTAATACAAGTTGCAGCAATTAAATTCATGTATAAAAAAATTAATATTTTATTTTATCAAATTAATAGATCACGTAGAATAGTCTTCAGTTAACTGGGTGAATAGAATACATACATCTGTACTTAAAGTGGACAGTATCATACATAAATTATTTAGATAATAACTGCATATTATGCCTATCATTAAAGGCTAGTGAATCCATGCGATAGGGACTAGGGACCTGTATGAGATGCTAATGCCACTTGGGTCCACAATTTGTATTATAATTTGATTATCTTCTAGGCAGCTTGATTAAAATTCCCTTAGGGATGGGACAAATAGTTTGGGCCCACCAGTAAACTTGACTCGGGCCAAAATCCAAATAAACTGTAAGCTGATCCTCGGAAGACAGTAACTGAGGCCATTAAATGGGCTTACTTCGAGCTGAAGCCCATATCTTACCACATTCCCCCTCATCAGCTTGTACAAAGTTCCATCCGTTTGTGGAGACCCACTTTGCATTTCAGTCCATTTTCTTTTTTACCCAAAAAAAGAAAAAAAGAAAAAAAAAAAAAAAAAAAAAAAAAAAGAGGAAAGGCAGACAAGGAATTATTTGAAAGCAGCAGAACCTGGCTTAAATGAGCAATACAGACGAAATATGAAATGAGATTGCAAACAGCATTCATAAGAAAACTCAAAACGGGCATTTCCATAGCATTCGGTACATAACCTGCTTAAATGAGCAATAGTGCAATACTATCAACATGTTTTGTTACAGGCACGTGGCAACCAAAAACCTCTAAAAATAAAAGCTGACTCCACTCAGACTAACAATGAAGGAAAACCATCATTCAAGAAGCAAGCTAATGTGAGCTATCAATCGGACCCCTCAATATTAAGAAAAGACATTACTCTTCACTTCACCTACAGTCCATGGTGATCTCCAATCATCACCGCTGGCTTGACCTGAGGCATACGGACCCCACCACAACTTCCACCCTTCTCCATATCAGCTGAACAAGCTCCATCTAGTGCCGCGTGAACTCCACCGTCTAATTCTTCCCCCAGCATACCTTCAAAGCCAGCAGCAGCGGGATGTATCCTTGGAAACGGCAAATAAACACTGTGTACCACAATCTTCAGATTACGGATCATATCAGGCACTTTAAGTTTCACATAGTTAATTCTCATCAGGTATGCAGCTGTACCTCCTCCACCAGCAGTGGTGACCACCAGAGACTGCCCTCTTTCGAGTGTTGGCAGTATGGCCCCCACTGGTAGCTTCTCCAGGTCAGTAGCAGTCAAAAAATGGTTAGGCACCATGTGAAATCTCACGCTACTGATGTATGAGTGAGATCCAGAGAAGATTGAAGCGTCGTCAAGAGCAAACACCGTCAAGTTGTTTAAGCTCGCCAGCTCAGCATATTTCAATCTCATAGCGAGAGAGAGGATGTTAAAGCCATTGTTGCGGAGCCTAAGCATGGCATCACGCAGCATCAAGCGCAAGATAGAAGGCTGCGCCAAAGGCTGGTTGTGAATCTGGCGAGATGCGGGCACGTGAAACGGAATCGATAGCGAGTTTAACCTCTCCACATCGCAAGAATATGGAGAGAGAGGAGCGACATAGCCTTGAATTCCATGAATTACAATCAAACCATTATTGAACAGATCTGGATGCGTTATTTCCACACCACCTATGAAAACCTTCACTGCATTGGTTGATGCGGTTGCGTTTGGTATCGAAGTGGAAGTCACGGTGAGGCAAAGACCAGGGCTTAGAGTTTCTATTTTAGTGCCAAAGGCGAGCTTGCGGAGATAATCAATGGTGTAAAGACCAGGAATAATATGTTCACGGAGGATACTTGGAATGGAGCAAGATGAGCACGTATGGAGAGAAGAATCAGAAGGAGCAAAGAGTGTGGAGGGGCCAGACCAGGCGGTGGTGGCGGAATCAGAGGAGAGAGAAGGGGCAGCCATGGACAGCTCGTTAAAGCCGAGATGAGAAAGGATTGGAGCGAGAAGAGCTGTGTGAGAGAAAAAGGAGTTCTCATGGAGATCGCTTGAGACTGTTGGCGATGACGGTGGTGGCATTGAAGTTGATTGCAGCGTTTGTGACGGTGGAGGAGGTGATAGAGAGAAAGTGGAGGAGGAGTTGAAGCCGTCATCGGCAATCGCTTGTGAGACGAAGAGAAAGAGGATCAAAATCGCAAAGAGAACAACAAATGGTAGAGAGGCCGCCATGACAGAGGAAGAGAGCTGTGAAATACTGAAATATGAAATGAAGAAGAGGGTTTGTGTGGGGTATTTATAGGCGAATAGGGCTTGAAGAGGGAGCGGTTACAGGATTCTGTTAGCTGGGGAGGTGGTGAGAGCGTGTGAAGGCGACTGATTGTATCGGGAATCAAGAATTAATGACAGTTACTTGGGTTGTAGAGCGTGTCAATTTTGTATCTCTGTTTCTGTTATTAGTTTTGGCGGGAAAGTTGCATGGAGTCTTTTTCTTCTATGGTGATCTTCGTTAGGCGGCGATCAGAGCCTGGCAACAGCTGCTATTCCACCAAAAGATCAACTAAAAATCGGCAATGTGGTATTGTGCATTTGGATGAGCACTCCTTCACACATTAACATTCCCTATTTTTCAAGTGAACACCGTTTATACAGTGTAGCATACACTCATAATCGAGTAATATTACACATCCAATCAATTTTTTTTTTGTCGATTCCAATCAATTACCCTGGTTTGAAATTAAAATTTTCATATTTTTTATTAATTTTTTATTAACTAATAAATATATATTAAAATTATTAATTGAATGTTTATATACTTTTGCACATGGGCAAAAGATTTATATCCGATAAGATTGAAATTATAACTTTGATAGCAATGGTTGGATTTTCTACTATCTTGTTGATCGAGTAAAACAGAGCAAATGATTAGAGAGGGTCCAAAAAAAAATTACTCTCTTAGTTATGATGGAAACTCTGAAAATATATGCTCCTTTCACACATGAAAACAGATTTTACTTTCTCTTAAACGAAGAATAACTCTAATTTTGAGTTGATAGCGAGCATCTTACAGTTTTCTCTTATTTAAAGTGAATGGTATCAGCACCCCTTCACCTTCTAACTAGAGGATGGAAGCAGACGTTAGATAGAAGGTTTTTTTTTATCTAACTAGAGCAAAAGATTTATTTTTTTTAAATTGCACTTTATGGTTGATCCATACCTACAGCTTAAATGTTGGTAAATTCTCTATTTCTCATCCTTTGAAAGTTTATACTTTGCTGGTGGAGATATTGGAGTAACTAGTTGTAATCTTGCCTTCTTCCTCTCACCTCAACGTTGAAACTCTGTGTGCCCTGGTTTCTTTATATGATGTTGTTTTCTTAGCCTGGTGCGGCCCCTCGAATTGGGAGCGACGGTGGATGAATTTTGTTGAACTCAAGGAAAACTGGTGTATTAATCTCATATGGAAGATGAATGGCGCCTGCTTCGGATTCTCTTGGCTAGGATTTTTCATGTTTTCTTTTACCTTGGATGGATAGCTTTGCAGGAGCTGGACTAGACTTTTATCTCGGTATGAAAATTTTTTTTTTTCCTTCGACTTCTAAGCACTATTTAATGAAATCTCTATTTCTCAAAAAAAAAAAAAATATATATATATATATATATATATAAATACCAGTAGAATTTTTTTATATTTATTAGAGTATCTAGATATTATAAAAATATTGAGTAAAAACTACTAAAAAAATAATTACAGTATTTATAATAAAAATTAGACATTTTTATATTTTTTATAAGTATGTCCGATTTTGAAATTTTAATTACTTTAACTTAACTTTAAAAGTTTATACTCAATTTCAGAATTGCTTCAAAATCAATTGCTGCAACACTTAAATAAGCGATTTAATTGATAAATTTATTTACAATCAATTTTAACATTGCTTATAAAAAAATATCGACTATCCATTTCAAAAAACAAAATTATAAATTTAATAAAAAAATTTAAATTAAATTAAAATCAAGAAAATTAAAGGTTTTAACATGCTTGTAGAAATTGAAAATATTTTTATTCTTTTTAAAAAGACAAAAAAGTTATATGGCTTGTTTTGGAATAAATTATATATAAAAAAAGAAATGAATTATTTTTTCATATTAATAATACCGTCTTTAATTTGATTTTTGTTTTTAAAAATTATATTTAAATTTGAAAATTAAAATCTTTGAGTTTAATTAAAAATGATTTTAAAATAAATTTAATTAATTTTTATTATAAAATAAAAATTAAAAATTAAGAAAAATAAAACTTAAAATTTCCCGAATTTAATACCGTGCACTTATGATTAGATTGAATATGTGAGTTTTTAAATTTCTAATTAAATGAATTAAAAATAAAATTTAATTTTCTGGGCACGCATGGTTTTGGATACATAATCGAGGTAATATTCAGAACTCAGAAGAGTCCTTCCCACCATCTAGCCAGCTCCTCCTGTCGCGGCAGCTGCCGGAACGCGATCGTCTCCCTGCTAAATCTCTCACTATTCGAAGACTGGCCCAAACCCAAACTACTACTACCCATCCCGTATTTCAACGCCTATAGCCTAACACCATACCCACCTTTCTTCTTGATTCTCTTATCGATTCAACATTTCCTGCTCTCTCAGTCATTCTATCAAACACTTACCAAATTGCGCCCCTTTGGTCGCAAGATAAGCCCTCATAAACAATGTTTCGAAGGTGCGACTTTGTAGTTTACAGCTACTCATTACCATTTCATTCTTTAATTACCATATCAAATTTTTTGTTTTGACTTATACAACTTGTGTTCTAGGGCTTTCCCCTTTTTCTTTATTGTACATCGATATCATTGTGAGCTTCACCGGATGATAATTCTTCATGGGGTTCCTTTTCAGGTCGATTTGGGAGTTATCGTCTCGTCGATCAGTGAGGAGAATCCCTAGGCGGGTTACATCTCAGGCATGTAATTTGACTGACCCATTGTTCTCACATGCTTTCGTTTAGCCGGGTTACTTTATTTATACTTGGAATTGTTGTTTAATTGCGTCTGAAATGTAATTCTTGAGTTGTGGATATGTATATTTACTATAGTTTGTTTTGTAATTCTGTAATGGCATTTTATTAATGGAACTTGAGATTGTAACAATTGCTTCTTTCTAATGCTGTGTGTTTTAGTGCGGAAAAGCAAAATGAATGTGGAAGGAACTTGGTTTACCTATACATATATATGCTTGTTTTTTGTTCGTTAATTGGTTAATCATTTAATTCTCATGAACTGTTACTGGGTGGGGTGTGATACAACTGCAGCCTATACCGTCAATCATTTCTTCAAGGAAGAAATTTTCAACCTCGTTCCAGAAAAATGCCCCCCAAAAAGCTGGTTCCAATGGTAGTCCACCTGAATCAAAAAGTGTTTTCCCAAAAGTTCTACTGGGAACCACAGTTGTTGCTGGTGCTGCTCTGTTAGCATACCAATCAGGTTATTTAGACCAATTTATTACTAAAGAGCAGGAAGGCTTAGCTAGGGTTGGCATTGATGATAAAGAGGTAAAGGAAACCCAACATTTCGGAGAGCAAGTGGTTGTCACCGGCAAAGAAGAACCTGGCAACTTAAGTCACAGTTTGGAGCAGTCTGGAGAAAAGGTTGAAAGTCAGATAGATGTCCCTCAAGTTGAAGCTCAGCAGAAGGCTGAAACTCGTATAGATCTTCCTCATGTTGAAACCAAAAACAAGGATGAAACTCATGGAGATCTTTCTCATGTTCAAGCTGAGGAGAGGATTGAATCACAAAAAGGCATTCATCATCATGAAGCCTCAAGGGAAACACCAGTTATAGACCAGCCCAATATTCAAGAAAAATATGGTGCAGCCCAAGATGAATCAGTTGCTGTTAAAGAGAGACAAGTACCAGGATTTTCTCAAAATATAAATACTGAACATAGTCTTGACAAGGTCGAGAAACAATCTGAATCAAAAACTTATAGAGAAACGGGTGAGGGTGTTCAAGTTACACAAGAACAAAACCAGGTCAAGTTGGTTCCTGGAGAGGGTGAAATGAAAACAGTGCCACAGCATCTTGCTGCAGAAGACAGACCGGAGGTACTTGATAGTAATTTCTTTTACTTTCTCTTTCTGGCCTCCTAGTTCTTTAAAATGTAACATCTAGGAATATTGTTGTATATTTGCTTTAAAAAATGAGGAGTGGTATTTCACATTGCACTATACAGAAGATGACAGAAGCATTAGTTATTGCTGTATATTCTGTTGTACCTACCAGGTTTCTCCTGAAAAAAAAAATGAAAATAAGAAACAAAGATGGTACATTTTTGTTGTATTATTTTTTATTTGTATATTTTATCAGAAATCACTGCATTTCCTTCTAATCTAAGTGGATAAATGTTTCATGAAGTTTCAATAGAAAAACCTGATAAACCCAACCATATTTGTATTTGCATTCCCAATAATGATCAGGCTTTGCTGTACGGTTGATGCATCTACCGTGAAAATTATGGTAATGGTGATGATTCCAGGTTTTTGAATTGTACTTGTGTACAAAATGAGTATAAAAAATTTTGTGGTTTTCCTCTATTGCAGGCTGCATTAAGTAAAGGTACAGAAGCAGCAAGTTTACTTGACGCTTACCATCTCAAGGATAGGGCTGAAGAAAGCATTGCAACAGAGGGGCCAGGAGAAGAGGTTACTTCGAGCATCTTCTGCATGTTCTTATTATTATACTGTGAAGAACTTTCAATTACTCAAATGGAAACACAAAATGAAAGCAAACACTAAAAATTTGGTTCCTTGTAATAATAGGCTCTTCTTAGTGCCATAGAGGAATTCAACGATAGCTTTATAACAAAAGATGGAAAGTTGGTTATGAGTTTTCTTGAAGCAATTCATGCGGCTGAAAAGAGGCAAGCTGAGATGGATGCCCATACCTTTGCTGAGGAGAAAAAAGCTTTGAAGGTTTGATTAGTTCATAGCTTCGAAAAATAAATTGCTCATGTTGTTATCTACAGTTTTCTTTCCATTAATACTTTTACTTGGTATGGCGAAGTTTTTGTTATGTTCTAAAATGACTTAATTAGCCTATATTTTCAACTTTACTTGGCTTTTCAGTTGAATCCATTTATTTTAGTTTTATCCAGTTGTCCATAAACTTTGAAATAAGTATCAGTTTTACCTAATGGAAAATGGCGTGCCATTGCTGACATTGCAACTGATGTCATGTTAAAATTATTCTACATGTGCATTCTGATATGCATCTGTGTTAAAAATTAATATTTATATCAAGAGAAAAAAATTATATATAAGCAAGTTTTTTTTGATGCTACAACAAGAACCATATCAATTATAGCATGTGCCCTTCAGCTGTTGGATAAAAATAAATACTACTCTAGAAGTTTATGACTAAAATGATAAATTAAAAGAATTGGATAACATTAAATGTAAGAAAAGTTCAGGATGTTTAAGACTGTTGGACATTTTTAGTTCTACTAATATTTTCACTCCCATTCAGGAGAAGTACGAAAAGGAATTGAGAGATTTAAGAGCTAGAGAACTTATGCGTGCAGAAGAGGCGGCAATACTTGATAAGGTTGTACAGATTTCTCGCTGCTTACCCATAATTATCTTGTAATGAATGATGTAAATGGTTGAATGAGTCTAACCTTCTTGCATATGTCTGCAACTGCTTCCCTCATTAAAAATTCTATCATTTCAGGAATTAAAAAGAGAGCGAGCAAAAGCAGCAGCTGCCATCAGAACACTTCAGGAAAAGATGGAAGAAAAACTCAAGATGGAACTTGAACAAAAGGTATGCATGCTGTTTTTTGGTTCTGTCAAAGGCATCATGTTATCCTATTTGAGCAGTTGACGACTGATTAACTTAGTTGCTATATTACTGGTATAATTGCAGGAAAACGAAGCAGAAATGAGTCTGAAAAAGTTCCAGGACCTGGCAAAAGCAGAATTGGCTGCAGCAATCGCAAGTGAGAAGGCTGCACAGATTGAAAAGATGGCTGAAGCGAATCTCAATGTAAGATATTTGTTAAAGTTATATGGAAATAGAATTTCACAATTATTTGTTAATATATGATTTTTAAAATAATTAATGCAAATTTTAACTTCTGCATTGCTAGAAAAAAATTTCAGCAGCTTTGTTATGTTTGGTTGAGAAGATAATTAAATGGTCTGACCAAGGGTTGAGGTGGAACATGACCTTAACAAAGGTTCATTATCAAGGAAATTATTGAAACCATGCACTTGATTGCAAAATTTTTATTGGCCAAAGCTAAAAAAGGCACCAATACCTCTTGTAGATGGGCAGTTTTTCTTCCTTTGGCAGGCAAAATGTCCCTGTTTTTCTTTATATGTATAAAGAAAAAAGCACTTAAAAGGGACCAAGAGAGTGCAACTCTCTTGTATCTCTATTATTTTTAGCTTCAAAATTTACTGAGATAAGTCCATTATATTAGAGATTGGAAAAAAAAATAAAACCAGTTCCATGGGAAGGATTGGAAATAATCTTCAAAACAAGTCCTATGTATTAGCATTTGCAATCTGCAAATTAGAAATTCATGTTTTGAGAGATTAAACTCATTTCAATCAACTGCTAGATTACATTGCATACTTTTGGTAACTAATTAGACCAACAACAAGATTATTGCAAAACTAAGTTTGGGATATTTTGCTTAGCATGTGTGGATTATTGGCTACTAATATACTTCATATTTCCTTTTGAATGTTTTATACAAGTAGTCTGCCACAATTCATAAGCATGAATTGCTCCTGGTGGAGCTATTAAATTATATGCCTAGCAGAGTCCAACATTGAACTGGAAACATGTTATATTTTCATTTCATGTGACGATGAGGCTTATCACTGATAAATAATTCATATCTTGCATTAGTTGGTATCTATATGTTTATTTTTGCTTTTTATTTTTATGTATTGACTTTTTTCAATCAATAACCTAGTGGCACCCTATGTATTTCTCTATTGTGCAAGTTATTTAGTTTCTTAATTCCTTTGTAGATTAATGCCTTGTGTATGGCATTCTATGCACGATCTGAAGAGGCTCGTCAAATTCATTCTGTTCACAAGCTTGCTTTGGTAATGATCTTGTTCTCTCTTTAGTTGAGTGTAGAAGATGTATTATTTTTTTTTTTTTTTTGGGGGTGGGTGTGTTTGTTTGGGTCTACCCAGCAAATTGACATTCTTTATGTTGATTGCAGGGAGCACTTGCATTAGAAGATGCACTTTCCAAAGGACTTCCAATTCAGAAAGAGCTAGATTCTCTGAACACTTATCTAGAAGGCATAGATAAGGACTCTCTTGTGCATTTGGTTTTATCAACCCTTCCTGAAGACACTCGATACCATGGTACAGATACTCTGTTACAATTGAATCAGAAGGTAAGTTCCTTGAGTGTCCCACTGTTAAAATATATGCTAGCAAGTGTTGAAGCATAGCCAAATTGATTTCTGATCTTGCATCTAGGAAGAGGAAGTTGACGGTTCAAATCCACCCCCTCAAACTATCCAATGAATAAATAAAAATCCACTAACTGCTGTATGCTACATATTCATTCTTGTAGATTGATATCTTTACAACCTCTGCTTAAAACTTTGAACTAATAATTTCATTGGCATAGAGCACAAAATGCTGTCCTTCTTTACCTAATATAAGTTAAATGTGATGATTATTTAACAACTATATGTATATTTATGTCAATTTTAATGTGCTTCTCCGGTATGATATAAATTTGAACATCAGTCTTCTTATTGAAATAATGCTTGATTTCCTAATATAACAATTTTCAGAAGGTACTACTATTATCGACAAATCTTCATTTTGTTTTTGGCAGTTCAATGCATTGAAAGGGACACTACGGCATTACATTCTGATCCCAGCCGGTGGTGGCGGCATATGGGCTCATGCAATGGCACACATTGCGTCCTGGTTGAGGGTATGCAAATGTGCTATTAGCTTTTAAACAATTTTATCTATTAGTCCGTTTACTGGAATGCCCAGGCAGCCCTTTACTGCTTAGTTAACTCACAGGATTAAAGTATTGTTTGAGCTGTCTTAAGAATTGCTTTGGCTTTTGTGCAGTTTAAGGAAGTTGATCCATCCGGTGATGGGATTGAATCTGTTATTAGCAGAGTCGAAAGTTTCCTAGCCGAGGGAAAGCTTGCTGAAGCAGCTGATGCCCTTCAAGAAGGACTCAGAGGCAGCAAGGCAGAGGAGATAGCAGATGAATGGGTGAAGCGAGCAAAGAATAGAGCTATCACAGAGCAGGCTCTAACAGTACTTCAGTCATATGCTGCTTGCATAAGCCTTACCCAATAATACATCTGATTAAGGAGCAATCTCTCATAATTGATCTAGCATTTATGCGTGCAACAGTGTGGTTTTTCCCCTGATAATTCCCCACACAAAGAATATGAGGAGTTTATTACTGACCATCTCAAATTTATAATAGATTTTTCAATCATTATGACACCAAAATTGTGTAGATTGTCCACAAATCTGAGAATAAAATTTTGTTTTCCGTTGCGCGAAAGTGTTTTTCGTGTTCTTTTTCCTGAGACGTGAGATTGAGAGGATGAACTGTTAACAATTTGTTTCCTTTATTACTTTGTTAATGAGAAGTATATGGTGCCATATGATGATGGCATTCACATTTGAGGTGAGTTGTCAATTTCCTGACTTTATTTGGAATTGCCAAACGCTAAAGCTACTAATAATTGTAATTTGCATGTCTTTCTTAAGTACGTACTGCCTTGTTGGGGTAACATTAAAAATAAAAGAAAAATGAAATTTCCATATTTTATTTTACTTGGATGAGAATGAAATAGGCTTTTTCTTTTACGACAAAAAGATACTAAGCATTTAAAAAAAGAAACAAAGCAGAAGCTGGGATGTTTGGTTTTAATTCTGTTTTCTGCTTTTGGTTTTTGTTTAATTTTTGGAAAGATTGTTATTTTTGGAAATTCATTAGGGGCTTCAACTTCCTTTATTTGGAATGATTTATATGCTAAGGAAAGAATTAAAATAAGCTTTTATGTAATTATATATAATTTTTATTTATTTTAAAAAATTAATTTTTTTCCTTTAATTTAAAATAATTGAAAAAAAAAATCAATTGTATGAAATTCTTTCAAAATTTTTAATTTTCAATAAGCGGTTATAATACAATTTAAAGCAGATTAGAGCTCTACACATCTAAATTTTTTTGTGCGAATAGAAACCGATAACATATAAATAATAAGGTTGGTTACCATGACCCGATAACATATAAATAACAAGGTTGGTTATCATAACAGTACATGAAACTTAGAAAGATTTCATGAATTTTATTATTTGGTCCAACCGGATAGTATAAAGTTCGACTTATAAGTTATAAAGATTATAATGAGACTCCTAATTCTGTTGAAACTTGGAATGAATGGGTAAACTTCTTCCTGAATCAATATTGGATGTAAGTTTGACCAATCAGTGATTAGGGAGATCTATCTCAATATAAATCGAGCGAGTTGAGCCACAACTTCGTGAGATTAAGGTAGGATGTCGATATCCCACACACTGGTTATCTTCTCAATACATCGTCGAGGTCATAAAATACGTACACAGTAAATAGACTAACGTGACATACATAATAGATATAGTATATTATCTAACCGTCCATTAATAATAAACTGTCTGATACACTGCAATAGGATATCTCTGTCCAGATCAATGGGACATGACATATGAAAGTTAAAATGAAAACAAAAAAGGTAAGTACAAAAATAGAAAACAACATATTAAAAATATTGAAGGAAGCGAATAATACCAGCAGAATAATAGTCTTCCTTAGGTTGGATATCCAAACACTTAAAGACATAGTACTTGAAAAGGAAAAAAGTTATAAAAGTGAAGTACAGGCGGAAAATTGCAAAAGGAATCTATAACCCCATCCCAAATCCAACCCCTAGTCAAAATTTCCTCTAGCCCCAACTATGGCGAAATGATTTACCAAGTGTTTTATGGAGTCAGAAACTAAGGAAGTCTTTATTTGTTTTAAAATTTTTGAAAAAAGCTTGGAATAACCCAACGAAGGAGCAAAACCCCACCCATAGTCTACTTGCTTGAGGTAAAATATAAGCTTTCTCTCAGATTGAGCCCTGACCAAATCGAGAGGAGGAGGAAAAGAGAAGAGAGCAATTCGCGTAACCCAAATATAATGGGTCTTCTAGGGCTTAGGGGAAGGTTTTGAAAAGGAAGGAAGAGGAGACCTTAGAAACCACTTTCTCAATCTGGAAAAATGACAAAGGAGCTATTGAAGAAAGGATGCATAACTTTAGTGCAAAAATTCATGAGAAAGGGATAGAGATGAAGAGACTCTAAGATAACCATAAGCACAGCAAAGATAACAATAAGCACAACAAAGATAGCAAAAGTAAAAAAAGGAGAAAGCCTCCTATTTATACCCAAATTTGGGTATTAATGCACAATTAAAATACTGCATTTCGGTATCTTAAATTACGATAGCCGTTAAAACGCAGGGTGCACACACTTGTTATATATACTTATGACATTTCATCGTAACTTGTAGGAAATAAATAGGTTTACAGTTGACAGCGAGCTGCGTAAACAAAATTCACTCTTTCGACTGTCATAAATAACTCTCAGAGAAGCGAAAAATCATCTAATAACATAGCATGTTAAGATCACAGACACGTGTACATGGAATTCAGAAGAATTCTATGAACCTCACTATCTAGTCCGATCGGACAGTAGAAAGTCCGACCTATGAGTTATAAATATCATAGCAGTACCCTTGACTATGTCAAAGTCCAAAACAGATGAGCAGACTTCTTCAAGATTTGGTTTTGAATGCAAGCCCGACCAATCATAAGTGACTAAGAAGACTCATTGGGTGAGCCGAGTACAACATGATGACGAGACTAAGGTAGGATGCCAACCTCCTACACACTTGTCGTCTCCTTAATACATCGTCGGAGTTATAAAATACACGTGCGGTAAATAGACTGATGTGACGCACATGATAGATAAAGTATGGATTAGCCGACTCCGCATTTATTATCCAACTGCCCATCATTAATAAATCGTCTGACACACCTACAAGAAGACATCCTCGTCCAGTCTAACCCAAAAAAAAGGAGGCTTTCTCTCGAATTCTTACTCTCTCTCTCACACATACTTTTAAACACATCCTCTCTCTTTTCTCTCTAAGACTTCCTCTTTCTCTTCACTACTCTATTTTTATTTCCTTTTGCATCTCTTTCTATTAATACATCTCTTTAAAAGTTTTATATTTAATTTGAACGTTGGAGAGTTTCCACCGGGATATTTCTGCTAGACCGCTGACCATTTCTCCATATTTTATAGACTTCTTCTTCAATATCGAGTATACAGGACCCGTATGAAACTTCAAAAGACATTTACTGTTTATCAAACCAATTACAATTTATTGATTTGTCCATCGAATTAAACCACAGTTCATGTATCTACGTATTATGACTCATGAATCTCAATTCATTAGAAATAAAGCTGAATTTATTTACTTTGATCTAATTTAATATTTTTATTTATTAAATTAGTTTAAATTGAAGTGAAATGAGATCAACCCAACCACCGAATTCTTGCTTGGAAGAAAAAAAAAAGATGTTTTACATAATAAAAAGAACTGTGAATGTGATAATGAATCCATTTTGTGGATCGCGACTTCAAATGGATGGTCTGAATTGAGCTGGCACTGAAGAGGCTTTGCACTTGCACTGACCAATTTATTTATATACATATCAAAAGCAAGGCTGTGTTTGGTTGTCTTAGGAATCAAGCCACATTATAACATTGCTGTCCTTTTAACTTTTAGTGACATCCCTAATATTTTCAATTTCTTTTTATTCTTCATATATAGAAATTTCGGTATAAATTTAACAATTTTTTAATAAAAAACAATATAAATATACAGAAATATATAATTATCTGAACAGAAATAATCAAGTAATAATTTATCTATTTTTGTTTTAAATGATAACAAAAAAATTAATGTAATAATTTTGATACTAAACTTAAAAATTAATGTAAATAAACTATAAATTTGTCAAATTTTAAGGATTAAATTGTAATTTAATTATTTAATAATTTTAGAAAAAATTCATCTTTTTTTGGGTTGTGATGACATTATAGTATTTATGTAATACTTTATAATTATTTTTAATGATTTTTTTATTAGTTATTATACCAACCTCATAGTTTTATACACAACAAGATATAATAAATTTAGTAATCAAAGATTTAAAAATATTTACTAAGAAAATACCATATCTTTCTTTTTTTTTTTTAAATTGTAATATTTACCTATTTATGTAAAAAATTTTAATGGATTTAATAAAATTTTTAAAAGTCAAGAAATAACTTCTTCTTTTAAAATATGAAATTATTTTTTTAAAGGGAAAACTATTTTCTTAAAAATGGTTTAATTTTTTTTAATTTAATTTTTTCTTTATTTTAATTTTCATTAAGAAAAATTGAATTGAACTAATTAGTGATAATAATATATTATTTTTGATAATATAGAGATGTTATACCAATGAAATCGAATGAAATCGAATAAAATCGAATCGAATCAGACTAATTTGATTCAGTTCAGTTTAAAATTAATTCGACTAAAAAATACTGAAATATTGATTTTTAATTTATTTAATTTAATTTTAAATCGAACTGATCAAATAATCACATCTATTTTAAATATAAAAAAAATATAAAAAATATTTTATTAAAATATATTCCCTGTGAAATAAATGTAATCTTAAATTCATATACTATACTAATTAATATAACATTATATCCCATTTTAAAAAATCATGAATCTATATATAAAAAAAAAAAAGAGTTGTTGGATTAATTTAGAATTTTAAGCTTTGTTTAGTTGACTTTTTGTTTCTTTCTTCTTTATCTAATCTATTTATTCTAATTATTCTCATTGTAAATATGAAAATTGACATATAAGTGAGAACATAATGGCTCCATTTTATAATATATCCAAACTATTACTTCATTTGAGTTATATTCAAGCAACCATTATTATTCTTCTTTATCACCACAACCCAAAAAACATATATATAAAAAAATTAAAAATAAATAAAAATAAATTCAATTAAATTATTATATTTTTATTTAAAAATCAGATAAGATCAAATCAATTTTTTTATCAATTAAATTCATATATTTTTATTAAGAGTTAAATAAATCATAACATAATATAAGAATTTAGTTGAATTTATATAGAAAAAACTTTGAACTAGTTGGTGTTTTCTAAAGTTAGTTTCTGAATAAATAAATAAAGGGCAATGAATTGGGTGTCCCACCATTGAAATTTGTGGGAAATTGAACTTGAAGAAAACATACCATAGCCCTACCATTTTTATTTTTTTTTTAGAAAAAGAAACAAAGTATATAAATATTATAAATTGCAAATGATTTGGCAAAGAATTAACATGATGGGAATGTGATATTTCACTTCCAGTCATTATCAAAATAATTTGATCAGTTTTCTTCATTTTCTGGGAATGGGTTTGTAGTCCCAATCATAAACTGGTAAGAGATCAGCTTCCATTTAAATTAAAAACCAAAATCATTTTTTCAAACAAAAATGAAGGAATATGGGACCCATTTGTAACTTCACAGCAAGCATTGCAGACAGAGAGAGTCCATTGCATTTCTCAACTAATTTAACCTATAATTATGGTTTTGAATTTTTAAAATTTCATGTGTCTGATGCGAATTTAAAATAATTAGATTAATAAATTTTAAATATATACTATAATAAAAGAAAAACAGCCTTGATGATTATGTTGCAACAAGTGAAATTATTAAATAAACTTGCTGGTATTGAGTCTTAATCATTTTCTCAAACACTTGCAGACAAGGGAAATGACTTAAATGGTTTGTTTTATTTTATTTTTTTTATTTATTCCATCTTGTGTGCCTTCAAAATACCTTATAATCCTCCCTTGTCTTTGTTTTTACACTTGTGCAACTATCTCTGTTCCCTGTCTTTTAGGTAGGGGTGATTATTTATTCGGTTCGATTCAAAATCAAATCGAATCGAATAAATTAAAAATTAAAATTTTAATGTTTACGAAAATTGAACTAAATCGATTTTGATCAGAAATCGAATCGAATTGAATCAGTCTGATTCAGTTCGATTCGATCGGTTTTATTTTTAATAATTTTTTATTTTTTATACTTTATTTTTAATATTTTAAAATTTAATTAAAATATTTTAATATCAATATGATTTAATTTCTCTATATTATTAAAAAAACATATTATTATCACTAATCGGTTTGGTTTGATTTTTTTAATTTTTTTATGATCAAAACCAAACCGAATCGAAATAATTAAAATTTTTAAAATTAAAAATCGAACCGAATCGAAATGTATAAAAAACTGAACCAAATTTTCAAATCGATTCGATTCAGTCAATTTTTTCAGTTTGAACCGAATACTACCCTATTTTCAGGTACTCTCTATCTTGCATTTTTTTTCTTCATGCTTACAAAATCATAAAATAATTTAATTTAATTTTTTTTAAAAATAAGTGAATTTTTTAATTTTAAACAAGTAAATTGTTAAATAAAAAATTAATTAAATATTGAATTAAGTCTTATACAATTAGGCATTAATTTTTAAAATTAAATTAAAAAAATAAGTTCTTTTGTTTTAATTATGAAAATTGATTTAAAAAATCAATTTTAATTCAATATATGGGCTGGAAAAGGGTAATTGAGTCATTCTAAAAAGAAAATTGTGATAATTTTATTTTAATATTAGTTGTAGTTAGAAGAAGAATGGAGTGTTAAGCAATTATTAAATTACATAATCATCCTTATTAGGTGTATCTCTCTGGTACATATTATTATTGCCTTTCACCAATTAAATATTAAATAAATAAATAAACTAAGTGAATATTATTATTATTCATCTGACAACTAAGAGAGAGAAATACAGCGCCAGGCATGGCCATGTTTCTTTTCTTCCTTTTCAGTTTGGCTCAGCTGCACTGAGCTTGCCTTTTATTATTATTATTATTATTATTACCTTTTCAATTAAAAGATTGAGTAAATTATATTTTAATTATTAAATTTTAATATAATTAATAAATCAATTTTATATTTTTAAAATTTAATATTTAAATTTCTTTATAAATAAATTATTTAAATTAAAAGTCACTTTATTTATAATTTTGTTAGTTAATAAATGAAAATAAAAATAAAAATTTTAAAAATTTAAAATTTCTTTATAACATTTAATTCGTTGTTAATTTGTTGTTAATATAGAAAAATATTTTATATTATATAAATTATATTTTAATTTTTAAATTTTAATATAATTAATGAATTAATCTTTATAATTTTTTATTATTTATTTTCTCTAATTCAAAAAAAATTAATTAATTAATTTTCAGATTTATAAAAAATTTATTAATTAATTTTCTTATATAAAAAATATTTTAAATATTTTTATAATATTTAATAATTAAAATTAATCAAAAAATTAATTTTTTAAAATTTTTAAATATTTTAATATGTTTTTTGAAGAGTCGGAGAGCCGAGCCGAGCCGAGGAATTGAGGTAGAAGCTGTCGGTGGTACTTGTGTAAGCTAACTGATAGCAGAGCATAGCTTGACTTCTTCTCTCTCACTCTCTCTCTCTCTCTCTCTCTCTCTCTCTCCCTCTCTCTCTCTCAGAGTATCTATGACTATGAAAACGTAATACCCGTTCGAGAAACAGAAAAGAAAAATAAAATTAAAATTAAAAAAAGTGAAAAATAAATATCTCTCTTTCTCCATTGCCTTTTCTCAGCTTCTTCTTCATGCTCCCTTCTCCTCTACGGTATCTTTAGATGCACCATTCTTCTTCTTCTCCTTCTTCTTCCGTTTCTTATTCTTTCTCTGTGTTTTAATGTGTGGTATTCTTGGCATTGATGGAGATTTGTCGTTTCTGCGAAACTTGAGGTGCTGATTCATTGCTTTTTATGTGTTTGGATTCTTGCAAATCTCTTGTTAGATTCATTCCTTTTGTATTTTTCTATTGTTTTGTTTGGTAAGCTCATTTTCAATTAATAGTGAAAATTAATGTGTTTTGATGTTTCGATCTACTTTTGTTTCACTGAATTCTTTTTTGAATTCACTTCTATCTGTTTCCAAAAATGTCGGTTGTCTCCGATTTCATTCGGTTTCATCTGTTTGTAGGTGGCAAAGCTGTGGAATTTTATTACTTTTTTTCTTTAATCTTTTTCTTTTATAGAATGGAAAGTCAAACTGAGATTTGTATTGGATTAATATAATTTTCTGTGCAAAATACGGCGCTTTTTGGAAATGTAAGCTAAGGCAGAGTGATTGATCTGTGTCCTAGTAGTTAAGGACAATTGAAATTGAGCAATTCAATATCGTGGCACTCATTTTAGATGTCAAATGCTTTGATTCAGATTTAGCTGTTGCGCTAGCATTACACGCGAATTATACTCTTTTTCTTATTCTTCATCTTCTAAAGTTGTTTCAGTTCAGGTAGCGTGATTGCCTACCTGATCTGGCATTTTCATTAATTTCACAAAAATTGTTTTGTTATTTTGTTTCTCACTTGGGCTTTTGTTTCGTTGTTGCAGGGGGATTTGATGTTTTGATCCTGTCCAGAAGGTAGATCTGGAGAGGGGCACAGCATTTGATTGATTTGCTTTTAGTTGGAAATCTTGAAGTGAAGTAAAGCTGGCGGCTACACTGGCTTGGAGGTTTGCTGCCACGAATGGCAGCAACCTTGCTGCTAACGACATGGTAATCTATTCTTCTTCTATTCATTTGTTTATGAGGATATACAGTGAGGAATCTGTCGTAGATATTGATTTTGTATGCTCATTTTGGAAAGGAATTGGATAGGCTAGATCCTGTTCTTCTTGTTGCTGATTGATATGTCTAGTTCTGTTGGATAATCCTGATGTTTGTTAGTAGATACTTCAAATCTATGATAGACTCAACAGGGAAACTTATGCAAATTAGTAACATTGTGTTACCAGCTGCACTTCTCTATGCCTGTTTCAGTAGTCTTGTAGAGCTACTTAGACTGTTAACGGTTGTTTCTAGCACAAATATGAAGTTAGGCAAATGTAGATAAACAAGGGAAATGCTACTAATTATTTTAAGTGATGTACCATTAGTCCATTGCTATTTGTGATAATTGAACATCAAAATCTTCCGTAAACCTTCTTTGTGTGTTTTTAATATTCATATATCAAGAACGTTAGTTATATTTTGTTATTTTTGTGGTTGGGCAAACCAATTTGGAATTGAATTTTCCAGTTGCTTCTCATAATTGCCATTTATGTTCAATATTGAATTGATAATGTTTTGTGCAATTTCCATCCTCATTCTCACTCATAATTGCAGGAAAAGAATGTTGATGGAAAGCTTCAAGATTCGGAGCCCCCAACTCCACATTCAATTATGAAGATGAGTGTGAGGTGAGTTCAGATATACTCAATGTAGAACGCCTACTACTTTGTTCATTAGGTGCTCCTTATACTGCTGCATTGGGCACACAATTCATTGGTCTTTGCCCTTGAAGCAGGATTTATTGGTGCTAACAGGTGCCTTTGTAAGAGGAAGGGACTCAATATTTTATCTTTTATCTTTTATCTTTTTCTTCCCTTTTCTTTTTCTTTTTAGGTTCAAGGATTTGAGCAATACCCCTGCAAGAAATTTCTAAGAGAAAGAATATTCCTTGAGTTTTACCATCTACCTGCAAGAAAATTTTCTTTTTAAATTCAAGGATTTTAACCATCTACCTTTCGGTTTTTGAGTTCATTTCACCATTGTTGAATATGTATATTATTTTCTACACCTGTTTCCTGTGTTTCTGGATTGATTTTGATCCCGACATCCCGTACTTGATTTGAATCCAAAAGTTTGCTTTGAATGGCTAATAGGTCTTGTTTCCATATGCTTGCATCTTAAATAATGGGATGTCCTTTGTTTGCTTTCTGAGTCCTTATCATATCTTGTCTAGAGTTGGCTAATAGTAGTTATTTTTTCTCACCATGAGACCAACTAGGAGGATGTTCCTAGTAAGTTATTATAGAAATGAGAATTCTGGCATCATTATCTATTTATTTTTATAACGCTTTTAAATCATATACAGAGACCGTAGCAGTAGCATGGAGGATCCAGATGGGACGTTAGCAAGTGTTGCACAATGCATTGAACAGTTGCGGCAGAGTTCCTCATCTGTACAAGAGAAAGAATATTCCTTGAGGCAATTGCTAGAACTTATTGAAACACGGGAAAATGCTTTCAGTGCTGTTGGATCTCACTCTCAAGCAGTTCCGGTGCTTGTTTCTCTTCTCCGATCAGGATCTTTTGGAGTGAAGATACAGGCTGCTACTGTTTTGGGATCTCTATGTAAGGAGAATGAGCTAAGGGTGAAAGTCTTACTTGGAGGATGCATTCCGCCATTACTTGGTCTCCTCAAGTCAAGCTCCGCAGAAGGTCAAATTGCAGCAGCAAAGACGATATATGCTGTTTCTCAGGGTGGTGCTAGAGATCATGTTGGATCAAAAATTTTTTCAACTGAAGGAGTTGTGCCAGTGCTGTGGGAGCTGCTTCGAAATGGGCTCAAGACTGACAACTTGGTTGATAACTTATTGACGGGAGCACTAAAAAACCTCTCCAGCAGCACTGAAGGATTTTGGCCTGCAACAATACAGGCTGGAGGAGTAGATATACTTGTGAAGTTGCTCACAACTGGAAAGTCAGGCACTCAAGCTAATGTCTGTTTTCTTCTTGCTTGTATGATGATGGAGGATGAAACTATTTGTTCTAAGGTATTGGCAGCAGAGGCCACTAAACAACTGCTTAAACTATTAGGACCTGGTAATGAACCCTCTGTTAGGGCAGAAGCTGCTGGTGCTCTTAAGTCTCTTTCTGCACAGTGTAAAGAAGCAAGACGAGAGATTGCCAATTCTAATGGTATTCCTGCCTTGATAAATGCCACAATAGCTCCTTCAAAAGAATACATGCAGGGTGAGTATGCCCAAGCCTTACAGGAGAATGCCATGTGTGCTCTTGCAAACATTTCTGGTGGTTTGTCATATGTAATCTCAAGCCTTGGTCAAAGCCTTGAATCATGCTCTTCACCTGCCCAGACTGCTGACACCTTAGGGGCTTTAGCTTCAGCTTTGATGATATATGATAGTAAAGCTGAATCTACAAGAGCATCAGATCCTGAGGTTATGGAGCAGACTTTGGTTAAACAGTTCAAGCCTCGCTTGCCATTTCTTGTGCAGGAACGTACTATTGAAGCATTGGCCAGTTTGTATGGAAATTCCATCCTTTCCATTAAACTTTCAAATTCTGAAGCAAAAAGATTGCTTGTTGGTTTAATCACAATGGCGACCAATGAAGTTCAGGATGAGCTTATAAGAGCTCTTCTCACACTATGCAACAATGAGGGCAGCTTGTGGCGTGCACTCCAAGGCCGTGAAGGGGTTCAACTTTTGATATCTCTTCTTGGGCTTTCATCAGAACAACAACAAGAATGTGCAGTTGCATTGCTTTGCCTTCTATCTAATGAAAATGATGAAAGCAAATGGGCCATCACTGCTGCTGGTGGTATTCCTCCACTTGTTCAAATTCTTGAGACAGGGTCTGCTAAAGCAAAGGAAGATTCTGCAACGATTCTTAGGAATCTATGCAATCACAGTGAAGACATACGTGCATGCGTTGAAAGTGCTGATGCTGTTCCTGCATTATTGTGGCTACTTAAGAATGGGAGCCCCAATGGGAAGGAAATTGCAGCAAAGACTTTAAATCATTTAATCCATAAATCTGATACTGCAACTATCAGCCAGCTCACTGCATTGTTAACCAGCGATCTACCTGAATCAAAAGTATATGTTCTGGATGCTCTAAGGAGTATGCTTTCTGTGGTTCCCTTGGGTGATATACTACGGGAAGGCAGTGCTGCAAATGATGCAATAGAAACAATGATCAAGATATTGAGCTCTACTAAAGAAGAGACTCAGGCAAAGTCTGCCTCAGCTTTGGCTGGAATTTTTGAAGTCCGGAAAGACTTGCGTGAGAGTGGTATTGCAGTTAAAACTCTTTGGTCAGTGATGAAATTCCTAAATGTGGAATCTGAGAACATCTTAGTAGAGTCATGTCATTGCCTTGCTGCCATATTTCTGTCGATTAAAGAGAACCGAGATGTGGCTGCTGTTGCTCGGGATGCATTGTCTTCCTTAGTTGTGCTCGCTAACTCTTCATCTTTGGAAGTTGCAGAGCAGGCAACATGTGCTCTGGCAAATCTTATTTTGGATGGTGAAGCTTCGGATAAAGCCATTCCTGAAGAAATTATTCTGCCAGCAACTAGAGTTTTGGATGAGGGCACAGTTTCTGGAAAGACTCATGCAGCAGCAGCAATTGCTCGTCTGCTCCATTCTCGCAGAATTGATAATGCAGTAACTGATTGTGTTAATCGTGCTGGAACTGTCCTTGCATTAGTTTCATTTTTAGAATCCAGTAATGGTGGACCTGTCGCCACATCAGAGGCATTAGACGCACTAGCTATTCTGTCAAGGTCAGAAGGGGCCAGCGGCCACATTAAACCAGCATGGGCGGTTTTAGCTGAATGCCCAAGAAGTATAACCCCAATAGTTTCAGCCATTGCAGATGCAAAACCTGTGTTGCAGGATAAAGCTATTGAAATATTGTCACGACTCTGTCGGGATCAGCCTGTTGTTTTAGGAGACACAGTTGTTACTGCCTCTGAATGTATACCATCAGTTGCTAGAAGGGTGATCAATTCCACAAATCCAAAGGTAAAAATTGGGGGAGCTGCACTCCTAATTTGTGCTGCAAAAGTTAGTCATCAGAGGGTGGTGGAAGATCTTAATCAATCAAATTCATGCACCAATCTTATTCAATCACTTGTTATAATGCTTAATTCTTCAGAGGCTTCTCCTTTGGGAAGTCAAGGTGATGATGACAAGGAAGTCATTAGCATCTGCAGGCATACTAAAGAAGAAGCTGGGAATGGTGACTCCAAAACTGGAACAGCACTAATTTATGGTTATAACTTAGCTATTTGGCTACTCTCTATACTAGCTTGTCATGATGAGAAAAGTAAAACTGTGATAATGGAGGCTGGAGCAGTTGAAGTCCTAACAGACAGAATCTCAAATTGTTTTTTGCAATATAGTCAGGTCAGACTTCCCTCTTCCTTTTTGAACTAAAACAATTACAACTTCTTGTTCTATATCATTTGCCTGAAGAAACTAGGATCAAAATTCTGAGATCTGAGCATAGTAATGTACTAACATTTATCACGTCGTTCCTTGTTATGCATTTAGTCTAAACTCTTGCTTTCATTAACTTTGCCCCATGCAGAGTGACTTTGGTGAAGATGGCAGCATATGGGTTTGTGCTTTATTGCTTGCAATTCTGTTTCAAGATAGAGATATCATACGAGCACATGCAACCATGAAATCTATACCAGTACTTGCAAATTTGTTGAAGTCAGAGGAGGGTGCAAACAGATATTTTGCTGCCCAAGCAATTGCAAGTCTAGTCTGTAATGGTAGTAGGGGGACTCTTCTATCCGTTGCCAATTCAGGGGCAGCAGGTGGCCTTATATCTTTACTTGGCTGTGCTGATGTTGATATATCTGACCTGCTGGAATTATCATCAGAGTTTACTTTGGTGCGTTATCCGGACCAAGTTGCTCTTGAGAGGTTGTTTAGGGTTGAAGACATAAGGGTTGGGGCTACTTCTCGAAAAGCCATACCTGCCCTGGTCGATCTACTCAAACCAATTCCAGATCGCCCTGGGGCACCTTTTCTAGCACTAGGGCTTCTTACTCAGCTTGCAAAAGACTGTCCACCAAATAAGATTGTAATGGTAGAATCAGGGGCTTTGGAAGCCTTGACAAAGTATCTTTCACTTGGTCCCCAAGACGCAACTGAAGAAGCTGCAACTGAGCTGTTAGGGATCCTATTTAGCAGTGCTGAAATTCGGAGACATGAATCTGCATTTGGTGCTGTTAGTCAACTTGTGGCAGTCCTACGTTTGGGTGGAAGAGGTGCAAGGTATAGTGCTGCTAAAGCATTGGAAAGCCTGTTTTCTGCTGATCATATCAGGAATGCAGAAAATTCCCGGCAAGCTGTCCAGCCCTTGGTGGAGATCCTTAATACTGGGATGGAGAAAGAACAGCATGCTGCTATTGCTGCATTGGTTAGGTTATTGAGTGAAAACCCATCACGGGCCCTTGCAGTTGCAGATGTTGAGATGAATGCTGTTGACGTCCTTTGCAGGATCCTTTCCTCAAATTGTTCAATGGAGCTAAAAGGGGATGCTGCAGAGTTATGTGGTGTTCTTTTTGGAAATACACGAATCAGGTCCACAATGGCTGCTGCACGCTGTGTTGAGCCTCTGGTTTCTCTCCTTGTTACAGAGTTTAGTCCTGCTCAGCATTCAGTTGTCCATGCACTGGACAAACTTGTTGATGATGAGCAACTGGCAGAACTAGTTGCTGCACACGGTGCAGTTATTCCTCTTGTTGGCCTTGTCTATGGTAGGAATTACATGCTCCATGAAGCTATTTCCAGAGCATTAGTGAAGCTGGGCAAAGACAGGCCTGCTTGTAAAATGGAAATGGTAAAAGCTGGAGTAATTGAAAGCATACTTGATATTCTCCATGAAGCACCTGATTTTATCTGTGCTTCATTTGCAGAATTGCTTAGAATATTGACCAATAATGCTACCATTGCTAAGGGACCATCTGCTGCAAAGGTGGTTGAGCCTCTTTTCCTGCTGCTTACAAGACCAGAATTTGGGCCTGAAGGACAACATAGTGCATTACAGGTTCTAGTGAACATTCTGGAGCATGCACAATGTCGTGCTGACTACAACCTCACCTCTCACCAAGCTATTGAACCACTCATTCCATTGCTTGATTCTCCAGCTCCAGCAGTTCAACAGTTGGCAGCTGAACTTCTATCACATCTACTCCTGGAAGAACATCTTCAGAAGGATCCATTGACACAGCAAGTAATCGGGCCCCTCATACGAGTTCTTGGTTCTGGCATACACATCTTGCAGCAAAGAGCTGTCAAGGCTCTTGTTAGCATTGCATTCACATGGCCAAATGAAATTGCGAAAGAGGGAGGTGTGAACGAGCTATCTAAAGTGATATTGCAAGCTGATCCTTCTCTTCCTCATGCCTTGTGGGAATCTGCTGCTTCTGTATTAGCTAGCATTCTGCAATTTAGTTCGGAATTTTATTTGGAAGTGCCTGTTGCCGTGTTGGTAAGGTTGCTCCGATCGGGCTCAGAAAGTACAGTAATTGGTGCACTGAATGCCCTTTTGGTGCTAGAAAGTGATGATGGAACTAGTGCTGAAGCAATGGCTGAAAGTGGTGCCATAGAAGCTCTTTTGGAACTACTCAGAGGTCATCAGTGTGAGGAAACAGCTGCAAGGCTTCTGGAAGTATTACTCAACAATGTGAAGATCAGAGAATCAAAAGCTACTAAATCAGCAATCTTGCCCTTGTCCCAGTACCTCTTGGATCCACAAACTCAAGCTCAGCAGGCAAGGTTACTGGCAACTTTGGCACTTGGGGATCTATTCCAAAATGAGGGCTTGGCTCGAAGTACTGATGCAGTTTCAGCTTGTCGTGCTCTAGTCAATGTCCTTGAAGAGCAGCCTACAGAAGAAATGAAAGTTGTGGCTATATGTGCTTTGCAGAACCTTGTTATGTACAGCCGGTCTAACAAAAGAGCAGTTGCAGAAGCCGGTGGTGTTCAGGTTGTATTGGATCTGATTGGTTCAAGTGATCCGGATACATCTGTCCAGGCTGCAATGTTTGTTAAACTTCTCTTCTCAAATCATACCATTCAGGAATATGCTTCCAGTGAAACAGTCAGAGCCATAACTGGTAAGTTCTCTGTCTTTCCCATGCATAATTGGGCGGCTTTGTGGGTAATTTCCAAACCAAATTGCAATATTCTTGTCCGTTTTCAAACTGAACTTAATTGTTTAAGTGAAGAATCTAATCATAATACTAGACTGAAATATTATGATTTTTTTCCAATTGCAAAAGTAGTTTGTGGTATAAATACGTGTTCAATATAGTTGCTAGTAACATAGTCTAATAATATCAACTGAAACGTTCTAAATTATTAATATAATATTTAATAATGCAATCCTTAATTTACAAAATATATGCCCACATAAATGAAGCCAGCAATCCATGGAAAAAGTTATATTTATATTTTATTCTAATTTAAACTAAAAAGGGATATTTAATTATATAGATGGTTTGATTTCATATTTTTTACTAATGAAAACAAACTGTCTGTGTCTATTCAGTTCAACCTGATTTGGTTGACAGTTTGCATTGAATGATGAACAGCCCAGAATTTACTTGCATTCGATGTGGCAATTTCTTTGACATGTCCTGTCATGAATTGAATCTTTACTTTCTCATTATTTTAGCTTTGGTTATTGAATTTGGCTCTGGGATAATTAAACTTTCATATTGTAGAAATATAATATTTGATGTTGTCTTTCATAATAAAGATTACAACCTATTTATATATAAAAGACGGTCTCTAAACAGGAAAGAAAATCAAGTCTATAATTATACAATCCCTGAGATTAAGCAACTAACCCATTTATCAATATTTACTTCCTATATTAATATATTTACTTCCTATAATCTATAACACTCCCCCTCAAGTTGGAGCATAAATGTTAATTATGTCCAACTTGTTACATATATAATCAACTCGTCCCATACAACTTAACAGACCGAATTTGTAAACCCAACTTCTTCCAATAATTGACGTACCCACAAAACTTCACAAACGGTTTTTGCCATGACTCGACATTTAGATTCAGCACTAGAACGGGAGACCACATTTTCTCAGCTTGGTAAAACGCCTTACTGTGAATAGAATTTCGAATCCGTGAACAGTACTCGTGACTCGTTAACAGTACCCGAGGAACAGTACTCGTGAACGGTACCCGAGAAACAGTACTCGTGAATAGTACCCGAGGAACAGTACCCCCGAGAAACAGTACTCGTGAATAGTACCCGATGAATAATTCCCGTGATCAATATCTGATGAACAGAGCCCTAAGTCTCCAAGTGTTACCCTTTATGGATAACCCAAATGAACATAAATCTAAGTCTCCAAATGTTACCAATAATTCCCGTGAACAATATCTGATGAACAGAGCCCTAAGTCTCCAAGTGTTACCCTTTATGGATAACCCAAATGAACATAAACCTAAGTCTCCAAATATTACCCTTTATAAGTAACCCAAATGAATAGAGCCCTAAGTCTCCAAATGTTACCCTTTATGAGTAACCCAAAATGAACAGAGCCCTAAGTCTCTAAATGTTACCCTTTTGTGAATAACCCAAATGAACAGAACCCTAAATATCCAGATGTTACTCTTTATGAGTAATCCAAATGAACAGATCCAAATGTTACTCTTTATGAGTAACCCAAATGAACAGAGCGCTACGTCTCCAAATGTTATCCTTTATGAGTAACCCAAATGAACAGAGCCCTAAATCTCCAAATGTTACCCTTTATGAGTAACCCAAATGAACAGAGCCCTAAATCTCCAAATGTTACTCTTTTATGGGTAACCCAAATAAACAGAGCCCTAAGTCTTCAAAAGTTACTCCAAAAGTTACTCTTTATGGGTAACCCAAATGAATAGTATCAAAAAGACGCCTTCACCCAACACCCAAACGGCAAACGAACCACGAATCTGACAAGGGAGCTGCAAGGCGACTTTGGCATCCTCTCTAGGTGAACGGTGAGAGACAAATATTATCCTAGATGGATAACACAAAAAAACAGGAGTCCTGAGTCTCCAAAAATTTAAAACTTGACGAGAGAGAAAATAAATCTCTACAAACCTGGCTCTGATACCATATAGAAATATAATATTTGATGTTGTCTTTCATAATAAAGATTACAACCTATTTATATATAAAAGACGGTCTCTAAACAGGAAAGAAAATCAAGTCTATAATTATACAATCCCTAAGATTAAGCAACTAACCCATTTATCAATATTTACTTCCTATATTAATATATTTACTTCCTATAATCTATAACACATATGACTTACTTATTGTCAAAATCAGAGTTCAATTTATGTAAAGAAAAGAAATATTTATCAAATTTTCCGGATAAGTCATGGAGAATTTGCATAGAATTTCTTTTGGAGGTTTGACTGGTCTTTATTTTATCAAGTTGCTTGTAAGTTTGGATTGCACCCTTGATTGAACTTCCACAAACTTAATATAAAACCTCATGCATCACCCATTTAATCATGACTGTATCACCTGGCAACGTGAACCAGAAGAGAGCTCATGTGAACAATATTTCCTTTGCTCATATCCAAGCAACTTTTTCTGTACCTGTTCTTTTCTTTTTGAATGGAACCATTTTTAATTGCACAAGCATTAGTAACTTAAGTTGTCTAATGTGCTGAAGATACTTGAAAGACATAAAGAACAGGGATAGTAGTGTTGCAAGTTAGATTAGTTGGTTTGTTAAAATTAGTTCACTTTTCAATTTGTATTTGGTGCATATTGCTCCTCATGTCCCCTCTTTTTCCAATTCTCCTATAACTGCCTGTTTTGGTCTTGCAGCTGCTATTGAAAAAGATTTATGGGCCACTGGAGCTGTGAATGAGGAGTACCTAAAAGCTCTAAATTCTCTCTTCAGCAACTTCCCACGTCTGAGAGCAACTGAACCTGCAACACTCAGTATACCTCATCTGGTTACATCCCTCAAGACAGGTTCAGAAGCAACTCAAGAAGCTGCCTTGGATGCACTTTTCCTTCTCAGGCAAGCTTGGTCAGCATGCCCAGCTGAAGTTTCAAGAGCTCAATCCCTTGCTGCTGCAGATGCTATCCCCTTGTTACAATACTTGATTCAGTCTGGCCCACCACGATTTCAGGAGAAAGCTGAATTCCTGCTGCAGTGTTTGCCTGGTACATTGGTAGTTATTATCAAGCGTGGAAACAACATGAAGCAGTCAGTGGGAAACCCAAGTGTGTACTGCAAACTTACCCTCGGGAACACTCCACCAAGACAAACAAAGGTAAGGTGCTTTTATGTATTTCACCCCGATTTTATCCCTATTTGTTTTTGAGAATAGAGGTTCTGATTTCGCTATTTACATGATTGCACAATAAAGCTTTGTCACTGAAATATAAACACAAACGGACAAGCCTTTACATCACCAAATCATTTCAGCTATAGTTCATTATATTTTGCTTTTACATACTAAAAATGCCACCTAAAAGATTGAACTCTCCAAGGAAGTGTATACAAACTAAAAAAATGCCACCTAAACTGAGCCCCTTTTATACATAGATGAGGCTTGGAGTGCTACCTTATTGTTGGTTCATAATCTAGAACTGAACTCTGCCAGAAATTTTAGCTTGAACTAATAAAGCATACTGTGCATATAATTGTTTTTACTTCTCTTCTAATAGCATTTGCCAATTCCACTTCTATCTCGCATCTGAACTATATAATTATCAGGTGGTGTCAACTGGCCCAAATCCGGAATGGGATGAGAGCTTTTTGTGGTCTTTTGAGAGTCCTCCGAAAGGCCAGAAGCTTCATATTTCATGCAAAAATAAGAGCAAAATGGGGAAGGTACTCCACTGGAATATATAGATGTTCTTCACATTGTTACCTATTTTTTTTGTTTTCTTATTACTTAAGTTCATCTCTCTTGATCTTACAACAGAGTTCTTTTGGAAAAGTAACGATCCAGATTGATCGGGTTGTAATGCTAGGAGCAGTTGCTGGAGAGTATACTTTGTTGCCAGAAAGCAAAAGTGGGCCCTCAAGGAATTTGGAAATAGAGTTCCAATGGTCTAACAAATCCACTAGTAATGAAACAGCCACAAATTGAATTTTTAGGGAGGAAATCCCAGTATAGTTCTATTATCAATACTATTTTTATAAAAAATTCTTCCTTTTCAAATTGAGTTATTTATCATTTCAGTGTAAATAGTTTGCAAAAGATTTTGATTTTTGTAGGTGCTTGCCATGAGTCATAAAAAAAATGGTTAATTTGTTCAACCTATTCTTTTGTAAGTTGATGTTCTTATAATCTGTGGAACCATATGGACTGACAACAGTTAAAGTTCTTATTTGTAGTTTTGTACCAAAATTGTGTGCTTGTCAATCTGAGAGGAAAATAGTGTTTGAACACCTTTTGCAAATTTCCATAGATTTGTGTTTGATCACAAAATTAATACCAATCATGCGTGAGATTCTTTTTTGTTTTAACAATCAGTGAAGTTATTGTCCCTCTTTTTTGTCTAAGAGTCATTTTCTCATTGATTGATTGATGCATGGGACTTTTTAACAGCTTGGTGTTAGATTTCTTTAGGAGATTTATATGTTATGATTAATAATTTTAACATTAATTTTAAAAGGGTAGTGTCATTTTCAGAGCAAGGGTTGTCACTTAGCACGATTAGTTTAGGTTTAGAATATATTTAACATTGTCATTTGAACAGTTATGAAAGATGAAATTCTAACTATATTTGAATGGACAAATTTGAAATATGGCATTTAAATTTGACAAAAATATACGTTTTATTAAAAATTCATATGAAACTATATTAAATTCTCAATTTTAAATATTGATGTTCAAATATAGCATAAAAATATTAAGAATTCAATTAAAATAAATTTAATATCTTATCATTATAAGAATTTTAAATAATAAATAAATTTTATAAATATTTTATAATATTTGAAATTATAATTTTCTAAATATGTTAGTTTAGAATAATGTTATAAAAGATTAAAATTATCCATATGATGATAATTGTCATTTGTAAAACCTAATGTGAAATTCAAGTTTATTTTAGAAAAAAATAGAAAGATTAAGGATTAAAAAGAATGAAAACAGCAAAGAGCGGCTCAAAGATAGACAGTGAGAGGTAATAATAGAGTTTATCAGCATCTCACTCCCGATGGAACATTTTAATAAATCAGAGAGGTACCATCGTTGGAAGAAATTCACCCCCTCTCCGATTCTTATAGCCACCTAACTTAAAAAAAAAAAAAAGGAAAAACGAGGCAGCCTTAAAGATTTTGTGATTTCTTATACTGATTGACATGGTTGAATAAAATTTATGATTTGTGATGATGAGACAGAAATAAGAGAAAGAAAGAGAAAGAAAGAGAGAGAAACGAGGGAGTGCTAAAAGTAAAACATGATGGAATACGTAAAATGGGGGAAAAAAATTACTTGAGGAGGATAAGGTATTGATGAGTAAATTGAATAATTCATTCGATAAAAATTAATGTACCATACTTAATATGAACAAAATAAAAATGAAAAAGCAATTTTTTTTAATTATATTTTACGGGTTAGTATTTTAGTCGGTTTAAAATCAAATTAAACTAAATAAATTAAAAAATTAAAATTTTAATATTTATAAAATTAAATCAAATCAAATCGATTTTAAATAAAAATTAATTTAAATTAAATCGATTTGATTTAATTCAATTTATTTAATTTGATTATCTCAACTTTTTAATAAATTTTTTATTTTTTATATATTATTTTAAGTATTGAATATTTTAATTAAAATTATTTCAACCTTTTTATGGTTAAATCTTTCTAAATTATAAAAGGTAATATATTATTATTTATTAATCTGTTTGATTTGATTTGATTAATTTATTTTTTATAAAAATTTAATTAAATTCAAAAAATTTAAATTTTGAAAATAAAAATTAAATTAAATAAAAAAAATTAAAAGTAAATTGACTTTTAAATTAATTTAATTTAATTAATTTTTTAATTTAAATCGAATATTGTATAATTCTCAGACGTATTATATTATTTTTCTTCTAGGCTTACAGAGCTATAAAAGATGTACAAGATTCCAACCCATAAATAAACAAAATCAAACTCAACTATATAAGAAAAAAAAAACAAACAAACTCAGACCATCCAAACTACAGAACCCCATAGAGACACCAACAATCACTACCAACTCATCGCAGCAGCATCATAGCAGCCCCATCGATTCACCACTTTAGAGGACAAATGACAAAGCTAACCATTGAAAACTAAACCCAATGAAGAAAGAGAAAATCAAATAAAAAACACACCCAATATGCAAAGTCTAAAATTAGTTTAATTTTGTCGCTCAAAATTTTATGATAATTAAAAATTTTATAATTTTAAAAATTTTATAGTTATTAAATATTTTATTTATAAAATTTAAATATAATATTAAATATAATCATTATAATTTTATTATATTATTTTAAAATTTTTATAATCATATATAACGATCGATTTTTCATTATAAATAACTTTTATATGTATAAATATATGAACTCTTATTTTTTTATTTTATTTTTTTTATATTTTTTATTATATTATAAATTAAAAATAAATTTTTATTATTCTAATAGTAAAAATTAAATTTTAAAAGAATTTATTTAATTTTAATAAATTACAAAATAAATTATTAAATATAAAATTTAATATAATTTAAATTTTATTATTTTATTCTATTTTTCTAACACCAAACATATACGGAACTTCAATGTCAATAATACTAATTTAGATGATGATAAAAGGAAGGATATGGCAAAGCTCAGTTTATTAATTGTACATGAAAGCAGGGTTACTGGATATTGTGGTACGATCTAAAAAGCTGACCTCACAAAAAGCAGAGCTCTTTTTGAAAGCCGAACGAAGCACCCAGACCTAATAATCGTAAAAATGACTCTCTCCTGGAAAAAATCAGAACTTGCATAGAAAGAACAAAAGAAACAATCACATCAACAAAAAAAACAAAATAATCAAATAATTTACTTTCAATAATAAAAAAAATATATATTAAATTTTATATTTCAATTTAAAATATTAATATCAAATAAATGAAAATAGATTTTAACTTGAAATTATTTTTAAAAATTGATGATCTCAGATCCAAAAAATAAAGTTTTACAAAGATTTTATAAAATTGGGAAAGAAAAGCCTAGGTCTAGAGAAAAACATTTCTCCTTTTATATGTTTTCTTTTATCCGCTAGTGACGTATAACAAAATGTGTGTCATTGAGTCACCTGTTCTTGTCACGTTGATATGGATGTACGAGGAAATTAGATCGTTGTCCCATACGTAACGGACCCTGATTCTCCCAGACGCGCGTACGGGTAATCCCAAGTGAAGAATGGATAGGTCTTCTTTCTGATTCCGGACCGGACTGGAAGATATGATATGAGCTGAACCTAGAGAGGATTTTATTCATCGGGCTCAAAGGTCTAGGCCGGCCTGATTGAGGAGACTGATGGGAGTCCCATCTCCAAACTGGATGGACCAGACTTGATGCATGTGATGAGGTTTGTGGGCCTCTAGATGATGGGCTGGTGTCGTGGGCCTGGTCCCAGACCAGAGTGAAGAAATCCAGCGGTCATCAATTGCCCCTTTACCTTCTCGTCAGTTATTGCCCAACTGATGAGGGGGTAAATACCAAGAATCATTATGACCGCGCCTGTTGATATACAGCTTGCCTCATAACGCCCTTTCACCTAATTGTTGTTTTGACTTTCGAATCCTCTCTGTCTTTTTCTACTTCTGGCTTTCCTCTGTTCTTCGTGCACTCTGCCATCTTCATTTCCCTACTTTTATCTTCAAGGTACGCTTTTCTTCCTTTTCCATGAATAGCTTTTAAGGATCCTGGTACCGCTATCCTAGAGTCTAGCATCACTCTGTTCGGTATAAAACCTCATTCTCATGGTGCATCTTGATATCACCTCCCTTTTCACCTTTGGGACCCTCACCGAAATGAGAGGATCCTCCTTCTCGATCCACATACCTCCAGTATAATCGATCCTCAGAAAGACGTGCGCTCAGTTTTCTCTGTTAAACAGAAAGAGTATGGTATACCCTTTCCCTTATCTCCTTTCTTTCACGGGGTTTTCTCATATTTCGAGATTGCTTCTCGAATGTTGGTCCCTAATTTCATTCTTTTCATGTTTTCTTCTGAATCTATCTGTCTGAGCGGGGGTTTTACGTCCATAGGGCGTTTGTTCGATGCCTTCTTCGGACTGGTCAAGGCGAGCCGAACATTTTATTACTTTGTCTCTTATGGAGGTCTGTTTTAGTCTCGCTTTTGTGATTTTTACTGAGAATCGTTCTGACTTACCCCGATTTTGGACTTTTTGCAGCTCCTGAGATGAAGATGGATCAGCTTAAGCCCCCTAAGATTCTTACGCTGCTCGAGGGGAGCCTGAGTGTTGCCTCGGATGCCCTCCTAGTAGGGCGATCAGTGAGGGGGGTTACCCAACAAGTGGCCGAAGTCATATTGTCCAGGTCGTCTGGCCGACCTCCTCCTCCTGCTCTTGCCCGAGCTTCGATGCCGAGCTCTCGAGGTGCCAATTCTTCAAGGTCGCCAAGCGGCGGCAGGTCGGTCTCAGTCGCTCTAGCTGTTCAAGCTCTCAGGTCCCCTCAGACTTCAAGGCCGCGCGAGGACTCCGAGTTGATGGGGGCGAAGCCTGCCCCACCTTCTGGCGATGCTTCTGGAGAGAGGCTTGAGGCCTCCATAGCTGAGAAGGGGGTCTTTGCAAGCAGGACTGAGCTTGTCTCTGCGGGGAATGTTCATGGGGCCCTTCCCGAGGTCAGCTCAGCTACCGAGGAGAGGGAACTCATTTTTGTAGATGATGGGGGTGTAGCGGAGAAGGTCGGGAACAAGCGTCCCGTTCTCCCCGAAGTGCCTGTCCTGGTTCGCATTCCAAAGAAGTCTTGGGCTTCTAGAAGATCGATTCCTGCCTTTCTTCCTCTTGGGAAGAAGGAGAAGGTTCCCGTGGTGCCCCTTATGTCTACTCCGGACTCAAACTCATGGAATAACATGATTTCTGAGATTTATTGTGGAATACAAGATGCAGTTCACACATGTAACGTAAAGCAGCTCATGATGGGTTCGTGTCAGGATTTTGATATAGAGCGCTTGTGCTATGAGAAACAGAGATTTGCTGCACTCAATCGAGCTTCTGTTGATGCTTTCGAACATGCATTTCGTGATATCCAGAGTTTAGTTGTTCCATTGCCCTTCAGAATGCCTCGCCAATTTTCTTGTGCTGCTTTGAATAAGCAAAAGGGGGACAATGCAACTGAACTTGCCAAGTGTTATATCCCATCTGCTGTCGTTGAAGGTTCTTTTTTAACCCGCATGAATCCCATGGAATGTTTTGTTCATTCAGTAGCCAGTCGAGATAATTTTTTCAGTGACAATGCTGACCTTCCCAGGACTTTAACTTGAAGACTTATGTTTTTCATGCGTGATATACACACAGCATATGATGGAATAGTGAGAGATGCTTATGGGTGTCAACTTGTTCAGTTCTCCTATAATATGGAGACAGAGTTCAGCTGGAATGTAAGGAGCGTCTAAGGGAGTTTAGGGAGTCTGCCGAGCTAAAAAAAAAGGGGGGGATCCAACAGACTCGTGAAGCTCATCTTCCGAACTGTAAGGATTCTTCCTGAATTAAAAGCTAAGATAGTAGTGTAGGTGATAGTAATATAAATGTAGATGATAATGTACCTAGGCATGTAAGTCCTTTGAGGACAGTTTTTCCTTCAGTAGAGTGAGTGATTGGACTGTAAATCTTCTTTTTCTTTGAATGAAATTTCATTTTCATTTATTTTGCTTGTTTTTTCTCTTTTTGCCTTCAAGCTCATCAGAACTAAAATTCTATCAATTGACTGAACTTTTGGGTTATAACTTTATCTATTTCGCTAAGGCATTCTTATCCGTAAGCTCTTTCCGAGCTGGACTAGCCGTATCCGTGAGCTCTGTTTTTAACAGTAGGCTGAACTTTCGACCTACGAGTTTTTATGATTCTTGTAAGGACATCCTCATTTTTCTCTTATTACTTCGTTACTATGAGCTCGGGCATACGGCCTTTGCTTAATAACAATAAGTTAGATCATGTACCTTTAGAGGTGATGAGTAGGGTTGGCCTTTTTGCTTTTAGTTCTGATTTGCTAGACTGAAGCTGGGGTCTCATCTGTTCATGCCATTGGATTTCTCCTCGAGTTGCCCCTTTACCTCCTCAGCATTTATTACATGAGTGGTGAGGGGTAAATCCTCAGACTTTTATTTGTAACTGCACGGCTTCATTTTAGACGCTTTGACCTTTCTTTCTGGTTATGAGCTTGGATATTTGGTCCCTCTGGAAGTGACCCTTTGTCAGTCAGTGGCTGTATGGTCCGCTGGGGTGGGGAGTTCAGCTATTTTTTTTTGTGAGTCCGTTCGTTCAGCGGATGAAGGAGCTCAGATTTTTGTTCTTTGCTTAGACTTTTGCGCTATCTGTGTGACGGGCTCAGGAGTTCGGAATTTCGTCTTCCTCACTATGAAGTCAATACTCAATTTCTTGCTTTCTTGATGAGCCTTATACGGGCTGTGTTTCTGGGATCCAGGCCATTTTTGCTCCGGGGAGATCTTGGAGATCTTGGTTGTTTTTGCTCCAGGAGATCTGACGAGATCCTACTCACTCTCACCAGACTATTCCCTTAAAGTGGGAGGTCAAGGGTTCGAGTAGTGGGGGAGGCGACCTAATTTCCAAAGGGAAATTTGGGCCAAATCCACTTGGGGAAGGATGCGATGCGAGAACCCAAGGGGACAAATCCTGCCAGGAACCCGTGAGGGTGAATGGATGTTAAGAGCTGTTCACGACGCCAGTAGAAAGCCCGAAGTGGCAAGAGGCCAGGCGAGGGATAGCCCTGGGCCGTGAACGGTAACAGTGCCGGTGAGAGGGCCGGGCTGTTACATAAAAAGGCGCATTCTGTAACGACCCGAAAATCGGACCGCTACCGGCGTTAGGATCCAGGTCGATTTAAGGCCGCCGGGACCCGTAGCAAGCCTAACATGCATCCTGTTAACCTGTTTAATCCCATACATGATCAACAACATACATAAAAATTAAAACTTTTCTTTCATACATTGTAACGACCCGGAAATCCGACCCGTTACCGGCGCTAGGATCCAGATCGGCTTAAGGCCGCCGGGACCCGTAGCAAGCCTACATACCTCCTGTAAACCTGTGGAATCCCGTACATAACAACATATACATGATCTGTAAAAATTTTCTTTTCCCTTATCCAAGCAAAACCTGTGCATGCACAAAATCATACATAAACCCCACACTGGAATCCTCATCAAATACTCCAATGGGGTATCATCATCATACATAACAGCTTGGATAATCATGGTCATTAACATCATTACTCATTAAACACTCTGTACATAATGGGGATTCACACACCTCTAGGTCAGGCACTACTATAATCCTCAATACATCATCAAATCAGTCATTACATTACAAGGTCATACATACTCATTACATCATGTTCATGTCCACTACTATCTATTACAACATACATGATTTGACTTCACTCTAGCCGACTTCTTGTTCTATCCTGTACCTGCAACTTTGGGGATAAAGGGAGAGGGGTGAGCTACTAGAGCCCAGTGAGCAGAAACTAAAAACATTTGTTTTAATTCCTCCATTTTTAGGTATATTATTATTCATTTTATTATTATTTAACTTTTTCTTTCTTTTTCTCATTCATGCTTTCATGTATGCGCCATAACACAAACATTTCACAACAAGGATGAACTTGTCACCATTTAGCCCCTATCTTTCTTACTTATACATGCCGGGGGCGTAGAGCCGTAGCAGGCACACCCGGACTTTCATAATCAGTCATAGTGCCAGGGGCGTAGAGCCGTAGCAGGCACACCTGGACTCACATAGGCTATCATGACATACAAGGGCTAATGGATCATTCAACATTCATCCACATCAACAACAAAGTATGCAATGCAACATATTCGTGAATTCTAATGCAAACAACCTAATATTGCATGGCATAATGATGCATGGGCAATGCTTTATGATTCATTCATTTATTCATTTACTTCAAAGCTTAAGGGGTTGTTCCACTCACCTGGTAACTGAAGCTTAAACAATGAACTCTGAACGACTATCTCACAACCGGGGGTCTCGGTTCCTCGGGTCCGAACCTACACAGGTGGACTCAAATGAGGCACCAAACATACATGAACATGACTCTAAAATACTCCCCAAAAACCCCCTAAAACATCCTGAAAACATCACATGAAACATGCAAGAAATGGCTGAACAGGGCACTTTCGGCGGCACCTTCGGCGGCCGAAAGTCCTGGACAGAGACGAAACTCAGGTAGGTTCGGCGGCACCTTCGGCGGCCGAAAGTGCCAGACAGAGACGAAAGTCTCTTTTCGGGGGCAACTTCGGCAGCCGAAAGGCCTGCCTCCCCAGCCATGTTCGGCGGCCGAAAGTACCTTCGGCTGCCGAACCTGGTTTCTGCCAAAGGGCAGAAACTTGGCTCCCTTAGCACATTTCGCCTCCAAACCTTCCAAACATGCATATAGTTCAACCAAAGCATGCATACAAGTTCCTAGGGGCCTCAAACATGCATATACCCCATCTACAACACTTCAATCACACACAATCAAGCTACATTGTTCAAAAAGTCATCAAAAACCCATAGGTTTAACATATACCCTAACATGCATTCTACCCTTTAAAACTTCATAAAACTTGTTTAAATCATACATTGAGCTTAAGATCGGCTCTTACCTCTTGAAGATCGAGGGTTGAGGAGATCTAAACTTGGAGATGGGAGAAGTTCCAACTTTTGGTCTCCAAGCTCCAAAACTTGTTCTAAGCTCAAAGATCTTCAAAACCAAAGTTATAAACTTGTAAAGATCATGGAAAAAGGAAGGAAAACTCAAGATTGGGGAAGGATGGCGAAATGCTCACCTTGGCCGAAATGGGGAGAAAAAACTCGCCCATTTTCGGCTAAGGGACCCTTTTATAGTGGCTGGCCAGACCACGTTCGGGGGCCGAATGTGCCTCCGCATCCATGCAAATGTTCGGCGGCCGAACATGAGGTTCGGCGGCCGAACCTTGACTTCCCTCACTCATGCTTTCGGGGGCCTAACGTGCCTCCAAAACGCATGCATGTTCGGCGGCCGAACTTAACTTTCGGCGGCCGAACTTGACTTTCGGCGGCCGAACCTGGGTTTTCCTCCAAAGACTTTTCATGTAAAAACTCATTAAATTTCTTACTTAAAAACATGAAATACATGAAAACATTTCATAAAATCATAGTTTTACCCTTCTAGAGGTTTCCGACATCCGAATTCCCACCGGACGGTAGGGATTCCGATACCGGAGTCTAGCCGGGTATTACATTCTTCCCCCCTTAAGAACATTCGTCCCCGAATGTTCCTCAACTAACATACAAAGCATGGCATCAATCATAGCATACAACATGGCATACAATATCTCATACATACAACACATAGAACAACTAACACTCACCTCAAAACAGATGGGGGTATTGCTGGAGCATGGACTCCCGTGTCTCCCAGGTGCATTCTTCAATATTGTGGTGGTTCCAAAGGACCTTCACCATCGGGATTTCCTTGTTCCTCAGCTTTCTGATCTGAGTGTCTAGGATCCGTACTGGCTGTTCTACATAGGTGAGATCCTCATGGATCTCCACATCAGGCTCACTAAGAACCTTGCTCGGATCTGACACGTACTTCCGTAACAGAGAAACATGGAAAACCGGATGGATTCTCTCCATCGAAGCAGGCAAGTCTAGCTTGTACGACACATTACCGACCCTCTGAAGTACCTCGAAAGGACCGATGTACCGTGGAGCTAACTTACCCTTCATCCCGAACCGAACCACTCCTTTCATAGGAGACACCTTGAGCAAAACCAAATCCCCCTCCTGAAACTCTAGCTGTCTTCTGCGGGTATCTGCATAACTCTTCTGTCTGCTTGTAGCAGTCTTAATCCTCTCTCTGATTATGGGTACCACCCTGCTGGTAAGCTCTACTAACTCCGGACCCGCAAGAGTCCTCTCTCCTACTTCCTCCCAGCAGATAGGTGATCTGCACTTCCTCCCATACAAAGCTTCATATGGAGCCATCCCTATGCTAGCATGATAGCTGTTATTGTAGGCAAACTCCACCAAAGGTAGATGCTGCCTCCAAGAACCGCCAAAATCTAGCACACACATTCTGAGCATATCTTTTATTGTCTGGATGGTCCTCTCTGACTGTCCGTCTGTCTGTGGGTGGAAGGCAGTACTGAAGTCTAATCTGGTACCCATAGCGTTCTGCAGACTCCGCCAAAACCTGGAGGTGAACTGGGGCCCTCTATCTGACACTATAGATACCGGGACCCCATGCAGTCTGACAATCTCATCTACGTACACCTGCGCCAGCTTGTCCACAGAGTAACCACTCCTGACGGGGATGAAGTGAGCAGATTTGGTGAGTCTGTCCACAATCACCCATATGGAGTCCAATCTGTTGGACGTCGCCGGTAACCCCACTACGAAGTCCATAGCTATGTTCTCCCATTTCCATTCTGGAATAGGTAGCGGGTTAAGCATTCCAGCCGGCTTCTGATGCTCTAGTTTCACCCTCTGACACACATCGCAGGCTGACACGAACAGTGCCACGTCCTTCTTCATAGCTGGCCACCAATACACTCTCTTCAGATCCTGATACATCTTGGTGGCTCCAGGGTGAACACTATACCTGGTATTATGGGCTTCCCCCATAATATCTCCCTTCAGACCAATGTCATCTGGCACACATAATCTGTTCCCGTAGCGGAGGATCCCCTTATCATCAAACTTGAACTCATTACTCTGGCCTGACTGAACCGTTCTGGCTATCCTGACCAACTCTGGGTCCTCATGCTGTTTCTGAGCTACCTGCTCCAGAAACACGGGTGTCACTCTCATCTGAGCCACTAAGGCACCTGTGCCAGACAACTCCAACTGTAATCCCTCACTCATAAGTCTGTGGAACTCCTTCACCACCGGCCTCCTCTCTGCTGAAATGTGGGATAGACTGCCGAGTGATTTCCGGCTTAGGGCGTCTGCCACAACATTCGCCTTACCCGGATGGTACTGAATCTTGCAATCATAGTCACTCAACAGCTCTACCCATCTCCTCTGCCTCATGTTCAGTTCTCTCTGACTCAAGATGTACTGCAGGCTCTTATGATCTGTGAAGATCTCACACTTTACCCCATAAAGGTAATGCCTCCACATCTTGAGTGCAAAGATCACTGCTGCCATCTCTAGGTCATGTGTGGGGTAATTCAGCTCATGCTTCTTCAACTGCCTAGAAGCATAAGCGATCACCCTCTCATTTTGCATTAGCACACAACCCAGTCCCACACGGGACGCATCACAATATACTGAGAAGTCATCATCACTTTTTGGCAGAGCTAACACCGGTGCTGAAGTCAACCTCCTCTTAAGCTCCTCAAAGCTTTCCTCACACTGATCGGTCCATATGAACTTTTGATTCTTCTTTGTCAATTTGGTCATAGGAGCAGCAATCTTTGAGAAGTCCTGAACGAACCTCCTGTAGTAACCTGCTAAACCCAGAAAACTCTTGATCTCGGTCACTGTGGTGGGTCTAGGCCAGTTAGCTACAGCCTCTACCTTCTTGGGGTCTACTTCAATACCCTGTTCTGACACAATGTGCCCCAAGAATGAAATGCTCCTAAGCCAAAACTCACACTTGGAGAACTTGGCATACAAGCCATGCTCTCTCAAGGTCTGCAAAACTGTCCTCAGGTGATGGGCATGCTCCTCTGCATTTCTGGAATACACTAAGATATCATCTATGAAGACAATAACGAAGTGATCCAGATACTGACTGAATACTCTGTTCATGAGGTCCATGAATGCTGCAGGGGCGTTGGTTAACCCAAACGGCATCACAAGGAACTCATAGTGCCCATACCTGGTCCTGAAAGCTGTCTTCGGTACATCTTCATTCCTTATCCTCAACTGATGGTACCCTGATCTCAGATCTATTTTGGAGAAACAACTTGCCCCTGCTAGCTGGTCGAATAGATCGTCGATCCTCGGCAAAGGGTACTTGTTCTTGGTAGTGACCTTGTTCAACTGTCTGTAGTCGATACAAAGTCTAAGGGATCCATCCTTCTTCCTCACAAACAAAACCGGAGCACCCCAAGGTGAAGTACTCGGTCGGATGAAACCCTTATCTACCAGCTCTTGCAACTGTTCCTTCAGTTCTTTCAATTCAGCTGGTGCCATCCTGTAGGGAGGGATAGAGATCGGTCTGGTACCAGGCATTAACTCAATCTCGAACTCTATCTCCCTAGCAGGTGGTAACCCTGGCAGCTCGTCTGGGAAAACATCTAAGAACTCACTCACCACAGGCACTGAGGCGGGCTCTCTGACATGACTATCTAACTCCCTCACATGAGCTAGAAACCCCTGACATCCCCTCCTAAGCAACCTACGAGCCTGAAGAGCTGAGATCAGACCTCTAGGTGTACCCCTCTTGTCTCCTCTGAAGACGACCTCTGACCCATCCTGATCTCTGAATCTGACTACCTTGTCTCTACAGTCCAAGGTAGCACCATGGGTCGATAACCAATCCATCCCTAGAATGACGTCAAAATCTGTCAAATCTAGAACCACAAGGTCGGCGGAAAGGCATCTTCCCTCTATGAAAACTGGACTACATTGGCAGACTGCCTCTGCCACTGACGGGTCACACTTGGGTCCACTGACCCATAGGGGACACTCTAACCCAGAGACCATCAATCCTACCCTCTCCACGACTCTCGGAGCAATAAAAGAATGAGATGCACCCGGGTCCATTAAGGCATACACATCAGAACAACCAATGATGAGATTACCTGCCACCACGGTGTTGGATGTGTTGGCCTCCTGCTGAGTCATAGTGAAGATCCGTGCCGGAGCTGATGGACCTTCACCTCTGTATCCTGCTGATGAAGAGGCTGACCCTCTCTCTCTGCCTCTGCCACTGGCCTGTGTTGCGGCTGGAGCTACTGGCTGCACCACACTGCCGGAGGTTGTCTGCTGAGACGGTGCTGTAAAGGCTCCTCTAGGACAGTCTCGAGCCAAATGACCCGCCTGTCCGCATCTGAAACATGTGTTTGTCCCTGCCAGACATACTCCCTTGTGTGGTCTCCCACATCTCATACATGCTGTAATCTCTGCGCCAGAGCTTGAGCCACTGCCTAAACCCAGACCTGACTTGATCTTGTTCCAGAACTTATTCTTCTTAGATTTTCTGTGGCCTCTGTCCCACTTCTTACTGCCTGCAACTGCTGCACTTAGAGAAGAAGAGTCTACCCTTTCCCCACCTGGGGTCTTGGAACCAGAAGACTGTGCCACTGACTGTTTTACCTTCCCCTCAACGATAGCACTAGCCTCCATTCTCCTAGCCATATCCACTATGGCATGGAAACTCTCTCTCTCTGCTGACTGTACCAAAGAGGAATACCTGGAGTGCAGCCTCATAATATATCTCCTTGACTTCTTTTGATCTGTGTCCAAATTCAGCCCAGCATATGGCAACAACTCCAGGAACCTGTCTGTGTACTCGTCTATACTCATGTCATCAGTTTGCCTCAACTGCTCGAATTCTATCATCTTCAATTCCCTTGAACTATCAGGGAAAGCCCATCCTGCAAACTCGTTTGAAAACTCTTCCCAATTCATGCTGTCCACTCTCGGGTTCACATAGTTCTTGAACCACTCCCGTGCCTTCTTGCACTTAAGCGTGAACCCGGCCATCTGAATGGCTCTACTGTCATCAGCCCCTATCTCATCTGTAATTGCCTTGACCCGCTCCAAGTACACGAACGGATCATCACCGGTTTCAAACTGGGGAGCACCCAGCTTCATATAATCGGTCATCTTGACCTTGCTCCCTCCAGATGAGGTAGGTTTGGGTACTTGTATTTCCGGGACAGTAGATACTGGTGGTGGTGGAGGTACAACATCCCCTGGGGTAGGGTTTGCTGTACTGGTATAGGGAGGTGGAGGTGGAGGTGGGTACATGGGGTACTGAGAGTATGGTGGGTAGTAAGGTGGGTATGGCATATGTGGAGGATAAGGGCTAAAACTGGGGTAATCCGATGTACCTCCCATCGAATACCCTGGATGGTGTGAATAGGGTGGGTAGTGATGTGGCTGGACATAACTCGAGGCCTGAGTGCCTCCTTCTGATTCTCCCATGCCTTCTTCCGGCATGCTCACACCGAGACTGCCATCCCTCCTCTGATCTACTTCCATATCCTCAGACATTCCTCCCTGCACTGTTCCCCTTACTGACCTGCTTCTACCCAGATCCAAAGACCTTCTAGGGTCTCTAGCTACTCTGTCTCTGTTGGACCTACTGGACATTGCCCTAGGCAATGCTGAAGGACGGGCATCAGTGCCCTCGTCCTGAGGTGGCACTCCAGTCAATCGTGCAGATCGACGAGTTCCTCTCATTCTATCTTCTGAAAAACAGCACATAGCACAAGCAATCATTAGCATCATATGGTTCATGTGGAAACACATGAACCCTCATCACATACATAGCATCACATCATAGCATTTATGCACATGCATATCATCATGGCATATCATATCATCATATAGACAGGACTCTACATCCTATCCTAGTGGACATGATTTTCCTAGTGTGCTTGACCTTCTAGAACATCTATGAGCCCGACACTCTAGGTCCGATCATATGAACCTAGGGCTCTGATACCACTCTGTAACGACCCGGAAATCCGACCCGTTACCGGCGCTAGGATCCAGATCGGCTTAAGGCCGCCGGGACCCGTAGCAAGCCTACATACCTCCTGTAAACCTGTGGAATCCCGTACATAACAACATATACATGATCTGTAAAAATTTTCTTTTCCCTTATCCAAGCAAAACCTGTGCATGCACAAAATCATACATAAACCCCACACTGGAATCCTCATCAAATACTCCAATGGGGTATCATCATCATACATAACAGCTTGGATAATCATGGTCATTAACATCATTACTCATTAAACACTCTGTACATAATGGGGATTCACACACCTCTAGGTCAGGCACTACTATAATCCTCAATACATCATCAAATCAGTCATTACATTACAAGGTCATACATACTCATTACATCATGTTCATGTCCACTACTATCTATTACAACATACATGATTTGACTTCACTCTAGCCGACTTCTTGTTCTATCCTGTACCTGCAACTTTGGGGATAAAGGGAGAGGGGTGAGCTACTAGAGCCCAGTGAGCAGAAACTAAAAACATTTGTTTTAATTCCTCCATTTTTAGGTATATTATTATTCATTTTATTATTATTTAACTTTTTCTTTCTTTTTCTCATTCATGCTTTCATGTATGCGCCATAACACAAACATTTCACAACAAGGATGAACTTGTCACCATTTAGCCCCTATCTTTCTTACTTATACATGCCGGGGGCGTAGAGCCGTAGCAGGCACACCCGGACTTTCATAATCAGTCATAGTGCCAGGGGCGTAGAGCCGTAGCAGGCACACCTGGACTCACATAGGCTATCATGACATACAAGGGCTAATGGATCATTCAACATTCATCCACATCAACAACAAAGTATGCAATGCAACATATTCGTGAATTCTAATGCAAACAACCTAATATTGCATGGCATAATGATGCATGGGCAATGCTTTATGATTCATTCATTTATTCATTTACTTCAAAGCTTAAGGGGTTGTTCCACTCACCTGGTAACTGAAGCTTAAACAATGAACTCTGAACGACTATCTCACAACCGGGGGTCTCGGTTCCTCGGGTCCGAACCTACACAGGTGGACTCAAATGAGGCACCAAACATACATGAACATGACTCTAAATACTCCCCAAAAACCCCCTAAAACATCCTGAAAACATCACATGAAACATGCAAGAAATGGCTGAACAGGGCACTTTCGGCGGCACCTTCGGCGGCCGAAAGTCCTGGACAGAGACGAAACTCAGGTAGGTTCGGCGGCACCTTCGGCGGCCGAAAGTGCCAGACAGAGACGAAAGTCTCTTTTCGGGGGCAACTTCGGCAGCCGAAAGGCCTGCCTCCCCAGCCATGTTCGGCGGCCGAAAGTACCTTCGGCTGCCGAACCTGGTTTCTGCCAAAGGGCAGAAACTTGGCTCCCTTAGCACATTTCGCCTCCAAACCTTCCAAACATGCATATAGTTCAACCAAAGCATGCATACAAGTTCCTAGGGGCCTCAAACATGCATATACCCCATCTACAACACTTCAATCACACACAATCAAGCTACATTGTTCAAAAAGTCATCAAAAACCCATAGGTTTAACATATACCCTAACATGCATTCTACCCTTTAAAACTTCATAAAACTTGTTTAAATCATACATTGAGCTTAAGATCGGCTCTTACCTCTTGAAGATCGAGGGTTGAGGAGATCTAAACTTGGAGATGGGAGAAGTTCCAACTTTTGGTCTCCAAGCTCCAAAACTTGTTCTAAGCTCAAAGATCTTCAAAACCAAAGTTATAAACTTGTAAAGATCATGGAAAAAGGAAGGAAAACTCAAGATTGGGGAAGGATGGCGAAATGCTCACCTTGGCCGAAATGGGGAGAAAAAACTCGCCCATTTTCGGCTAAGGGACCCTTTTATAGTGGCTGGCCAGACCACGTTCGGGGGCCGAATGTGCCTCCGCATCCATGCAAATGTTCGGCGGCCGAACATGAGGTTCGGCGGCCGAACCTTGACTTCCCTCACTCATGCTTTCGGGGGCCTAACGTGCCTCCAAAACGCATGCATGTTCGGCGGCCGAACTTGACTTTCGGCGGCCGAACCTGGGTTTTCCTCCAAAGACTTTTCATGTAAAAACTCATTAAATTTCTTACTTAAAAACATGAAATACATGAAAACATTTCATAAAATCATAGTTTTACCCTTCTAGAGGTTTCCGACATCCGAATTCCCACCGGACGGTAGGGATTCCGATACCGGAGTCTAGCCGGGTATTACATTCTTTCATACATTCTATCATACGCCAAACTCAACCTGTGCATGCACTGAACATAATCATCAACATAAACTTGACCCCTCTATGGGATCTCATCAATGCCCCCAATGGGTGGCATAACAAGGGTTGAGTTGGCTAACATAGTCATCAATGAACATTAAGATCATGTAACAAAAAGGGATTACAACATCTATAGGGTCAAGCACAACTTCTAATCCTCAATATTAATATACATAACATAACTATTCAGTTATACATCATCTTACAATTTATCATGTCCACTTTCTAACTATTACAATTACAAGACTTTACTCTTCTTGACTTCTCTGTCTAGCCCGTACCTGCAATCCTGGGGGATTAGGAAAAAGGGGTGAGCTACTAGAGCCCAGTGAGCAGAATAATAGAAAACATCATTTAAATCTCATGCCATCATGTAATGCAACACATCACAACAAATCACATCTCGGATGGTATTGTCACCAATAGTCCTCTACATTCCAAAGTGCCAGGACGTAGAATGGGTACAACCGGTCTTTCTCTTAACATAACATATCATAACATTCCAATGTGCCAGGGACGTAGAATGGGTACAACCTGGACTTTCTCTCACATAGTGCCAGGGACGTAGAATGGGTACAACCTGGACTTCCATACCATACCATGCCGTATCATCATCATATCATATGAGGACTAAAGGGTCATCCAATAACCAATCCACATCAACATCATAAATGCAATGCAACATATTCGTGGATTCTAATGCAAACAACCTAATTCATCACATGGCATTCATGATGCATGAACATGCTAAAACTTTATAATTTATTTGCTTTAAATCGTAAAGGTTTATTCTACTCACCTCTGGCTGAAGCTCTACTGACTCAGAAGCAGCTGAACTCACTGCTGGGGTCCTCGGTTCCTCGGGTCCGAACCTACACAGGTGGACTCAAATGAGGGACCAAACAACTAGAACATAACTCTAAAAACATCCCCCAAAAAAACCCCCTAAAACACCTCCAAACAATCATGCAAAAACATACAAAGGAAGGCAGAACAGGGCAGGTTTGGCGGCACCTTCGGCGGCCGAAAGTCCCAGACAGAGACGAAAGTATCTTTTCGGGGGCAACTTCGGCAGCCGAAAGGCCTGCCTCCCAAGCCATGTTCGGCGGCCGAACCTGGTTTCTGCCAAAGGGCAGAAACTTGGCTCCCTTTGCACAAAAACTTCTCCTTTCCATTCCAACATGCATATAACTCATCCAAATCATGCAAATATACATACATTGGCTCCTAGGGGCTTCAAACTAACTTAAACCCCAACTACAACACACAACAACAACACATTGCTCAAAAACACAACATAAACTCAAAAACCTAACTATGAGCTAAACATGCATTCTACCCCATAGATCTTGCATAAAACTTACTTTAAACATGAAATGAGCTTAAGATCGGCTCTTACCTCTTGAAGATTGAGAGAGAGACGTCCTAAACTCGGAGGTGGGAGATTTTTGAGTTCTTGAACCTCAAAGCTCCAAAACTTGCTTTAAACTCGAAAATCTTCAAAACAAAGCAAAAACTTGTGAAAATCTTGAAAGATTTGAAGGAAAGAACTCAAGGATGGTGAGGAACAGCGGAAGGGCTCACCTTGGCCGAAAATGGGGAGAAAGCTCGCCCATTTCGGCTAAGGGGCTCTTTTATAGTGGCTGGCCAGGCCACATTCGGGAGCCGAACGTGCCCCCGCATGCATGCCATGTTCGGCGGCCGAACTTGAGGTTCGGCTGCCGAACTTGAGGTTCGGCTGCCGAACCTGGGCTTCCCTCACTTATGCCTTCGGGGGCCTAAGGCTCACCCGAAAAGCATGCATGTTCGGCGGCCGAACTTTGAGTTTCGGCGGCCGAACCTGAGTTTCCTCCAAGGGTGTTTTTATTCAAAAACTCATTTCCTCTTTACTTAAAATCATCAAAAACATTAAAACATTTCATGAAAACATGGTTTTTCTCTTCTAGAGGTCTCCGATATCCGAGATTCCACCGGATGGTAGGAATTCCGATACCGGAGTCTAGCCGGGTATTACAGTTTTTGCTCCAGGAGATCTTACGGGATCCTGGCCGTTTTTGCTCCGGGGAGATCTTGGTGATCCCGCCGGCCACCTACCTAACTGAGGTCTTGGGCATTTATGCCTGTTTCATTTTTCTTGTTTGTTTCTTTCATGAAAGCAATGTGAGTAGAGACAAATAATGAACAGGGACGATGATCAACGTCTATTCCATTATCATGCTTTAAGGTACAATAGGTCTTTTACATTTGACGATACCTTAGGGGAAGTACTTTTTCAAGTGCTGGATGTTCCAGGCATGGGGCTCAGGGTTTCCTTGCATATCTTCAATTCGGTATACTCCTGGTGTAATACCCGGCTAGACTCCGGTATCGGAATTCCTACCGTCCGATGGAATCTCGGGTGTCGGAGACCTCTAGAAGGGTAAAAATCATGTTTTTATAAAATGTTTTAATGTATTTTATGTTTTTAAGCTAGAAAGAAAATGAGTTTTTGCATGAAAATAGCCTTGGAGGAAAACTCAGGTTCGGCCGCCGAACCTCAAGTTCGGCCGCCAAATATGCATGCACTTCGGGAGCGCTTTAGGCCCCCGAAATCATAAGTGAGGGAAGTCCAGGTTCGGCCGCCGAACATGGCATGCATGCGGAGGCACGTTCGGCTCCCGAATGTGGCCTGGCCAGCCACCTATAAAGGGGTCCCTTAGCCCAAAACGGGTGAGCTTTTCTCCCCATTTTCGGCCAAGGTGAGCTCTCCGCCGTCCCTCACCGATCTTGAGTTTCTTCCTTCAAATCTTTCACGATTTTCTCAAGTTTTCACCTTGTTTTGAAGATTTTCGAGTATAAAGCAAGTTTTGGAGCTTTGAGGTTCAAGAAACTCAATCTCTCCCATCTTCGAGCTAGGGTCGTTTTCCTCTCGATCTTCAAGAGGTAAGGGCCGATCTTGAGCTCACTATATGTTTTAAACAAGTTTTAAGTTAATTCATGGGGTAGAAATGTATGTTTATGTTAGTTGAGCATTGTTAGGTTTTATGTGTTTTATGGACAATGTATGTTGGATATGCATGTTTGATGTGTTGTAGATGGGGTTTAGGATAGTTTGAAGCCCCTAGGAGCTGATGTATGTATCTATGCATGTTTTGGATGAGTTGTATGCTTGATTGAAGGTTTTGGGAGGCAAATGTGCATGAGGAGCCGAGTTTCTGTCCTTTTGGCAGAAACTAGGTTCGGCAGCCGAAGGACTTTCGGCCGCCGAACCTGCCTGGGAGGCAAGCCTTTCGGCTGCCGAAGCCAGCCCCCGAAAAGAGACTTTCGTCTCTGGAGGGCACTTTCGGCCGCCGAAGGTGCCGCCGAACCTGCCTGACTTTCGGCTCTGGAGGGACTTTCGGCAGCTGAACCTGCCGCCGAAAGTGCCCTGTTCAGCCTTCCTTTGCATGTTTTGCATGATTGTTTTGAGGTGTTTTAGGGGGTTTTTGGGGGATGTTTTTAGAGTCATGTTCTAGTATGTTTGGTCCCTCATTTGAGTCCACCTGTGTAGGTTCGGACCCGAGGAACCGAGGACCCCAGCAGTGAGTCAGCTGCTTCAGTCTTTGTCAGAGCTAGCTAAGGTGAGTAGAATAAACCTTTACATTTTAAAGCGAATAAATTATAAAGTTTTGAGCATGTTCATGCATCATGAATGCCATGTGATGATTTAGGTTGTTTGCATTAGGATTCACGAATATGTTGCATTGCATTTTATGATGTTGATGTGGATTGGTTATTGAATGATCCCTTAGTCCTCATATGATATGATATGATGATGATATGGCATGATATGGTATGGAAGTCCGGTTGACCCATTCTACGTCCCGGCACTATGTAAGAGAAAGACCGGTTGACCCATTCTACGTCCCGGCACATTAGAATGTTATGATACGTTATGTTAAGAGAAAGACCGGTTGACCCATTCTACGTCCCGACACTTTGGAATGTAGAGGACTATTGGTGACAATACCATCCGTGATGTGATTTGTCTGTGATGTGTTGCATTCCATTATGGCATATGATTTAAATGTTTTTATTATTCTGCTCACTGGGCTCTAGTAGCTCACCCCTTTCCCTAATCCCCCAGGGTTGCAGGTACGGGCTAGACAAAGAAGTCATGATGGATGAAGTCATGTGTATGTAATAGATAGAATGTGGACATGATAAATTGTAAAATGATGTAAAGTTATGAATAGTTATGTTATGTAAAAATGATATTGAGGATTAGAGGTTGTGCTTGACCCTATGTGTATGGTGATCCCTTTTGTGTACATGATCTATGTTTTATGATGTTTATGTTCTACCAAGCTTGTGTATGATGAGATGCCCCATTGGAGCATTTGTTGAGAGCTCCAGTGTGGGGTTTATGTTTATGTTTATGTATATGTTTATGGGCATGCACAGGTTGAGCTTGGTTTATGGAAAGAAAAGTTCAAATTTTTATGTATGTTGTTGATCATGTATGGGATTAATCAGATTTACAGGATGCATGTCAGGCTTGCTACGGGTCCCGACGGCCTTATGCCGATCTGGATCCTAGCGCCGGTAGCGGTCCGATTTTCGGGTCGTTACACCTGGCTTGACCACTTTTGCTATTATGAAGGGGCCCTCCCAAGTCGGCGCCGACTTGCCTACTGCCGCTCTTTTTCCCGTAGCCTCCAGGTTTCTTAGGGCCAGGTCTCCCACCTTCAGGCTTCTTTCCCTGACCCTTTGGTTGTAATAACGGGCTGCCCGTTGTTGATAAGCGGCAGTTTGGACTTGAGCTTCCTCCCTAACCTCTTCGAGAGCATCCAGGTTGCTTCTTAACTTGTCATCATTAGTACTCTCATTAGCAAATTGGACTCGATGAGTGGGAATTTGCAGCTCGACTAGGACTACGGCCTCTGTACCAAAAGCGAGTGCGAAGGGCGTTTCTTTAGTGGACGTTCTGGGGGTAGTTCGGAGTGCCCACAGGATGTTGTTGAGCTCTTCCGCCCAGTTCGCCTTGGCCCCGTCCAGCCGTTTCTTCAATCCTTGGAGGATAGCTCTGTTGGTGACCTCTGTTTGACCGTTGGTTTGAGGGTGGGCCACTGAGGAGAACTTGTGCCATATGCCCATGTTTACCGTAAATGCTCTGAAGGCACTGCAATCAAATTGCCTGCCGTTGTCTGAGATGAGCACCCTGGGTATGCCGAATCTGCAGATGATGTGCCTCCATACAAAATCTATCATCTGGCGGGCTGTGATTGTGGGAATTGCCTCTGCCTTTGGCCATTTTGAGAAGTACTCCACAACCACCACTATAAACTTTTTCTGCCCTGTGGTTTTGGGAAAGGGTCCCAGGATGTCTATTCCCCATTGTGAGAACGGCCACGGGCTAGATATGCTGGACTGAGGAGTGGCTGGGACATTGATGGCGTTGGCAAACCTCTGGCATACATCACATTTCCGGACGAATTCTTCTGCCTCTTTCTTAACAGTGGGCCAGTATTACTCTTGCCTGAATATTTTATTGGCCAGTGTTCCTGCGCCTTCGTGAGCTCCGCACATTCCCCTATGTATCTCTTCCATCACCTTTATCGCTTCCCACAGACGGCGCCACTTGATGATCTAAGATCCAGAAAATAGGATTTTACAAAGGTTCTGTAAAACTGGAAAAGAAAAGCCTAGGCCTAGAGGAGAACATTTCTCCTTTTATATGTTTTCTTTTGTCCGCTAGTGACGTGTAACAGAATGTGTGTCATTAGGCCACCTGTTCTTGTCATGTTGATATGGACGTACGAGAAAATCAGATCGCTGCCCCATGCGTAACGGCCCCTGATTCTCCCAGACGCGCGTACGGGTGGTTCCAAGTGAAGAATGGGTAGGTTTTCTTCCTGATTCCGGGCCGGACCAAAAGATATAATATGGGCTGAACCTAGAGAGGATTTTATTCATCGGGCCCAAAGGTCTAGGCCGGCCTGATTGAGGAGACTGATGGCAGTCCAATCTCCAGACTGGGTGGACCGAACTTGATGCATGTGATGAGACTTGTGGACCTCTAGATGATGGGCTGGTGTCGTAAGCCTGGTCGACCAGAGTGAAGAAATCCAGCGGTCATAAAAATAAAAAATTTCAAATTCGAATTTCAATTAAAATCCATTATTAACAAAATTTAAATTGGAGCTCTACCTCGCTCACAAAAGAAAAAATAAAAATAGACGAATTTAAATGGAATTGGGCCAGTACGGGCTTTTTTTTTCCAAAAAAGAAAATTGATAATTTTTGCCGGTGGCACCGTGGCAGGCCCTCGTATTCCCTATCTAATGATTTCGCACAGAAGAAAAGTTGCATATAAACACTTCCACTTGCCAACCAGTAGCAGCTCCTCTTCGCCGTCCCTGAAGAAGTTGGTGGTACACACGGTGGCCGGTTCTATACACATTTCAACCCCAGCCTCAAAGCCTCAGATCTCTACCTTGTTGCTTAACAGAACTCTGAATTCCCTATTTTGCCATTTTTCTCTGCATTTTTACACTACTAGATCACCACCCACCCACCCTTGCTCGTCCTACATTTCGAGTCGCCATGGCGGCTCGATCTCTGCTTATTCTGGCAATGGCGAGCCTTCTCGTGGAGGAGAGCTTAGAAATTACATTCTCGTCGAAGCTGATTCATAGATTCTCTGACGAAGTGAAGGCGCTTAGGGTTTCGGAGAATGAGAGCTTGAGAATGAGTAACTTATGGCCTGCGAAGAAGAGTGTGGAGTATTACCAGAAGCTCGTCAGCAGTGACCTTCAGAGGCAGAAGATGAAGCTCGGACCTCGTTACAATTTTCTCTTCCCTTCCGAAGGCAGCACAACGACGTCGTTTGGAAATGACTTTGGATGGTACACTTTTACTTGTTTTTATAAATTTGTTTCTTCTAAAAGGTTTTCTTATAATCTTGTAAGCCTATTGCGTATTGGGTTCTCATGATTTCTGTTTATGGTCATCGTTTGCAAGTTATTGACTGTTGATATTGACTAATTTGTTCATTAATTAATTTCTTAAATTGAAAGAAGATGCGCAATATTAAGAGTTGATTGGCTACTTGTTGGTTCCTCCCTCTTTTGCCTCTTTCTTAGTAATAAATTAAATTTCTGATACTGACTTTGACGAAATGTCAAAATCTGGTCTTTACTGGTCATGCTTTTTTCCTTATCCCTCCCTCCTTTCTCTTCATGGTTTAAAATATGGACAATTCAAATATCAAACAGTCAACTGTCTAGTACAGTTCTAGCAAATCTTACTTAATTGGAGGAAACAATTCTCTGGTTTATTGGGTTTTTTTCCAAAAGAAGCACCCAAATACAATTTACGTTAATTTGTTAATTACATTAATGTACTGTAACTTGGAATTCAGGATTTATCACAGGAAATAGGAGTTACTGGGTAAATTTTGTTTCTGTTGTGGGTTTTGATGGGCAACATGAGATTGAGAGGGAATCAGTTAATGGAAATTTCTTGATTGTCTTTGCCTATAAAGTATTTCTATTATTTTATTGTGCAACCTAAAACGTTTTTAACTGTGATATAGCAGATGTTATGTGCTGCAGTGCTTAAATCTAAAGTTTTTTACATGTATGCTCATTAATTAAAGTTAGTCATATATATATATATATATATTGGGTAGCGAGTGGTAATTTTGCTTCTAAATATAAACGCCTGTTTATTTTATTCTTCTATATAAACAGAGAGGATAAGTACAGTTGTTGTTGAGATAAGCCAGGGCAAGCTTAGTTCCACTTATTTTAGATGGGCGGGAACTCAAATTCGACTGTCAAGCTTTGTTTTGAATATAAGTTTTCGACTGTCAAGCTTTGTTTTGAATATAAGTTATTCAACTTCGGCTGATTATTGAGCCTCACATTGAGTTTAGACATGGCCATGAGCTGGGTTGGGCCCAAAAGTGAATCAAAATCGTCAAGTTCATGGTTCATCCCCGATCAGAATTGCCTAGGGGTTCCTGGTTCCTTGCCCTTGAATTGTGCTGGAATCAGCAATTTGGTCAGTTTCAAACTGTGAATTAAAAAAAATTTATCTGCATTGTTGATTGCCTCAATTCAGATCAAATTAGCATTGGAACTGTGAGGAACGAGCCCTGATTCAGATCCCATTCACAAACCAGAATCGTCTGTTTTGACTAGAAGTCAGCTCATGGCCACTGAAACGGCTTTAAAGAATTCATTTGTAATTTTTTCTGTATTAATTCAGTATCAAAATATTTTTTAATTTGAACTGACCCTACTACTAATGGGTTTGCCCATATACAAAGTTCAAGCAACATTAGTGTTTACAAGGAAATGACGGTCTGACTCCTCTCTACATAGAGGTGGTGGCTCCTTGCATGGGGGTTGACTTGATGGAGTTAAAGGGGTGGAATGTAAGTGGAGGTTAGGTGGTTAACCTATTTGGAAGTTAATTTTGGTTGTGAATGAAAGTTAATTAAGGTTAAATATTTACATCTTTACTTGTCCCTTTTTCTTAAAAGGGTGTAATGTAAAGATTTTAGAAGTTCACATGCATTAAACCTTTTTAAAAAAATCCAAACAAACACAGTATTAGAGGTGCTAGGTTGCTTCCTTGGAGCACTCCAAGCAGGTGATATTTAAAAGGTGTTGGCCCTTTTAATTTTGCCCACACCCAGTTGCCAACACAATAAGGCTCGCCTCATGTGAAAAAGGAAAATATCTCTACCCTGGTTAAATGGTTGTTTCATGTACCTTTTTTTTTAATTGTAGGTGTGACTTTATGTGGCTCTTATCAAAATGGGCTTAATTGCTGTGCACCTAAATCAATTCTGGAGTTTTTCCTGTTCTCTTTTACATTTACTTGTATTCGTTTTAAATTCTGTTTTGCATAATTTAAAAACTGTATAAATATCTTTATTTCAAATATGTGGTTATCCTTAATGAAATTATAAATTCACTTTTTAAATTATTTACTCTTTCGTCCCAAAAAGATACTTGTTTTCCTTTTATATCCATTTTAAATTATAGGCAACTTTCCTTTTTAGATGGTAATTGATTTATTAGCTTTCTAATGTACCCCTATTTAATATGCATCGAAAAATTAAAATTTACTAATCCCAAGAACAATTTAGTAATGGAAGAATATGAGAGATGGTATATCAGGAAAGATATATAAAATTTGTGGGTTATATTAACTATATTTTCTCAATCTATATGAAACTATACAATTATCTTCCTGGGACGGATGGAGTAAATTATATTTTGTAAGGTATTATTAAACCAATGTGCAATTAAAATTAAGATTATAATGCAATAAAACTTAAAATTAACATTAAAATATTATGTTTGATTATAAACCTAATATTTTATTATTGTTTAATTGATAATTTTCAGTCATACATTTAATTGAATTGACAATGGTTGTGGTGCATTAAAATAAAAATTACTAAATAAATAATAAATAGTATATTGCTTATATTTTTGTATGTTATAAATATTATATTACTTAAATTTATATTACTTGTATACTTGTATGATTTTTCTTTTTAAGTTTTGTGGCTTGCCCTGCCCGGCCTTGCGCCTTGCACTACTATAGGACATGTGGTGCTCTAGTGAGCCTTGAGCCTTTAATAGCTATGCAAACATAGTAAAATTTATTAATCCTTCTTTTTAGTCCATTCCATATCCTTCCACAATTTTCATTAACTTTCCAATTCATTGTTTTAAAACTCCCTTGCAATACCTTGGGCTACTTGGTTCTAATCATGTCCTATGCAAATACCCTTAGGACCATCATATTTGTATCAGTACTCTCTAATATAATAACATGTATCCACTATGAATGACATCAAGGTTTCGACACTTTGGACGTGTATCTCATTTGTAGAACAGTGAGTGCTCCTCAATATCTTGGATTGAGAGTTTATTAAAAGAACCATGAACCAAGAAACACAAAGATTCCAAACTTTTTTTTATTGACTGTTTTTCCTTTACAAAGTGGGAGTCTTCTCTTTTGTTTATACATTTCTATAACAAAGTATGTTTCTCTTGGACAAGGGAATGAGTATTTGACCTATATATAACCTTTTGTTAATATGATAAAAATGTTGCAATCATTTGGCTTTTCATGCAACATAATGTTACATATGTAAGTTTTTATTTTCTTTCTTTTAAAAAATACTTATTTCAATCTTCTTCACTTTTATTTATTTGTTTATTTTTATTTCTTTTCCTTGTCTCCTGTACCTTTACTCCAAAGCAAATATCTTATACTCTATAGATTTATTAGTTAGTAATGACCAAAAAGTTTAAATTTGGTTGTGATAACATAGAATATACCGTTTGAAGATAATAAAACATTTTTTTCTCAAAATATTCCTTTACGATTCAAGAAAGAGGAGGATGTTTTTTAACTCTAATACTCCGACTCTTTATTTTGCCATGCCACATCCCTGTCAATATGATATGGCAAGGGACATGACATGGAAAAATGTGTACGACACATTTATGCAGTTGGACATTCAAGTTACGAATATCTTTAAAGATGAATATCATAGTTAATAAAGTGCTCTTTTTTCTCAAGATGGAGAGTATGGATAACAAAATATTGTTTTTAATTTTAGATAAAATAATAGTTATTTGGTTGTATATAATGATCTAATTTAGGGTATACTTATTATTACATAATTTATATTTTTTTCCTTCTATTTTATTTTAAATAACATAATTTATTCAAAAAAGGTTCCCGTGTCTAAATTGAGGTTCATATCCCTGTATTTTGCATTCAAAAGTTGACAAGTTGGACACAAGGATATGTAACCATTTCTGACAATTGTACCCGAGTTTGATAAACAAAGCTTTTCAAATACTGGACTTCCTGATTGGAATCCTTAAAAGCAAGCCAAGGCAGCAGAAAGTTCAGATTGTGTACTATTTAACCACTTACTAATGCAATAATGAGTTCATTAAATTAACATTTATAAGATTGTTTTTCCTTGAAAAAAGTTTCTGTTTGGATGGTTGTGTGTTAACGACTTAAGGAAACTGTTTAAAGACTTTCAGATATTCTTTTGCCAGTATGACTGGAAAAAAAAGGGAATCCAGCCTATGGCAAAATTTGCGTAGGACTAGAGTTTTGAATTCAACTAAACCTCCCTAATAGCATGAACTTACAAGCTGACTATCTCTTATTGTTTTGGTTTTGTATATTTATTTCCCCCTAAGTATAATTGTGATTTCTTTAATATACAGTTAAAGCATCACCAAAAAATTTCCAAATCTGTTATAAAAATTTTCAAATATGTTATCTTCGTTTCATGGCTTTTTGTTATTTTGGCATTTGATATCTCCAATTTCCAATTTTTAGGTTGCATTACACCTGGATTGATATAGGGACACCTCACACATCATTTCTTGTTGCACTTGATGCTGGGAGTGATCTATTATGGGTGCCTTGTGATTGCATGCAATGTGCCCCTCTATCTGCAAGTTACTATAGTAGTCTGGTAAGCGAGCCTTTCCACTATTACAATATGTTATTTCTTGTGGTACTGTTTTATCTCCATTCTTTAATTTCCCCCTGATTATTGTTTCACATCTAGTTGCGCTTTTGTAATTCTAATTATAGTGATATGTACATATTAGTAGGTATTTTGGCTTGATATATTTCGATCATTACCTCAGTTGCTATATTCTATATTCCATTCAGTTCCCAATTCTAGTAATTCAAGTGTATGGGATGACTTGCAAATATATCTAAATCTTGACCAAATCGGAAGAATTGATAGTGAATAGGATGAGTTGATACTGTTGGCCAGCATCCCTTCGAACAATGGCGCTTGGGCTCCTACATTATGAGGAATTGAAGTTTACTAACAGCTTAAGCTTTTGGCATGGTGGTAAGCGCTCAATTCCACAATTAGTATCAAAGACAAGGTCATGGGTTTGAATGCTAGCAGGTGTTGGGGTGGGGATTGTTGACCAAGTGCGGTAGCATCATACTCAGATCCCTTGAAACCACGACACTTGAGTTGTTATGCTATAAGGATTTGAAGTTGTACCTCTCTTAAGCTTTTGGCATGGTTGTTAGCACTTGATTCTACATATACGAACCAATGGATCTGGTCAATTCTTTTTCTTAAAGGTTATTAGACCCTATAGGTTTAATATTTAAGGCTTGAGTTTATTTTTATTATGAAAGTAACTGTTTTTCTTCCACTAACCATTGTATTCCCTCTCATGTCTTTTATTGGTTTATTCACTTTTCCAATTTTAGTTGTCAAATTATGACATCAACTCATTATAGTGGTATATTATGACCACATAAATCCATTATAGTAGTATTATGATATTTTTATTATTTAATTATTTGATCAAATTTGTATGAAAAATTCTTCACAATCATTGTCTACAATTCAAGAGTTCTTAATTTATAACATAAAACTATAACATATTTGAACATATTGTTCTATTGTAAAGCATAACATATTGTTCTATTATAAAGCATACTTCTAATTAGCAAAGTGATAATTCTATATTATCAAAATATGTCATTGTTATATGTATACAAATGTACACACTTTTTTTGTAAAACATGTATCATTTTTAATTAATTTATCAAATGTTATAACTCGATTCTCATTTCACAAAATGAAGATTTCGATTATCAATTTGGCAACTGTGATCTCAGCGTGGACAAGCCTTTATCTGGTCTGGTCCCTATTGTCCAATGTGCACTGGACTCTCACAGTCTTCTTATCCCTCCAATTCTTTAAATTACTTTTATTACCGCTAAGATAAAAGGCAAAAAAAATGGTAGGAGAGTGATTAAACTATAGATTTTAGATGCTCTTCAGGAGAGCCATTTGGGTGGATAATGGTCTTGTGCTTGCTGCCTGCGTCATGATAGATTGCATCCAAAAAATGTAGAAACAACAGCTCAGTTGTGTAATTGAGAATGGCAAGGTATGTGCCTGAAGGCATTGGTGTGATGTGTTAGGTGATTTATGAATTAAGAGGAGAAATTTAGCAGTAGAGCACGCAAGTTTTCTACCAAAGACCTAGGTTATTGAAGCATCAATTGCTTGGTAACTCCTATCTACTCATAGGGGAGATACATATATTTGATGGCTTACCATGATTAGACAGTCTTGTGGTAGATTTATTACCATAATAACCAAATACCATGCAAAACAAGTTCCAAAAAGGTTGGAATTTAACTTTAATATTAATGTAACATGTGGAGAAAGCTGTCTTCTTTCATAATCATTTGTGTAAGGTGTCTTAATCCTGATAATGATCTTTCCATTTGCCCTGGACTACTAGTGCAACCGATCTTTGGTAAAGGCTTATGCTTCATTGTATTATTTTGATGTATATTACCAAGCTAGTTCAGCAAAGTTTACCTTTTTTGTTCCAATATCTGTGTGTTCCTTTTATGTGTCTGTGATCTAATAAATAATTAGTTTTCTTAAGATGATTTCTTGTTTGGCCTCATTAATTTCTTCTTCCTAAAATCCATTTCTGGATTTTTTCTTAATATTGTCATGCATGCTAAGGTATTTTATAAAAGTTTGTTGAGGTAGTTTTGCATGGAAAATTGTTGAATTATGTGACTACATGAATGTAGACTTGTATGTGACATTGGAATTTTTAACGAAGAACATTTAATGTAGCATGTATTGATTGTTTCTACCAACATGCTTGCAGATAGAGTAGATTTTTCTATTAGGTGTAGTTGTCAAACATATCATATGTTTAGCAAATTTGAGTTTAACAATACTTTGCGTAACATATACAATTGATTCCCTTTTTCAATGAGTAGTAAAGATCATTAAGCTTCACAAGTTTGAATGTGTTATCATGTTAAATTAGAGATCCACATTATAACAGTTCTGGGAAACCCAAACTGTAAATATATTGGTCTAGGTACCTTCAAAGCTTGCTTGTTGAAATTAAATGCATGATAAATTGCAAAAGAAAAGAAAAAAAAAATTGATTTCAAATGTGATAAACGGCTGACAAGATAGCCAAAAAAAAAAAAAAAGGTTAATTACATAATATGGTGAAAGAATAATTCTTTCATTCAGCATGTGTGTTCTACTGAGATGTGTTCTTTGGCTAATCTGACCTTAGCTGTGTTGCATAATGATCATCTTAAATCATTCATTGTCATTTGAACTAGTCTTGGTTGTTACCCTGTATTGGCCAAGACAATGATATGGGATTACTTTGATGTTGCATAGCACTGTTTTCTAGAATTGCAAATGCTGTCCATAACAGGACACTTCAGATGAAATGTCTGATACTCACCATTACAGAGTGTGACTAATCAGGTGCTCATGCTGTAATCAGGAAATAGAGGGGGAGGCACAAATTGTTCACTTTCCTTATTTTGTCGATTTCCTTTACATATTCTAATGAGCTTTCTGATGTTTTAAAGCCATAACTCTTTAGTGGGCTTTCTTTTAAATTTTATTTGATTCATTGGCTCATCTATTAGATAAAGTCCACATGCTTATAATATATTTTCTATTTTTTTCTTTTAATTTAAAGGTAAAGCATTATTCCTTATTTGTCATTTCCCCCTTTTTTTTTTAAAAGGGGCTTGTTTGATTTATAAATTAGGCTTGATTGTATTTATTTTCTTCAATGTTGTTGTAAAATTCTCTTTAATAATTATGCCAGCTATCACTATAATGTTATAATATCATCTAAAGGAATAGATGTGCTAGATATTTATATGTTATCCAGCTAGTCAAATACATCTTAAATTGTGAAATAAAGTCATTTTATGCATCGCTTAATAGAAATTCAGAGAGCCTACCATGACTAATACTCAGCATAGGCTGTTTCTAATCCCTACCTGAGATATCAGTGTTGGCATTATGACTTTCACATGGATAGTGATCTATTAAGCCTATTCTCTGTTTATTTCAGCTTCCTGTTTCTAATGTTCGTAGCATGCCACAAACTTTTTAACCCTAGGTGAACAAGAGGGGGAGATTTTAGTTCATTGTAAGCATCAGATGAATAATGCCAGAATTTTATATAGATGGAGTTTTTCTTGTTTCTCAAAATGGGTGCATTGCTGGAGAGGTATTGAATGCCCAGTACGGAAGTGTGATAAGTTGATGGTGGAGAGAGCAAGAAGGAAAAGAGGGAGACCTAAAATGATATGAAGGGAAGTAGTATCAAGATATTTTTTTTTTTTTTGGACATTTGATGTGCACTTGGTTTCCAACGGAGCTGAATGGTGAGAAAGGATCCATATAGTTGATCTCAACTAGTTTGAGACTAAGGCTTAGTTGTTATTATTGTATATGGTAACAGTTTTAGCACTTATTTCCGATAATTGATTGGCAGGTGCTCCCTCATATTTGGAGCATCTATTATGCAGGATAGAGATCTGAGTGAATATAGTCCTTCTCATTCAAGTACCAGCAAGCATCTATATTGCAGCCATCGGTTATGTGAATCAGGTCCAAACTGCAAAAGCGTTAAGCAGCCATGCCCTTACTCTGTTGATTATTACACAGAAAACACATCAAGCTCAGGATTGCTGGTTGAGGACATACTACATCTTGCATCAGATGGTGATGATGCATTAAATACTTCTGTGCAGGCTGCAGTTGTCATAGGGTGTGTTTCATATATCATTTCCTGTTTAATATCTTTATTTTGTGCTTCATTTATCATCTCCTGTTTAGCATCTTTAATTTAATGTATCTATTTTTATTTGCAAAGTTTACTTGTAATCCCGTCTCAAGGTTTTTATATTTTTTCTTTCTCATTTATGTCTGTATTATTTATGTTCTTATTTTCTTGTACACAGATGTGGCATGAAGCAAAGTGGTGGTTATTTGGATGGGGTTGCACCTGATGGTCTGATGGGCTTAGGACTATCAGAAATTTCAGTTCCCAGTTTTCTTGCTAAAGCAGGATTGATCAGAAACTCTTTCTCAATGTGCTTTGATGAGGATGACTCGGGGAGAATATTTTTTGGTGATCAAGGACCCACAACCCAGCAGTCTACTCCATTCCTGACTCTAGATGGGAATTAGTATGGTTCCTGTAGATTTTTTCTGCTCCTCTCTCTCCCTCTCTATTTTTCCCTCTTTCTCTTTGCTCCCCCCCTTCCCACAATAGATGCTAATTTTCCACACATTTATAATAACAAACTCTGGTTCATTCAGCACAACATACATCGTGGGAGTGGACGCCTGTTGTGTTGGCAGTTCTTGCCTGAAGCAGACAAGCTACCAGGCACTAGTTGATACTGGCTCATCATTTACATTTCTTCCAGATGAGGTTTATGAGAGAGTGACTGAGGAGGTATTTTTTTAACATAAATTCCATAGTGTGAAGTGGTTACCAAACTATCTGATATGATTATCATGCTTGATAGTTTGACCGACAAGTGAATGCCACGATCTCCAGCTTTGAAGGTTATCCTTGGAAATATTGCTACAAATCCAGGTGAATTTACATGGGACAATAGCTTTTTTGTCTTCTCTTTGTATGAGTATTATGCATGGTATGCAGTCCTAATATTTGAATTGGCTTGTTTACAGTCCAAATTACTCTCCGAAAGTTCCATCTGTGAAGCTCATTTTCCCTCTAAACAACAGCTTTGTGATCCATAATCCTGTTTTTATGATCTATGGCATTCAGGTGAGACCTATTGAAAATGACTGGTTGACTGAAAATTGTGTGCATGTCTTTTTGTTTTTTGGATCGAGTGAGTTGTTCTTTCCTGAGATGGTTGGAGAGGGAGAGGTCAACTACTCTAGAATAACATGAACCTAGTTTCGAAGTTGCATTGACAATGTTGGAAGTATATATAAATGACTCAAATCTAGAGTTTTGTTGTAAAGTAATCCTGAGTAGATGTGAGAGGGTTTAGTTGTTTTCAGTGCAGTAAAGGTTTTTGAAAGATCTATTAGTTTTCTTATGTCCTATTTCTTTGTTTGCTCCCACACCCCACTAAACCTGTGTGCATTGAGGCACATATTAATGCTAGAAATTATTTGTTCTCTAACTGTACAAATTTTATAGTCTACTTCATAATATATGCATATTGCTCATCCCCTAAACCAGTGCAATCTATATGTTTGTGGCCTTGGTATGTTAGGGAGTTGCTGGGTTTTGTTTAGCCATACAACCGACCGATGAAGATATTGGAATCATTGGACGTAAGTGTGTTATTATTATTGTTTTCTCCAAGGCAAAGGCTCCTTTTCATTAACTTCTCTGCTCCCTCCTCTATCTAGGCTTTTTATACTCTTAAGAGAAATTTTGTTGCAGAAAATTTCATGACGGGATATCGAATGGTATTTGATAGGGAAAACTTGAAGTTGGGATGGTCACACTCTAGTTGTGAGTTTTCTGGCCTTTGTTATGCTAGGGCCTAGGAATGCATAATTATACCATTATACTAGTTCTTGGTGCAGATGAAGTTAGTTTGTACCAATTTCCTTTTTATTTATTATGGACGTTAGTTTGTACCTATTTCTATCCTATAAATTATTAAATTTGTGGCTTTTTTATGCTATTCTCCCAGGTGTAAAAACAATTATAGACTAAAAGCTTTGATTTATGTGAGTTAGATCTTGATTGTCAATTTACACTCCCCTGTACATTTGCAGGTGAAGGTCAAAATGATGGTAAGAGGATGCCTCTTACTTCTCCCAATGCGGCGCCAGTTAACCCATTACCAACAAACGAGCAGCAGAGCACTCCTGGAGGACATGCAGTTTCACCTGCTGTTGCTGGAAGAGCTCCATCTAACCCGTCAGCTGCCTCAGCCCAACTACTCGAATCCCATTTTTATTTGAAGTCATTGCTGCTGGTGTTGCTGCTTCACATACTTATTTAGGTTTTTTGAGTAAATTCTGGCTGCCTTCTATAAAGATAAGTCTTATTCTTCTCACAGCTGTCTTCTACTTGTAAATTAAGCTTGTACTTTTCTATATGTATACACAATATCAGTAGATCTGTCCTGGGATCCAATGCCATAAGTTTTTTTTCCCCTCCTTAATGGCGTGTGGTAGAACAGGACTTGTAGGGCGCATACAGCACTTAGATATATTAATATCTCTTGTTTATGTCATCTCCTGTCCCTTTGCAGTAATCATACTTGAAATTGTTACCATTGTTGCCACAGTTATTTCATCTTGTATTGCTGGTTTGTTTGTTGATTTCTCCTTGCTTCAAAATCTCAGAAATTAGTGTGGCTGCAAGCATGCAATTATTGGATTATTTACTGGAGATGAGGGTGAAAGATACAACTTGCCACACGACACACTTTTCTTAGATAGAATTATAAGGGATCCAATTTTGGACTAAGAACCAGAGTTTCAGTCTCGGGGGTTTTCTAACAGTTGGACCTAGGGCCTTATCGTTCATTGGTGGCTAGACCGCAATTTTCCTTGGTCGTGATTCATAAAGAGAATGTGTTGATGGAAAAGGAAAACTATAAAATAGGAAGATGATTCAATGGTTGTGATTTACAGGATTATTGTTTTCCATTGATCTCACCACAGCTAAAATGCAATAGCTGGCTTTAGTGAGTTTTTAATTTTACTTGTGCAACCTTAGGTTACTTCAAACTTACTGAAGTGACAATGATCCAATAGCTAAATTGTGGGTTAACTTGGGACTTATTTGGGTGGGATAATTTAACTAAGAAATTTTAAGTTTTTAGAAAATATCAAAATTCTATCTGTTTGGTTGGTATTTTTTCTAGACTTTTTGTGAAGTTAAAAGTTATTCTTTGACTTGAGGAAGCAAGTTACTTTCTGTAATCCAGTTAAGTTGTTTTTTGAGAAGTGATTCTCAAAACCAAACAAGGCTTAAGGTTTTATAAAATGACAACCTAATGAAAATTAAGACAGAATATAATTAGCTGTGATTGACATCTGCAATTTAATTTAACAGCAAAACAAGAAATCTTGTCATGTCATTTGTAACCAACGCCTGAATTAATATTATTGCAATTATTGGGGTTTGTTAGCTGACTGAATACTCGATTACCCACCAGAAATGCTTTGTTCTAATGAGCTGTTTGTTTATTCAGTTTATACAATAAATGGGTAATTGTGGGTTTCCACAACTCAGCCACACCTGCATTAATTCTTTTCGTATTGTAATCTAAATCTCATATTAATTGCTGGGATTGCAAGTCCTTTGTGAATTGAATGGAACCTCCCAACTATTATTATATAAGAAAACCAAATATTCCATATTATTTGCAATAATATATAGAAGAAAAAAGGAATCAGCAGTCATACCCACTTAGTAAATTTATTTACTAATACTTTGCAGACGTTGCAGGTATGCATTATTTGTGTTTCGTGCTTTCGCCCCAACAAAATCTATGAATCCTTGTGGGTCAAATTTTGCTGTAAGTTTGAAAAAGAAGCTTTTGAGTGGGCAATTAGGACGCTTTTGGACTTTGATTGATGACTAGAATAAAAGACCTTTTGTTCATTTCTAAAAGAAGCTGTTAATATGTGCAACGTGTGCATCCAAAGCTTTCAAATCTAAAGCAGAAGTAGGAGAGGGAACCCATTAATGGATCTCCTTTTGCTTTTTTTTCATTTATTTTATTTTTTTAATCGTAGTTGGAATTTTCTTAAATGAGAAAGTTTCAAAATTCAAATATTTTATAGTTTTGTATTTTTAGTCATGAGTATTGTAACAATAGCGTGTTTGTTTAAAAGAATACATTTCAATTATTGGTTAATAATTAAAGGTTTGCAAATATAAAATTGAAAAACCTAGTATTCTATTTTTTTGAGCTAGGATTAAAAAATTTGGAGAGTCAATACGATTAGATCTAGAGAAAATAAGGATTCTGAGTGTGTAGATTTTATTTGGAGAGTCACGTTTCGCTCTCTTATTCCTTTTTCTTTATCCTCTAGTGACGCATAACTGTCGCTCTGTTTTAGTGTCACCTATCATGCGCAACTATAAGTACGGATATATCTGTCTTTCTATTATTTGTCACCGCAGTTATTTAATTTTCTTTCGGCATGCATGGTGGTAGAGTCTGAGTCTATTTTCCTATTTTCCATCACATCATGCAAGATAGGCTCTCTTCTATCGTGTTCGGGCATTCGGATAATCCGGGTTAAATTTGATGTTGATAAATTGGCCTATGGATTTTAATGGATTTTGAACCCGTCTCTTTTTTCAAAATTCGACCTCAATTCGGATGAGAGATCCAATGGTTATCACTCATAAAACACTTAATTTTCAATAATTGAGCCTGGAATCCAACGGTCATCACTCATAATGGTGAAAGACTTAATTTTCAATAGTTGCTTTTTTTTTTTTTTTTTCAATCGGCTTACAGGCTCATAGCACCGGTGTTTATGAACTAAAAATAATAAAACAATTTACATAAAATAATAAAATAATAAAATAATTCATATTTATATGTACACAAATAAATTAATATAATTCATATTATGTTGTCTAAATGTGTTATCATGATATTATTTATTATATTAACATCATGTACAAAATAATAATAATAAAATATTATTGAAACTTAATTTTATTATAGTTTCTTCTAAACCGGTTTTTCCCAAAAATATCTAAAAATATATTCTTTTAGAAGTAAATATGATTCAACCTTAGATATTTATTTATTACCAAAACACACCAAGTATCATTTAAAAGAAAAAAAAACTTCTTAGTAGCTAATTAAAATATTTGAGATAACATTACAATAAATTATTATTAGTTTTCTCATAGATTAGGAAAATTAATTTAATTAATTAATTACCTAAATGATCACTAAAACTTAATATAAAACAAATTCAAGTGGAGCCTTACTAGATATTTTGTTTCACTTTCATTACAGCTAGTGCTCTATTTAAAATTCAACAAAAAAAAGTGCTTTACAAATTTATTTAATTAAAAAAATTAATAAAATAAAATAAAGTGAACAAATAAAAATATATTTTTATTTAAAAAATTTTTTTTTGAGATGAATATATTTAAAATAATTTCATCATTTGCATAATCAATAATCGAAAAATTAAATATGAGAATGTGTTTTTATTAATAAAAATGTAAATTTTATTAAATTTTAAAAATAGTCAACTCAAAAATAAAAATATTTCAATTAGGTCTGAAATATCATGATTAGATCGAATAAGCGCGTGAATTATACCATTAATAGATCTATAAATAAAATTAATAGAAATAAAAATTATTCAAAATAAGAGATTTATAATTAAGACAAAACTATCAAATAAACTATTATTACAATCTCAAGTTGTATTAAATGAATTAGTGGACGGCTGAAACAAGGTGAATAATACTAGTACCTTCATGCATATACATGAAAATGTAGGGGCATCACTGCAAAAACTTTCCTTGTCATTTACTTACTTGCTCCCTAAGAACAGAGGTTAAGAAAGAGAAATGATATCTTAATATTGAGGGCATTGTCATCAAGAAAGAAGAACAAAAATATCATGTCTTGTAAAGCTTTTGTTCATGGGTGGGCCACCACCTTTTTGCCTGTTTGAATCAGATGAAAAAGCCTATATAAGAAGTATACCTCTGCAAAAGAAACACATCTGAGAAAGAAAAATAATAATAATAATAATAATAATTCCTGTTTGTTAGAAGGCAAGAAAAGAATCCATTATCATTTTTATTTGCAGGGAAGTTCCTGGTAACTTCTCTTTGGTAGCTGCTCACAGTTGTAATTTGTTTTATGATGCTATAAAATTTTCACCTTTCTTGCTTCTTATCACAAACCCACTTCCTATCTTCATTCAATCTTCCATTCCTTGATTTTTCCTTTGAAATTACTATCTGGGTTTTTGTTAGTTTCTGTGAAGCTCATAAATTTTGCACTGAAACTTTTGATTCTGTACTTGTTTGAGAAGTCTCTTTTTGTTAGATCATAATATCAAAAGATGGGTGTTGGAGGAACTTTGGAGTATTTATCTTATTTGATAACAAGCAGTGGCCATAAACACAAGAAGAAGAAGAAGCAACTACAGACTGTAGAGCTTAAGGTGAGGATGGACTGTGATGGCTGTGAGCTCAAGGTCAAGAATGCTCTCTCTTCATTAAGTGGTATGCGTAGTTTCTTTTCTCTTTCATGCTCTTCTTCTGTTTTTTTCTTCTTTCTGTCGAAGATAGATTCGCCGACTGGAACTACTGAATCTAAGTTATTTTAGATACGCTCCTTGAAGCTAAAGTCTTTTTTCTTTTTTTAAAATTTTGCAGGAGTTAAGAAGGTAGAGATAAACAGGAAACAGCAGAAAGTGACTGTAACTGGTTATGTAGATTCAAACAAGGTTTTGAAGAAGGCAAAGGCAACAGGAAAAAAAGCTGAGATATGGCCTTATGTTCCTTACAATTTAGTGGCTCAGCCTTACATTGCTCAGGCTTACGACAAGAAGGCACCACCTGGTTATGTCAGAAATGTAGAAACCACTGCAACCACTGGGACTGTGACTAGATATGATCAGGACCCATATATCTCCATGTTTAGTGATGACAATCCAAATGCCTGCTCCATCATGTAGTGAATCATTTTCTGTCTTACCCATCAGAGTCACCATTGTAAAATTTCCAGCTATGTTTTTCTTTTTTTTTTGGGATTTTGTTGTTAGATTTTGATTAGTGAGTTCTTGGATATTTTCCTGGTTTGCTTTCTGGAGTCTGCAGCAGTTTCTGTTTTTACCTATCATGGCCTTTGTGAAATGTCCAAATCAGTAGTCTGTAATTTTGCTGGAGTGGTTCGGGTGGTGGGCCAAACTCCAAATTTTCAAAAATGGGTTTACGTGTGGTGAAATATAAATCCTGTGGGATGTTAGAGGCTCCTGTATATTTAGTAACTTTTATTTTGTTTGATTGTTCTCCAAGACTTCTCTCTCCCCTTTTTAGCTTGGTCACAGCTGTAGTCCTATAGGATTTAATGATGAGAAGGTTTGCTACTTATAGTTAGGTTGCTATTCATGAACAGATGAAGAAAACTCATGATTCTATAGGGTGAGCAACCATCGGTTTTAATCAAAAAATAATTCTAACTAAATCAATAGTATTAGGTTTTATGATAGTATATTTCTAAATCGGGTCTAATTAATTTTGAATCAATATTTTAGAAAATTAAACTAAAAATAACAAGTGATTATTATGGTAGAATTTACCCTAATCAATAGTTATAATAAGAGGTTTATAAAATTTCTTGTATTTAATATTTTTAATAAATTTACAAGATAAGAAATTATATTTAGACCCATTAATCATAATTATTTATTTAGTCAGCGTAAAAATTTTATTTTATTAATATTTAAAAGATTTTAAATTTAAACTCTAATCGAAATGGATGAGATCATATGATAAAAAAACGAAATAAGTATTTGCAAGAGTGCCTATCTTGAGATTTGGCCAACGGCATTGGCGCTAACATTTCAAATTTAAGATTTGAAATCCATTATTTCCAGTAAAAGAGAAGAGTATAAAGGAAAGAAATTCCCAACAAAAGCATATTGTCTACTTTTTTCCCCCACAAGGACCAAACGTGAGCACAGAACCTTTCCTTTTTTTTTTTTTTTTTTTCTTTTTCTCTTCAAGCTTTCACTGATCCAAAGGAAGCGTAAAGATATTCATGCAAATGCAATACCCAGAATTCAAAAGGTATATCTACACTCCTAAATCAAGATTTGATGGGTAAGATTTCACATTAAAAGAAAAGACTTTAGTCCTATGATATAAAGGTTGAAGCCAGATATAGAAGCCCAAGAGATGTCCAAGGGCCAGTATAACCAAAAGCCCTAAACTCTTGGGCCGGAATTAATGAATCCGTCGTTGTTGCTACTTGAGACGAACTCTGATGGTCGCCAAACTTGGAATCAAAGCCAATTGTAAGCACGAGCTACCAAAATTCGTCAAAGCTCAATGGTATTTGAACTATGGAGCCTGAGCACATCGAGAATAGCTGGGGAAACATATGAACCACCAAAAGGAATATTCGCCAAAGCTCAATAATAATTTCAAAATATTTTAAGATTCAACTGTTTTAACTATGAATCGGCACATGAACTTAGAGATAGGACATCTAAACTCAAAATTTTCAATCTGCACATGGTGAACATCAGATTTAAAACCACACTAATATGCAAGGAGATAAAACCAAGAAGCCAGAAGAAGGAAATAACAAGCATCCACAGGAAGAACTGCCTTTCTCATTTCTCACAATCACAACAAGCATGGATAACTTTTAACTATAAAAAAAAAGTTTCTTTCTTTCCATTACCCTTTTCTCTTACGAGTTTATTTTTAGAAAAAATGGCAATTTTAATGCAAAGAAACTTAATAATTAATCCATTAATTTTAAAAAATAAATTAAAATATTATTAATATTTTAAAAAATTTACTAACTAATTTCTCCGTTAATTTTATTATTAAATATTTTATTATTTAACTTTTATAATTCTAAAAACTTATTAATTGTCCTTTCATAATGTTTACTTATTAGTTATACATTTTAAAATTTTTCATTCATAATATTTAACAGATAAAACTAATAAAAATAATAATAATAATAAGTAAATATTTTAAAATGTCAAAAACGATTTAATATATATTTTAAAATTAAAAAATCAACCAATGAATTTTACATTATTTTAATTTTAATAATTGAATAATGAAAAAAATTATTTTTTAATCTCTAAAATTTAACATAATTAACATTTTTCTCACCATATTTTGACGACCCAATATTTAAGTTCCTAACTTTTTATTCCGTTCAAATTCGTAATCCTTCTATTTGAGATTAAGACACATGAATTGACAAAATTGATATCGACTAAAAGTCTCTCTAATTCAAAATCACGAAACTCTATCCGTCTTTTTCCATCTTTTTTTTCTCTCTATCTTGCGCTCTGTCTATCTCTATCCAACTTCTTCCTCTCTTCTCTCATTTTTTTCCTCTCTTTTGCGCTCTTGTGGTCGAAACTTCTTTCTCTATCTCTACCGAAACTTGTCCCTCTCTCTCTCGCTCTCTGTCGAAACATTGTTTCTCTCTCGCTCTCTTTGTCTCGATTGAAACTTTATCTCTCTCTAGTACTCTCTCTATCTCTCTGTTAAAACTTCTCTCCATGGTTCTATTGTCCCTCTTTTTCTTAATTGAACTTACCACATTTTACAAGCGAAATTAGCTTATGAATTGTAAATAACAAGATCAGAATAAGATTCCTCAATTACCACAACCTCCATATTCGCATAGTCTGAACCGCTTAATTGCTTCTTTCAAAATTGAACAGCTTGATCAAAATTTCAATCATCAGAAACAGAATAAATTATTGTATTACAAGTCATTAGAAGGGCAACCACTTCAGCTCATATCTTCTAGGAGATCAATGGTATACGTACTTCAAATCATGATGTAGGTAATAATAGCTGGAATCTCACCATAATGATTTTAATAAATTTCAGAGTCTTATTTGTTCAATTTTGGCAAAGTCTTTGCGTAAGTTTCTGCAAAAATGAAGAGGAGGAATTCAGTTTCTAAGACCATAATATATATTCGTCTTCGTGCAACCACGAGCCTTCCATTGTTGTAAAAATAATACTTATTTGCATAAGTAGACAATGAAAACACTTATTTGCAGTCCTTTGCTTTGCAAAAAGCAAAGTTTTTCTGCATGAAAATAGTATGTCTGTTGTAAATGACTTCTTTGAATTTCATGGACTAATTCAAATTGGAAATTGCTGCTTTCCCAAAAGAAAGATGAAAATGAAAAAAAAAAAGAAAATAATAATTGTCGTAGATAAAAATCAAAAGAAGAGAAGAACAGTTTAGGGATTTCTCAATGGGTTTTAACAAGGTGTTTTTTTTTAAAAAAAATTCTCTCTCACATTATACTTTTTAATGAGTTTGAATAAAATAAAAAATTAAGAATTTAAATATTATAGAGTGATAAAATTGTTAATTATATTAAATTTTTAAAATTAAAAAAAAATTTACTTTAAATAATGGTTAAACTAAGCTTTTAATTAATAGAAAATAAAATAAAATAAATGAATAAATAAATATATATATATATACTGCTGACTGCGGAACCAAAACCCTAACCGCCAAACAGCAGCCTCTGCAGTAGGACTCTCGCTGAAGAAAATCCCTTACCAATTCAAAGATCTCAGCTTTCTTCCACAGCGAAAATGGCTCTTGGAAAGAAAACTGTTGGTCCCTTTCTCATCATTTTCTTCTGTTCCCTGTCTCTCTGTTTCTCATTTTTCTAATAGATTTGTAATTTTTTTTTTCTTGTTGCGATATTATAGAAGAAGACACATGAGAGCATCAACAATAGGCTCGCTCTGGTGATGAAGAGCGGAAAATTCACTCTGGGTTACAAAACCGTGCTTCGCTCTCTCAGAGCCTCTAAAGGTTTCTTTCTTTTTAATTATTATTTTTAAAGCATTTTTTGGTCGCCTTATAAATTCGATTTTATTTATTGTTTAATTGGGTTCTTTTTTTTGGGATTTTTGGCAGGTAAACTCATTATAATTTCAAACAATTGCCCACCGCTCAGAAAATCAGAGATTGAGTATTATGCCATGCTTGCAAAGATCGGCGTCCACCATTACAATGGAAGTAAGTGTTCACCTTTTTTTTAATGGCTCTTTACATATGAAATTTTGTACTTTTGTTTAATTAGCTCTAAATTTGGCTGTTCCAACATGTTATGTAAGAGACTTGTAATTTTTGCTTGTGTTGTTGTGGCCATGACTATGAACATTGCTTCTTTATATGATCAGTTCTGTTCAATCTCTAGATTGAATACCTTCTTGTCTATATAATCAACTCTATTCAATTGATAATAACTATGGTTTTGTAATAGTTGTTTATGTCTATTGTAATAATCTGACCATTGATTAAATATAATTGGACGGGGATTCACAACAGCCCTGTCTGAAGCAAAGTTCAAGCCCATCCTCTCTGTTTCTTATGATCTTATCTTTATAGCATAAAACATCAAAACATATAAAATAGATTTCCAGACTTGTAGATGTGCCTTGTGGTCAAAAAAATACTAAGTAGCAAGGCAATACATCTGACGGATTCCTATCAACATCTGAGCACAGGGATCAAAGCATTGTTCATAAATTAACTCTTCAAGCACAGGAACCACTTGAAAGACATAAAGTAATTCACCTAAGTTGGACTTTTTTGCTATTAAATCATGAAATGGCTTCACATACCAAAACAGAAATGCAAAATCTCTTCTTGCTAAAAGAAACCAAATGAATATCTTGTGTTTTAACTCTTAACATCCTGCTAAATACCTCCTTCAGTCATTTACCTGACTGAACAATATGGAGATGAGGGATATTTTTTTCCTCATATTGAAGTACTCCCATATGAAAAATTATTAATGGTGAAATGCATTGCTTCACATTTGATTCCTGTGGCCCATCTTCTCCCTAATAAAAATAATAAACCTCCAGATTAGGAAATTGTACAATTCCCCACTTAAATTTTACTATAAACTGTTAAGAACTTCTTTTCCTTGTGCAAAGGCATTGTAGTGTTGGTGTTACCTCCTCCTATTTCTTTGGAACCTCCAAAATATATGTTTAGGAACATCTAGTTCTAGTCACTGGCAGGAGATTGTTTGTTATGGTTTCATTTTAATTTCCATTGCTTTGTTGTATCAATCTCATTTGTTCATGCTGTCATATGGGTTCTGCATATTTATTGTGTAGAGCCTGAATTTTTAAACTAGTTTTTCAAACTTCAAAAATTGTCAGCTGATTTTGAGTTTCCTATTTTGAATAAGTTTAGGGCATCAAGATTTTGAAACTGATCTTTTTATCTTTGTGTTGTTCCAGACAATGTTGACTTGGGAACTGCTTGTGGCAAGTATTTCCGTGTTTCTTGCCTTAGCGTTATCGACCCTGGTGAAAACCGTATTTAAATTGTGTTTTTTATCGTTGTGTTGGAGTGTAGATTGATGCCACTGACATTTACATGAATATCTATTGTGCAGGTGATTCTGATATCATGAAGGGCCTCCCTGGTGATCACTGATCAGATTGCATAAGTGGTTCTTCAGAAACTCTCTCTTTCAGCAGCCCTTTTTCTTTTTAGAACATGCCCGAGAACCTTCATTGTATTGCTTTCCCATAAAAGTTTGTGCTTTGTTTATCAAATTTTGCGTAGTTATGGAGATTGTAGGGATTAGATCCATACTCATATTCCTTTGGAAAATATTTTATATGAATGAAGATATGCCTCTACTTCTATACGAGTTATACTGTAGTTAAAAGAAAGAGTGGAAAATTTTGCCTGATTTTCACTCATTTTAATTTAATTGAAGGATCTCTCTTGGACTCGAGACAAACGAGTGGTTTTTATATAATATTTTATATGAACTTGCATATTTTGCCTGATTATTCTGTGAACGACTATAGATATTGTGTATGATCTATAATAATATATATTATTTATTAAATTTTAAGCATGGCTATTTAGGTTTGGTTATAATTACAAGTTATTCTTTTATTTTTAATTTGAAACAGTTTTAATAAATTCTATCAACGTGACTTTACTTAAATTAAAAAAACATAAATCGGCTCTAAAATAAAAATTTTAAATTGATCACCACCTTTCATCTCCTTTTAATCTTTCTTTGCCTCCTAATTTAACACTCAAAAGGTTTCTCCTGACAACATAAAATTTTAAGCAAATAACTAAACTACAATTAATTTCTTTAATTAGAGTAAATTTGTAAAATTGAACAAATTTATATAAAATTATAAATCATTAAATTAAGTCTTAAAGATTATAGTACTCAGGGCGAAGGGACGGCGACCGGAAAATGCGTTGAAGGGGATGAAGGCAAAGGGACGGCGATCGGAAAATGCTTGGACGGCGATCGGAAAATGCTTTGAAGGGGATGAAGGTACCGCAGCGGCGCAGCCGGTGCCCTACTAAAGGAAAGCTCAGGTCTCTGCCACATTAGTACCGCCATGTAGCGCCATTTAAATAAAAAAAAAATTATCCGTAAAAAATATGACTCAACTGAGATATTTTTAGGTATTTAAGTGAAGTTTAATAGAATGATTTTAAATAGTAAGGAGTAAAATTTTGAAGCGGATTTAAATTTAATAATTAATTTAGATTTTTTATTTTAAATTATATATATAAATAATTAATTTAATATAAAAATATATTTTTTATTATGATATTTATTGTTTTTTATATGTTTTAATTTAAAATTAAATTTAAATATTTTTTTACAAAATAATTTTTAAAAATATAAAAATATATTTTTATATAAATTATTAATTAAAAAATATAAAATAATTGAATTTCTAACTTAGTTACATAATTTAGGATAAATTTTTGTTGAAGTTGGGACAATTTCGGGTATTAGTTTATTAAACGACTTCGGGTTTGGTTAGGTTCCTATATGCGGATACAATGCGCTAGATGGCTCCAACCCTCTTCCCTGCAAATTTCCCTGGAAATATTTCTAGGGTTTAATTTAAATTCTTCCGCGACATTTCTCATCTATTTCTCCCGCATAAATCATTTCCATTTTGTCACCTTGCAACTCTCAATTTGATAAATCGTTCAAACTCTTATCTATCTGTAGACGCATCTTCTCGTGATTTCCCTTCACGTCGTTTCTATCATCTTGTGCTTAAACTTACAAGGTTTCATTAGGTATCACGCATTGTTCCTCTCTGCAACCTCAGTTCCCTTTACCAGCATTCTACCGAATTTGGCGTCATCCTGTAGTTTGAATGTGTTATTGCTTCTGGCAATTTGCAGTCTTTGAATATTTGGGACTTCTTAGGGTTTATAAGCTCACAGCTTTGTAAGTTTCTGGGTTCTTATTCTTTCAGCTTTCCCAATTGGATTTGCAAAGGGCACTGTTTGGTTTCTAAAAGCCACGAACGGAAGGTTATTTGCTTTAGGGCTTTGTTATTGATATTGTTGCTGGTGGTTGGAGGGTAGTTTACTGGGGGGCACTGTTAAGTTGGAATGAATAGTATTTTCAGTGAACAGATACTTGCAGACAAGCTTGCTAAGCTGAACAGCACCCAACAATGTATTGAAAGTATCCTTTTGCTTCTTTACTTTGCTCCACTTGTTTATTCTTTTATCAAATGAGTGATTCGTGTAACTTCTTGATGAACTTGTCATCAATTCTTTTACTGCAGAGAAAATGAACTTGTCAGAATATTTTTTTTATGTTCTTTATACTGCTTTTTCTATAAGGTTACATTTTAGTGCATCTGCGGATCTTGATAATTTGGATACACATGATTGAGATGTTTGTTGGAAACGTTTTTAATCAATGAGGTTATAACAGTTTACTTCCAAATAGTAGCATCCTACTTCTATAGTTGCTAGTCTAGCCATTGGCGCTGCTATTTCCTGGTGCTGCTATTCTCTAAGCTTCTTAAAATCGTGTTAATTTTTAATGTAATCCGAATATCAGTGGTCTTTTTAGAGTTTCAGAATCAATTTGAAATACATTCTGAGACTTATATCCAGTTCCAGCCTTGATGCATTCTCATTTGGTATTTTCTTCATTAACTTCTTGAGTTAGAGCAATAATTTTGAAGAGTCTGCTTCTAACCTTTACTTTTTCCTGCTAAAAGGCAATTATCTGTAATAGCGATTCCTTGTCCAGTTAAATGTGTTAGCTTGACTCTCTTATATAGCTTTGTCACACTGGTGCATATTTCATCAAAGCAAAGCAGAACAAGTTGTTGCAACATGGGAGAAACAATTCCACAGTTCACAGATGACTCAGAAAGTTCCTTTACTTTATCTTGCAAATGATATTCTACAGAACAGTAAACGTAAAGGAAATGAATTTGTCTCAGAGTTTTGGAAGGTTCTTCCTGCTGCACTTAAAGAAGTTGTTGAGAAAGGTGATGATCGGGGCAAGAATGTGGTCTCCCGATTGGTAAGTCAATTCATGATTTATTTAGGGCCAGCTGATTAAAAAATTGGGATGCATCCATTTTTTAATCGAAATTTGTTTTTATTTTTCACAACCATTGGAGTTTATAGCATTGTAATTGTGGATTTACAGCATCATATTTATTCTCTTCTATTCAGTCTAACATTTTGAGCTTAACCTGTTTTGAGTTAGGCTCTTATCATAAAATACATCATTTAATTTTTAACTGGATGACTAGTCCAGGAAGAATTTAGTGATGGTTCAGTTGAGTTCTTAACATTTTTTTTTTCCCTTTGTTGTGGCTGACAAATCAGGTTTTCTATTACACCATAAAGTACACCACCCAAACAGGAAAAAAATAACTTTTTATTTCTGTGCAGTTAGCTTTTAATAAAAAGGAAACAAGATGCTAATAAGAGGATACCTTTTTTTTTTCCTTAAATGTTGTAATATCTTTAAAAATTGTGGAATGAGATGGTTCTTTTTGTCTAAGTAGTCTTTTTATTTTTGCTATGTGAATCTATGGGAAAGTTGTCAAACTAGTCTTCTTATTTTTATTAGGTAAACATATGGGAAGAAAGAAGAGTATTTGGATCCCGTGCCCGGAGCCTCAAAGATGTAATGCTTGGTGAAGATTTACCTCCACCATTGGAGTTTAGCAAAAAACGTTCACGCTCTGTCAAAATTATGAAACGGGATTCCCGATCCATTAGAACGGTGAGAACATAGATTTTGTTTTTCATTGTGTTAGTAGTTTAAAATTTATGTATTTTCTGATTCATGTCTGCATGCGTTATGTATTTATTTCACAGGTGTGGGGTCTCTTTCTCTCTGAATTTACACTTGTTATATTATCCCATCAAATGATGAGAGCATGTTTATCCTTCCATCTGCTCCTTTTACTAAAAATGTGCCTCACTATTGTATCATTGCTCTGGAAACCAGAAATTAACAATTGGAGGTGCTGCGGAAAAAATTGTATCAGCATACCACTTGGTGGTCAGTGAATTTCCTACGGAAGAGGCAGAGATGAGTAATTGTAAGTCTATAGTCAACCGTGTGAGGAAGATGGAGAAAGATGTTGATATTGCTTGTAATAATGGTAAGCCAAAATTGAAATGAAGTCAATATATATATATAATTAGGTGTAACTTTGAAATGTTTTTCTATCCAATTATCATTCTTCTAAAGGACTTTTGATGCATGCTTTGAGTCGAAGTCTCTGGGTCTCCGAAGTATAATTTTTTGGTTCTTCAGGAAAAGATCCAAAAAGAAAAAGTTTAGCGAAAGACTTAGAGGAGGAAGAAAATCTTTTGAAGCAATGCGTTGAGAAACTAAAATCAGTTGAAGCAAGTAGAGTAGCACTTGTGTCTCAGTTAAAAGAAGCTCTACATGAACAGGTATTTGGGCATATTATGACTACTGCTGTCATTTAAATGTCTATACTCATCCTAAATGGATCTATTATCTTTCTGTGCATTACATGTTGATTACATGCTAAACTTTTCTTTTTTGTTTTGAAGGAGTCTGATCTGGAGAACATTCGAACTCAGATGCAGGTATGTCTTCTGGTCAATTAATACCTCAAGAAAGATATGTTTTATGGTCACTCATTTGTTTTTGGGTTTTGATAAACAGTGAGCATATACTGAAAATGTGCACATTTGCTACACAGTTATCATAATCCTGCTTCTCTCGATGGATGTCTAGACAGTGTGTATACAATTTTTACTAATTTACAACATTTGGAATATTCCCTGGAGTGTCACTAATCTGAATGAACCCAGTAGGCCTCTAATATGTTGAAATTGATGTTTGGTCAGAAAGTAATACCTTTGGAAGTGATAAAAATTGGAAGGAACGTTGAAATTCTAGTCAAAGTTCATATCTTAGGAGTTGAGAATTACATTTTGCATTGTATTCCCATCTGTTGTATTAAACTACTTTCAAGCCTTTATGCCCATTGAGAAAATCGTTGATACTGGATTCTTTTTGCACATTGATAAATTTTTAAAAACCGTGTCACTGATAATATGCAAATACGTCAAATGCTAAAAAGATTTTTGGCCAGTGGGCTCTGCACTTGATTTTTGGCCAGAAAAATCCGTAAATGTTCCAAAAATAATTTATGTGCTTGCATTCTCATATCCTTGATTTCAAGTTTATGGGGTAAGCGTGCTTTTAAGCCAATAGGTTAAAATTGCATGATCCATTTCTCCTGACAACTATTATCAGCTACCCAATTTAATTATTGCTCATTCAACATTTTGATGAGGATTGTTGCTTTTGATATCATGTAAGCTGGAAGGACGGACTGCATTTAGATTTTCTAGTTTGTGGATATGCTTTCTTCACAATTAGTTTTGACGTCCTATGGTACTATGTTCAATCAACTAGGTTTGGAATTGCCATTGTTTTGTCAGTGCTTTATATTGCCTCTGGTGAGGGACTGCATTAATATGGATACCCCAATAAAATGTTGTCTTTAGGACTAAATTTGTGTGGGCAAGAATCGGCAGAACTTATGAATGCATTACGTTGTTGATTTCAGGTTGCCCAGGCACAGGCGGAGGAAGCCAGCAACATGCAAAAGCGGCTCAATGATGAATATTATGTACCCAGTGCAACTCAACCAGTTGATATAAATGCAAAAGCAGGGCAAACACCTAAGAGGACAGCTGCAGCCATTGCTGCTGAAGTAGCAGATAAGCTTGCAGCTTCCAGTTCCTCTCAAATGATTATGCACTCTGTTCTTTCTACATTTGCAGCAGAAGAAGCAAAGAATGCAGGAATAACGAAGGCCTCAACACCGTCAAATTCGATAACTACGACGCCCACAAACTCAGTCGTTGATTCCTTGGCAAAGCCTGACAAGTCCCTGTCCTTGCCCATTTCAGATCCCAGTGTTTTTATGCCAACAGTGTCACTTTCTGCTCCGTCTAACCATTATCAGTCGGTTATGCTTTCCCCACCTACCATGCAGAACCAGGCCCATAGCTCTCAACCTCAGTTTCATATACTTCCAAACTCATCCCAACAATATTTGCAGCCATCAGGGGGTATTATGACTGGGTACGGCTACGGAAGCATTTCTCCCTTGCCTCCAGGGCCACCTCCACCCCCACCATACATGGTGAGTCCGATGGTGCCTTTGACTCAACAACCATCACAAATAACTCAGCAGCAACCAATGCCAATGGCACTGCAGCAGGCCCCAATAACTCAGCAACAACCAATGCCTCCAACCCAACAACCGCCAGGTCCTAGTTTTCGCCCCCTTCAGCCACCTGTGATGATGTATTATAATCACCCTCCCCATTCTTAATATAGTAAAAGGACATTACTCTTAGGCGGGTAGATAGTATAATCAGTAAGCACTACTACCATGTTTGTGGGCAGGTTCAGTTTCTCGAGTATTTTAAAATTTTGTTTGTTATCAGCCTTTCTGAGGTTACATGTAGAAATCTGAAAATAATTTTTAAGGTAAAATTTCTCAAAACATCAAATAGCAACTGGGAAAGGGGACATTGGAGGTGGGAATTAGCTTGAGCATCAGGTTGACAGGACAAAGGTTAGACCTTTTTTTTTTTTAAAAAAAAAAAATACCCATCATTATTAATAGTATTATTATTTTGTATGTGAGATGGATAGGATCATTTGGGTTAGAGTATTCAGTTGTGTATTTGGAGGGGTTATCCTTTTCAGGTAAATTTTGAGTAGCTTGGGTTTGAGGAAAATGTTGAAGCTTTTGGGAATCCATTTATTATGGCTTGGATGGGGGACGCCAACCCTTCGGGAAATGCATGTATGGTTTTTTGGGTTAATTTTGTAATTGTGTTGTTTTTATTTTAAAATTTTAATGGATGTTAATCTGTAATTTCAATTTTTTTATGTACTGCTTTTGCAATTTGTTTTTCAAAATTTGAAGTTCTTTTAATTTTGAGTGTTATTTGAATATTATGGTTTATGAGGATAAATACTCGATTTTTCTTCTCTTTTTTTTTTTTTTTTTTTTAAATTGGTGGGTCCTCTATAAAAGCTTTTCTGTAACATCATTTTAAATTATGGGTTTTATCATCAAAATGTTTAGTATTTTTTGGGTAAATTTTACCTGGATTTTATGAATAGCAAGAAATAATTTGAATTTATAATATAAATTTTTAATATTAATTTTAGAGAATATAAACGTCCTTTTTATTCTTCTAACAAATTTAATATGACATATATGTATATAAAATATTTATTCATTGCAAGATGAAACTTATTATAGCACTCATTCGGCCACCCACCCACCCTCTGCCGTCCCCCTCTCTCTTACTTTTCTTACTTTTTCAAACTCTTATTGTGAATATCTACCATAAAAATAAAAAATAAAAAAAAAAAACAGGAATATGCAAAAATCTAGAATAAAATAAAACACACAACTTCGACCTTTATGTACCATGATGCCAATAACCCGGCGGTCTAGATCTTACTATATCATATATCAAGGGTTCAATTTCAAATACAGAGCCTTTTCTATGCACCAGAGAAAACATGTCTCTATTAGCTCAATGACTGGTGCTTTGAACTAAACGCAAAGGGCTTGTTAAGGTGAAAAAAATAAATGACATGATAGTTCTCTGAATATAAGCAACTTTAGGATACTTATGCGTAAAGCAAACTCGGACATACCATACCTGTTCTATGTCTTAAAAAAGCTCACACATGCAAAAGATGAGCATCTAAAGCTGTAGGGCTCAAGACATAAATACTTTCCTGATGATGAAATCCTTGATGCAAATCGGGAGATGGTACATGATGGACATAATGGTGGAGTAGCGACCTGTTGAGAACCATGCAGGTGGATTTTTCTTCAGTATGGCAGAAACAGTATTCTTTGCAAACTCATCTGTAGGTGTGGACTTGTTTCTTTGTGAAAAATATGCTCTCTCCCTTATAGCTGCTTCAAATGGCTTGTATAATTTCCATTCTGGCATCTGGTTGTAGCTGGCTACAGCAGAATTTCCTATGTTTGATTGAATTGCTCCTGGAACTACATTTATCACATCTATCCCTAAAGGCTTCAGTTCCAACCTGCATTTTTAATATAGAAATTTATATCGTTTCTCTGAAAATGCTGCAAACATGTCTTTCCTTCTTCACGACTGAATGAAAATTAACATTCAGATCTTTTTAGGGACAGGACATATTTTAGTTGTAATAGATGCTGACACAGATTTAGTTCAACCGTAATATCTAAAATATTAGTCATTAATCAAAACTACAATGAAGTCCAATGCATTCTGACGAAGAAAAGAGGTTTCTCGTATGTTATACTTGCTAATATCTTAGTAAACAAAGAAAAAATGCTGTAGACTCCATGTGAATTGGTAATTAAGCAGTGAAGTTTGTGATCTGCAACTCCTGAAAGAAAATACATTAATACTATGTTCAGTTCAATTCCAATTCCTAAAATTTTGTGGAATTCACTTGAATTCTGCATTTTAATTTATATCAAACTAAACAATGAAATTCATTTCAAATAACATCTATTTGGAATTCAATTGAATTCCACATAATTCTATTCATAGAATTGAACCAAAAATCCCTAGTGTGTCATGGTGGTATTTTATGAAGGTATCAACCAGTTTTGTACACACCTTAAGGTGTCTGACAGTGAATGAAGAGCGGATTTGGTTGCAGTGTAAACACCAGCCCAAGGGGTAGGAGCCATGACAGTTACACTTCCAACATTAACGATTTTTCCCTTTCTCCTAGATGCCATGTGAGGAACAGCAGCTTGAATAAGCCTTAAGGGACCTACATCGCCATATAACTCCAATATTACAAAAACAAGAAGAAAAAAAAAGCATAGCATGTCCACCAAACAGCATTCTAATTACATAATCATTTGCATTACATGCAAGAATGACTGTCCAGACAATCTTTCCACTGAACATAAAAACATTTGAACAAAGACAAACTGACAGAAAACAATGACCTGAGGCACAGATCTATCCATGAATGATCTTATAAACATTACTGGGTGTCTTCTTATTTGAGGCAGCATGATGTGTGAAATGTATCAAAGAGTAACAGGGTTTCTAGCTGTTCTAGCTAGATGAAACATGTACAAGAGACAGTACTTAATGCATCATTTTTCAACAGTAAACCAGTAGAAGTTGAGATCCCTGCTTTCCAGAGGGGAAGTTATATGTGCCGAAAAGGAATAGGACTATACTAGGAGAGGCAGTGACAAACTTTCTCAACTGCGGGTAGAGAACCAAATCATTGATTCAATGCTGGTATGTCTTACTATAGATAAAAGTATTGCAAGATTAAGTAATAATAGGATTGCATATTCGTCAGTCTGGCTAAAAAGCCACATCTATAAGAGCAAAGAAAGCCTCCACAATCCCATTTGCAGAGATATCATTAAGAAATGAATGCCCTCATGACACACAAAACGTATAGAGATTCTCAAGGACCCCAATCAAAGGGAGAGTAAAAGCTCCGGAATATATTATTGCCCAAGGCAACCTCTCAGACCACTGAGAATGGAGGGAGGGGCTTCTAAAGGTTTTTGAGAAGATGGGAAGATCTATATTCATAACAAGATCAAAAAATGCACAGGAAAAAAAATTGGGCATAAAGTTACAGCCTATATATTTATAACTAGATGCATAATCAGATGAAGCACCTATGTGGTAAGCATTTAATATACACAACAGTTGTAAGAAAAACTAAATGCAATTGATCATATCAAAGACCCAACTGTGTATCAAGGCCATTTACATATAGGCAAAAGAGTTACTTCCAAAGACATGCATGCTACAGCAGAGAAAGATCTAAAGTGTGTCAAACTGGGAGGAATTGGTTGTTATTTACCCAATCATAGGGCCCTTTTCTCTATAACTATCACTCTGCCACTGGTACTGGTACTTTAAGAAATTGCCTTTAGGCCAATACTTAATGATGGCTCTGGTGGATGGTTACTCTGGAATATGCAATTATTTTTAGCCATGGAAAGGGGCCACAGCACTGTGAAAAGGACAGATCAATAATTTCCATAGAAAAGCCAAACAAAAGGAAGCTTTATCCAGGCTAATAGATTATTAACATCTAAAGATCAATGATCCATATTCATTACTATGGGCTTCCTTATTAAATGCATGACATAGTTATAGCTTACCTATTGTCCCAGTGCAAGCAAAGCTACTGGAAAGGATAAAAATGGGAAAAATAAAACAAAACAAACTGAGATCAGCTGGCATAAAAGATCATCGAGAAAATTTGGAACACTAAATTGTAAGGGCAAACTATCAAAATTTCTGCAATTTCACTAGTAGGCCCAAATTGAAATGAAACATAAATATTCATTCATTTCACTTCTCATCAATTTTGTTACATATAAGAGGAACAAGTAAAGATAGAAGAACAATAAAATTACCATAAAATAGATAAATTCCAAAGGATTTGATAAGCACATCAATGAAATTACCATAGAGATTAGTGTCGAATGTTTTATGCACAGCAGATAAAGGGACTTCAGCAAGAGGGGCAACGCATTGAATCCCAGAATTGTTAACCAAAATATCAACTCTCCCAAACTTCTCAAGAACATTTGACATTACATGCTGGATATTCTCCTCTGACAATACATCCAGTTCTTGGAGATAGAATCTATGGTCTTGTTCAAGGTCTCTCATGGAGTCCACAGACCTGCTTGTGGCCACAACTAGACAATTGTTGGCTGCAAACTCCTTCGCCAGTGCATGGCCTATGCCTCCCTGGCTGCATCCTGTGATTACAACCACTTGTTGGCCGTAGGAGCCCATTGAAAGGGAATGCTTTGATTCTCTCTTGAGGAGATTCTTATAGTTGAAAAAATTGGATTGGAAAGGAAAGATTTTGAAGGGATTTATGAACAGGGAATTGGAGATCAAAGATGGGTCTTCGCTGATTCCAATAATTGAAGCAACCATTTGCTCAGTGGCTACCTTGTCATCGAGACCCCCCCTGTTTTTACTCGCCGAAAAGAAAAAGTAAATGGTATGCTTCTCCGCCGTTAACAGGGGGAAGCGTGGAAGCTCTGTCACTGTTCAATAATCGGAATAGAATTTTTTTTTCTTTTTTGAGATTTTATTAATTTAATTTTAATTATAAAACATAATGTAATTTAGTAATTAGGTTACCCTTTTTGGTTCGAATTTGATTAATTATGTATATCTATTTATTGGTAGAGTAATTTATTACTTTCTATTTTTGTTTAAATTAATTTAAAAATGTCATTTTGAGTTTAATTTAGTTTAAAAGAATAATACTATGCTTCTTAATATTTATTTAAAAATTTAGTTCAAAATATTTTAATTCTTAATAATTTAAATAATTAAAATAAAAGATATTTTAAAAAAATATTTTCTTAATATTTAACTATACACTAGTTTTTTTCTATCTAATATTTTAAAAAATAATTTACAGAAATCTCTCTTAGATTTTTAAAAAAAATCTTTCATTAAATTTTTAATAATAAATTAATCTTTAAATTTAATAATCTTTCAGTTAATACAGATTTCATATTTTTTTAATTTTTAGTGATCAATTTTTTTTATGTGGCTAATTTTTTTAATTAAAAGTTATTTTTATTTATTATTTTAAATTTAATTCTCGTGTATTGTCATTATTTATAAATTGACCTTTATATTTTTAAAAATTTATTAAAATATTTTCACATAATTAATTTATTAACAGATAAGTCCTTGAGATCAATTAGTAACTCCATTTTCCATTAAACACATATGAAAAAATAAAAATACCTTTAATACCTATATGTATAGAGTTCGTAAATGGATAAACTTCTTTTTCCAAATCCCTAACTCTACTTTTTTTTTTCTAAATTGACAAATCTCTTTTCTCATCTTTTACGTCTCTGTTAATACCTCAACATAGATTCAATCCACTTCAATTACCGAGTCACTAATGTAAAACCTTCTTACCCATAGGGGTTCGCAGCATCTCATGCTTTTTGATTGAGGATTTGGTGGTCAAGGTTTGGAGGTTCTAAGGGCAGTGGGTAAACTGATTCATCATATCTTCCACTTCTTTTTTTTTCTTCTACATCCTCATCCTCCGATTTATTTCATTATCAATCAAATTTCTCTCAATCACATCAAATCTTTGCTGCTCTACCCTAATTTTAGAAAACAAAATAGCAATCCATACCTCCTCATCAATGTCCCTGATCATGAGTCCACTAGTCTTACCATGCCTTTGGTACTCTAATTTTGAAATTTACCCACAAACTCGTGATGCAAATATGGCTATCTCTCCTTCACATTATCCTCAAAGTTAGAGATGCCATTATGTATCCATTTAATCAAGTAAGCGAGACTCTTTCTTAACCTTGATCAACTTTGCTTTATGTTGTAATTCAGTAAGCTTTTTCATGTTAATTTGATCCATATCTCTCTCTAAAACAACAATATCTTTGGACAGGAGGTTGAGGAGAAGAAACCGGTGATTGGAGGGATGTGTTGTATTGAATTGAAACTAAATTATAAGAAAAAATTGAGGAAGGATTATAATTAAAATAATAAATAAAAATAATTTATTATTAACCAAATATTAATCGGTTAATAAAATATTTTTATCATTAAAAATAATAAAATATCTACTCGATTATCTATTAACAACCATGTATACTTTTTATTAAAAGAAAAATTATTTTGTTAGATAAAAATTAAATTTAAATATTAATTTATTATTAAAAATAAAATAAAAGATTATTTTGTGAGTTTTATATAAATTCATATAAATTATTTTATTTTAAATGAAAAAAAATAATTTTTTAAATGAACTAAAATATAGAGAGTTAAGTATATAATTTTAGAATATAAAAATTAATAAATTAATTATACTAAAATTTAAGAATTAAATGTAGTTTATCCTTAATAAATATATGGATAAAATTAAATTTTTAACGTTTGAATTTGAAGGGTAGTTTTTTCTTTTTGTCGGTCAGAATTTGAAGGATACGTACTAGGTAGGTGATGGAACTACCGCACCGACAAAATCATTTAATTAAGCTAAAGGAAAGGAACGATCGCTTTATGTGATTTAATGTTTTTTGTTTTTTTTTGCATTTTCTTTATTAATCAGTGATGAATTAAAAAATAAAAATTTATGAGTCCTATTGTCTTGAAGTTGGATAGTCGCTCAATTGAATAGTCTAATAAAATAAAATACATTAATAAATTTATATATTAGTCTTAAATGTAGAAAAAAAAATTTAAATGATTTAAATTTTCCTTCGTTTAAGTGTTTTAAATATTAAAAATTTTTTAAAATTTTTTAAAATGTTTTAAATATTAAAAATTAAATTTAAAATTAGGAATTTTGATGTGGGAAAAGGATAAGAGAGAGGAGGGAACATGAAACTCTTTTTTTAAGCTCACAAGGAAATTAATGCCCAAAATAATAAAACCCCAAATTCTAGCCATGGATGAATAGGCCGCCGACATAAAAAGTTTTTAAATTGTGATTTATTATAAAGATTAATTAATAAATTTTTTAAAATTAAAAATATTTTAATATATTTTTTAAAAATTAAAAAATTAATTAGTAATTTTATCAATACTATAAAAATTAAGTATTAATTCTTCTTAAATTTTAAAACTTTAATTATATATATATATAGTACATGGGAAAACATTAGGTGTAAGGCATACTTTTTTCTCATTTTATTCTTTTAAATATAGTATTAATTATTTATTTAGAAAATAAAATTTCAGTTTTTTTTATTCACTTATTTAATTAATATATAAATAATATGATATATTCATTCTGGTAGTAAATTTATCCGAGTAAATCTGAGATATCTCATATTCCGCTCTCTCAACTCTGAGTTAAAATATAAACTATGTAACAAGAAGATAAGGTTAGAGATTAGACATGCACCCCACCCATGCAAAGTTCATCACATAACCCCAACACCTTTACTTTAATCATTATTTCTTTTTTCTTTTTTTTCTCTCTCTTTTTGATTACATGCTAACACCTTAATTTACATCTCACAACAACCACTGAACATCAAACGAAGAAATGATTAAGACCAAATCTAGAGACTTTGAAATGAAAAGTTGAAAACCCAAACCATCCCACACTAATTAATTAATATACACAAACTTCACAGACACTACTTATATTATCACAAAGCATTGTGATTTTACTTAAAGGAAGCTTTTTCCATTTTCCCTACATTACTCTCCTTGGTTTCCTGCAGAGGAAGTGGCTGCACCTGGAAAATAATTACCTGGATGAACCTTCTTATTGCTCCTAATTAATCCACTTGAAGAAACCTTCTTCTCTTCACTTCCTGTACTGCTATTTCTTCTTCTTCTTTCCTCTTCTGCTTTCTTCAGCTTCTCCTTCTGCAACTTCCCCATCAAGTAAACTTCAGCATAAGCAGCTCCAATGGACGACATGGCCTCTCTCTCTCTATATATGTATGAATGATAAACAAGTAAAATTGAACTGTTAATGTTGGTGGGATATATTAGAGAGGAAGGGTCTGAGGGAATTTATAGAGGTTGATGAGTGCATATTGGAGATGAGTAATTTGGCATTATCATGCATACTTTTTTTTTTTTTTTTTTTTTTGCTTGGGCACACAGATAGAGAAATTAAACAATGTGTTTTTTATTTTTTTTATTTTTTAATTTTTCCGAAAGAGGTAGCTGATGAAGAGAAGTGGGATGATTACTTTTAGGATGGCTCTCTTATTTGTCTATTGTGGGACAACCACGAAGGCACCATGTCAACTTCTGGGACAAATGGTGGGAGCACACTTGGAAGTCAATGGGATTACTTATCATGTCCAAATGGCCCTTAAACAATGGCTTATAACTCTTCATTGCATAAGCAAATGCCCTTCCTTTTACTTTGCTATCAAATAGGTATTTGTGGAGGGGGAAAATCGAAACCTAATCTCTACGTGATTCTCAAATATGTGTTGACAGTTCATCCAGTGAGTTATAGAATTGAGACCCAAAAAAGCCACTCACATGTAATGGATTTAAAAAAAATTCATAAATTACTAGCATTTCTATTTAAAATTATATCCGTACAAATTTTGACACTCGATTTAAGATTAAATTCTTTAAAAAAATAGATTTAAAATTCAATAAATTCTATTGAGTAGATCAATCCATTATCGCACCATTCAGCCTGTGATTAAAGCAGGCCGGACTGATCTTAAACTTGAATTCAGAAGAAAGCCCAGCTTAATAATATAATAGGAGGTAGGAGACCTATCTCCAGCTCTATTAATATGCGCACCAGAAAAAAATTAAATGGATATCTAACAGAAATGAATATATTGATACGTCCGTACGTATACATAATAAGTAAAAAAATCCACATAAACTAGAAAAAATACAACTAACCACCTTGATTAGAATCATCAAAATCCTAAAATCAAGAGAAACAAGACAATGAAATAATTAAAAATAAATATGCCATTATTCATCCCTTACTGAGGTAGTATTCATGCCATCTTAATTTTATATTATTTTTACAAAATGTATCTATAATCCAAAACTCCATCAACTCAAATTCATTAATTTAATTTTACTTAAGAGATCATTTCTTTCATTTAATTCATAACAATAAAATATTTTATTTTAAAATGTAAAAATATATTTTTTAATTTATAAAATTTTTATATTTAAAAATAAAATTATGAATAGTTTTATTATTTTTTGAAATGAATAATGGATCGAAAGGAACTTCCCAGTGGGATTGTGATTTGTGGCTAGTGTTCCATAGTGCATTGGCACCTTCAGTGACAAAAGATAATTAATGCCTCCATACGAAAGGCGAAAGGCCCCTTCCACATTCTTTATTTTCGAACCATAAGCCTTTTCAACACTGAAACTTTCTCAAAATGGATCCATTTTTGGAATAATAACCCCTCATCTTTATCTTTTTTTATATATATAATAAAAATTTATGATATAATCTCTAAAATTTAATAAAATTTATAATTTAATTTCTATTTTTTAAACACTAAATAATTTAATTTTTTATTTTTATTTTATCAGCAAACTAATTTTGTAGTGAAATTTACCGTTATTGAACAATATATTTAAAAGTCGAGCACAGTAGTGACACCAAAAGCACTGGCAGCAAACCAAAAAGCAATCAAGGACAGCCAAACATATTAACAAATAGCACTCGTCAACACAAGTCTCCCACAAAAAAAGGCAGCAACAGCAAATGAGCATGTAAAAAACAAAACACCATCAGACCAAAATCCAGTAAGTTAAACCATTGTTTCCAAGACAAAACAACAGTTAAAGATCTCAACAACGCAGGGAACAAAATCTGGCTGCATCAGACACAACACAATCACATGATTTCAGACAAAGAAGAGCAATCCCAGTGTGTGCTCCAATGAAAACCACCATTATTGCGTAGAGAGTCTTTCCTAGAGCTTTAAAATGTTACGTATATCTACAGGAAGCCCTGAGAAACCTTTGTGCAATGGGAGGTAGAAATTATAGCTAAACTGAGGGAACAAATCCAAAATTCTCAAAACCCCATGGCCTTTAGAGACTCCAGAAGCCAAAAAAGCACACAGTGGAGAGCTTGGATGCCAAAATTCAACGACCCAGGTGCTGCAAATAGAAATAACCACTATAATCTTTTTGCCCACTATATTTCTTAGGTTCAACAACTCAATTTCCCAGATGAGGAAGTGCTACAAAGCAAAATTGTGGTATAAATAATTAACTTCCATTCAGTGATATTCTAATACATACAATTAAATTTATTTTTATTATATCATTAAACAATCTATTAAAATTAACGCTTCTTCTATGTAAGCGTTTTAGTCAATATTTTTTTTTTTTTGTATCAAGAAAAACTTTATTTATCTTATAGAATAATAATCCAAGAGACAATCAAGAATAACAATCCAAATCTTGAATCTACAATGATGAATAGACTCTCTAGCTAATAAATGGGCGGCTCTAGTTTCTGAACGCCGTACCCAACGAACATGAATGTTACCATGAGACCGCATAACATCCTTGCAATCAGAAACAACTAATCCAAACTCCGAAAAGTTATCCAGAGGAGAGCGAATAGCCAAGGCTAAGGATTGGTTATCCGTAAAAATACAACCAGCCTGAAGAAAACAATCTCTAATATAAGATAAACATTGACGCAAGGCCAAAGTTTCAACAATAACAGGTTGCCCACCTCCCTCATAGAAACCCGAAATTGCAATGGAAAAGAAGCATTCCAAGTCCTCAAATACTACTGAAAAACCGCAATCCAATCAACTTCAAGAGTGATAACCTCAACCAAATGGAGCACACGAGGAATCCTTGGCCGAGCCACAAGTGAAGCCACAAGTGAAGCCACATAATCATTAACATAGGAACTAGCAGCATGATGAACCTCACTAGGTGACAAAACTTTATTGACCCACAATCTTTCATTCCTGGCATGCCATAACTTCCATGCATGTATAGGCATACGTGCTGTCCTTTCTCTGCCAAAAGTATTATAAATATGAATAAAGAAATCCATGAATATAGGAAAATCAACAGCAGTAGAAAAACCAGCAAGTCTCCATAACTCAACAGCTATTGGACAAGGCAGAAAAACATGCGAAATAGATTCATCATTGTAATACCCGGCTAGATTCCGGCATCGGAATCCCTACCTTCCGGCGGAAGCTCCGTTGGAATCTGGAATTTTGATGATGCCAGAGTCTTCTTGTAGGGTAAAAGGTGTTTTCTAAAATGTTTTTACTGATTTCATGGTTTTAAATGAAAAAGATTTGAGTTTTGAAAAGAAAAGACCAATGAGGCATTTGCCAGGTTCGGCCGCCGAAAGTGAAGTTCAGCCGCCGAACATGGGAAGGTTTCGGGAGTGCCTTTGGCCTCCGAAAGCCCTGTTTGAATGAACCAAGGTTCAGCCGCCGAACCTCAAGTTCGGTCACCGAACATGCATGAGTTTAGGGGGCACGTTAGGCTGCCGAAGGTGGTTCAGCAGGCCAACTATAAAGAGCCCTCAGATCGAAAATGGGCGAGTTTTCTCCCCATTCTCGAGCTCAGGTGAGTTTTGGTCCTCCTTTGGTCATTTTCATGTTTTCCTCTACCCATCCTTCAAAGTTTTTATGAGATCTTCCATTTATTTTGAAGTTTTGAAGTTTTGATCAAGATTTTGAGAGCTTGGAGACTTGTAGAGCTTGGGTCCTCCATATCTCAAGCTTTGGGTCACACCAACCCTCGATCTTCAAGAGGTAAGTGTAGATCCTTGCTTCTCTACTGTTTTAATGAAGTTTTAAGTGAGTTTATGGGAGTTTTTATGGGTAGATATGCATGTTAGGGTTTATGTGGGTTTTGTGCCCAATGTGTGTTTATGTGATGTTATGTTGAATGTTTAAGCTAGTTTATACATGTGGGAGAGTGTATGCATGATTGGGAAAGAGTAAGTGAGATTATGGGGTGTTTGATGGTTTTGGCCTATATGGGTCATAAACTATTTATGCATGCTTTGGATGTGGTTTTTGGAGTTTGAATCTAGTTGTTAAGCTCCTTTATGCATGACTAAAGGTTTATGCATGGTTTTGAGAAGTTTATGCATGTTTAAAAGGTTGGATGCTTGTTTTGGGGGTTTGGGAGACTTGTATGCACAAGGGCTGAGTTCTGGAAGAACTCAGGTTCGGCCGCCGAAGGTGGTTTCGGCCGCCGAACATGCCTATGGATGCATGGTTTGGCCGCCAAACCTTGCCCCCGAAAGTTGTGATTCAGAGCTGAAGCAGACTTTCGGCCGCCGAAGGTGATGTTCGGCCGCCGAAGGCGCCCCCGAACCTGCATGACTTTCGTCTCTGGAAGGGACCTTCGGCCGCCGAAAGTGCCGCCGAAAGTGCCCTGTCCAGCCTTTTCTTGGGTGTTTTCTATGCATGTTTCTATGATGTTTTAGGGGGTTTTTGGGGAGTTGCTTATGAGTTGTTTAGAGTATGTTTGGCACCTCATTCGAGTCCACCTGTGTAGGATCGGACCCGAGGGACCGAGGAGGCCATCAGTGTTAGCCGTTTCAGAGTCGGCCCAGAGCTAGTCAGAGGTGAGTGGAACTAAACCTAATGTTTTAAATAAAGAAATTAAAGGTTTTTAGAGCATGATCCATGCATCATAAATGCCATGATATGTATTAGGTTGTTTTGCATTAGAATCCACGAATATGATGCATTGCATAATATGTTGTTGATGTGGATGAATATTTGATGATCCTTAGCCCTCAGTATGAGATGAGATAATATGATATGAAATGACATGGTATGAGACAGAAAGCCCAGGTGTGGCCTAATCGCCCCTGGCATCACGTATATGTAAGGAAAGACCAGGTGTGGCCTAATCGCCCCTGGCGTAGTTGGACATGTTGTGATATGAGTTATGTAAGCGAGTACTAGGTGTGGCCTCATCGCCCCTGGTATAGTTGGACATATTTCGATATGTGGAGGGTTAATGGTGACAAGTTCATCCTTAATGTGATATGTTTGTGATGTGATGCATTTCATGATGGCATACTTGTAAACGAACTGTTCTGCTAGTGTGGTTTCCGCTCACTGGGCTTTATAGCTCACCCCTCTCCCCTAACCCCAGGTTTGCAGGGTTAGAGATAGTCAGAAGATCAGCAGGTTATGTCTATGGTCAGATTCATGTAATAGATTAGTAGTGGACATGATGTAATGTAAGTTTATGTAATGATGTAAAAGAGTTGTTTTACAAAATGATATTATGTAATTTGTTCAGAATTATAGTATTGTGCTTGGCCCGAGTTGGATAATCCCTTTGTACATGAGTTTTTATTTTTATGTTGATGTATGTATTGGACCGAGTTTGACATAGAGTATGCTGACCCTAGGGGTTCTATGAGTTCAGTCATAGTGCATACACAGGTCAAGCTGGTTAAAGGTAAAGTTTTAAATGTTTTATGGAAATGTTTGCTCATGTTTGGGATTATACCAGATGTACAGGATGTATGTTAGGCTTGCTACGGGTCCCGGCGGCCTTAAGCCGATCTGGATCCTAGCGCCGGTAGCGGTCCGAATTTCCGGGTCGTTACAATCATGATCACAAAAAAGACATGCAGCAGGTACATGTATCCCACGCCTCAAAAGAATATCCCGAGTAGGAAGCACTCCACGACAAGCACGCCAAAGAAAATCACGAACTTTGGGAGGAACATCAAGAGACCAAAGACGGTTCCACCCATCATTATAACTCAGCACACCAGTCTTACCCGACAATTCTAAGACACAAAAATAGGCAGATTTAACTGAGTACACACTCTTCTTATGCAAGTGCCAAATTAATTTATCCGGTTTTGGGAATAAAGGCAATGGAATAGTAAGAATAGCTCTCATATCAACAACACTAAAAATATTCATTAGCTTCTCTACATCCCAACGCAGCTCACCTTCAACAAACAAATCACATACTCTCACGGCTTCAGGAACAAATATCGACTCATCTAAAGGCATAAAATCAATATCCCGAGGAATCCAAGGGCAATTAACAACAAAAACCTGCTTACCATCACCAATTCGCCACCTTACCCCACGTTGCAACACTTGTTGAGAAGACAAAATACTCTTCCAAACGAAGTTATAGTTAGAACCTAACCGAGCTGACAAAAAATTTTCATTCAGAAAATATTTAGTTTTGAGATGGAGTCCATTTTCTTATAAGCAAATTATAATTATATTAAAATTTTTCACCTCGGAAGCGAAAGATGACTGTATTATTGACTCGTGAATCCAAATATTTTGAATTGTTTAATATGATTGAATTATGCTGGCCATGTCATTCGTTTACAATTGTAATTGAATCACCAATTGAGTTTAAATTATTAATAAGGTTGGAATTGGTGATACCAACAATAAAAAATAATGAATATTTTACAAGTTATGTCACAATCCTTTCCAATTTTCATTAAAGAATCGATGAGATTGAGATTTGTGGCTACTATTACATGATGCGTTGCCACCTCGGATGACAGTAGGTAATTAATGCGTCCTATGTATGTTTTAACTACAAAGATAATGAATTTCAAAAAAAAAAAAAAAGCCAAAATCTATCCCTAGATTTAGGGAGGCATTTTTCTTTCCTTCCTTACTATAGAGAGCCTCTGAATAATTCGGATTTGTGTCTTTCTGTTGCCTTCTCTTAATCCCTAGGTTGGGAAAGTGGTTGAACACACTTTTCCATTAAGTGAGTTTGGAAATATTTTATTTTTTAATAAATCAATTTAATTATATTAAAAATATATATGTGATATTATATAATAATTTTTAAAATTTTTTTGTGATGTTTATTTTTTTTTTTTTCAGTTTTATCCCATATAGATTATAAAAAATCTAAATTATATATAATATAGAGCACAAAACTATTAAATAATTTGAGTTAATCATTCTGAATTAAGTGAAAAATAGATACAAAAATTATTTGGATCAATTTAGACCGTACTGTTTCAATTGGTATTAAAATCACTCTAAATTAGACAGATAAATTTATGCAGAGTTAATGGACCTGCGCACAGAAAGAGCTACCGTATGAGACAAGATAGAGCCATTCAAGGTATTAATAAACTACAATATTCGAGAGTCCATTTTTTATTTAGCCATTGTATCCGATTCAGTTTCTAATGCGACTTCTGTCCCACATTAACTATTTTGATTTAAGTGAAAAGTGAGTTTAAAAATTATTTGAATCAATTTGGACCGGACTATTTTATTTTTTATTTAATTAAATAATTTAATAGTGTAAAATAATTTATTATTTTCAGCTGTATGTGAGTTGTTGTAGTCCACTATTCATCATCTTTTATCTATTGCTTGTGCTAAATAGTTGTGCAATTGCGACTATTGAAATGGACACTACAAGTACTTCCTTTATAATTTTGGATAAAATGGAAAAAGAAAATGAAATTTATATTATTAATTCCACTATGAAAGGATTAGAATAAACGAATCAAAGCTATCGCCAAACGTGAAATTAATTGGTGGAAATAAATAACTAATTTAATTAAAAATATTATTTTAATCTCTTGATTTCTACAATTAAATAGTTGTTTAAAATTTATTATATTGAATATTATAAATAAATAACACGTGCATATAAAAAAATTTAAAACATAATAAATTATGAATAAATTTATTTTTTATAATTTTTTTTATTATTTTGCACATGAATGGAAAATATAGCAGCCTTCACTTATAAAGTTCCATATGAATTTTTTAACGGTGATTGTTTAAATTATCTACTTCTTTTATCCAATTGGAAGGGATTTCAGTTAGATGATCATGCAACCTAATAAGTGATAGCAACTTAATCACTTATCAATTGTTAATTTTCTTATTTAATTTATTAGATTAATACTACCCAGTACCCAAAAAAATCTTTATTTTTTCTGATTTTCATTTATATTCAAATTTTGTACTATAACGTTCTTATAAAATCCACCGAAAATAAAGTTTATAAATATATGTTCAAGTCAATTTGAGAAATCACTTGTTTCTCTTATTTTTTTTATTTTATTTTCGAGTCACATATAATCGTTATTCTGCTACAGTATCAACTATTCCTAACACACAGAGTCGTATGTACGGATGCACCTGTTTGCCCATGTATCATTTAATTTCCTTCAGCGTGCATGATGATAGAGCCATGGTGTAATCAAACCTGCTATCTTACTCCTCGTCACATCACAGGTGTTAGATTCTCTTGATGGATCCAAGTCTTGAATTTTTTAAAATAACTATTTTTTTAGTTGGATTTTTTAAAAAATTTTAGTTAGATGGTATGAGGGCAAAATAAAATAAAAATAACTTATTATTTCTGCAAATTCGAAGAGTAATGCATGAATTTGGTTTATAGTGAATTTAAAATATAAATATATGGTTGTATTTATTTTTATATAAATTCTTTTATTATATGTTGAGTCTGCGTTAAGCATATTTTTTGCCATATATATATATATATATATATATATATATATATATATATATATATATATATATATATATATATATATATATATATATATTCTATTATAATTAATCTCATTGTATAACTCCTGTTGGGAGATTTTGATTAAAATTTCTTAAGAATATATCTGATAAGTTATGCACAAAGAAATTATTTTTCTTTTTACAAATTTTAATTTGGTCTATTAATTCAAACGTTTTTGTTAATATACAGAAATATTCTAAAATTTTAATTTTATTAAAATTTATTATAATGTTAATAATAAGTTTAAATCAATTTTAACCAAAATATATTATCATTCGAGCTATTTGGTATTTGGTCCCGTGTTGATTTTACCGATGATTCATCCGACGGTGCCTGAAGAAGGACTAATGATCTCCATGGTGTTGCCCGCAGCTTAAATTTTAATTATTATTTTAATAAATAAATCCAATAAAAAAAGCAAAAAAGAAAAAACAGGCAATGCAACACCATCCGGCCCAGGCTCAGGCCCACTTTGTGTCTGGTTTGCCCATCACATAGTACACTGGAGACTATTATGCACTGCGGGGATGATAATCTCACAACCTCGTTAAATCCGTTTAAAATGATGACCAATGGCATGCAACCATATCCGGACTTTTTGCCCATTTGAAATTTGGAAAAAATATTTATAACGGTCAAAATTTACATTAGATGCGTTTTATAATCGCACCAAACTCTGCTGCATTTTAAAAAAGCGCTATAATTTTCTTTTTAAATACATCGATCGGCACTGCCCGTCGAAATCTTCAATTATGGCCTGGTGACACTTATAATGGAGCTAAGCCAAAGTTTTTTTTTATTATTTTTTTAATTATTAATATATTATAATAATATATTTATATTATATTAATTTAATAATATTATTTATATTATGTTTTTTATTATAATAAATATTTTTTATAATTTTTAATATATTAATATTTAATATATTTTATTATTAATATTTAAATAAAAAATTATTATTACTATTTAATTTTAATGTCATAAAATTAATATTATGTTATAATTAAATGTATAAAAATAATTTAGTAGTATTGTACATATTTATTCAATGATATAATTTTTCAATTATTTTTTATAATATATTTTGTTATTTTTAACATATTAATATAATAATATTATAATTAAATAATACATCTGACACACATTTAATTATATAATAATATTGTTTTATAATTTTAAAAATAATTATACATTTAATTACTTAATTAATCTAATTATATAATAAATTAATTAGTTAATATTTATTTTTCTTCTTATAAATTATAAATAATTCAATCACATACAGTATTTAAAATTATGGTATTATTTTGCTATTAAATTATTGTAGAAGATTACTTGAGTTTTTTTATAATTTATTAAGAAAAAATTAATTAATTAATTAATTTAATCATAAAATAAATTAATTACTTAATTAATTAATTAATTAATTTAATCAATCATAAAAAAATCCATGATGTCGTACAACATCTAATTATATCATAATTTTATCTTATAACTCTAAATATTAATATATTTTATTATTAATATTTAAGTTAAAAATATTATAAATACTATATAATTTTAATATTATAAATTAATATTATTTTATGATTAGAAATATACAGTTGCATAAAACAGTTTAATAAAATATAAATTTAATTTTTATAATTTAATATTTATATTAATTAATTAATTAATCTATTTTTCTTTAATAAATTATAAACAATAATGTGAATTCATAATTTTAAATATTAATATTTTTAATATATTAATACTTAATATATTTATCATTAATATTGAAATTAAAAAATATTATTAACAGTATATAAATTTAATATTATAAAATTAATATTATTCTACAATTAAACGTGTACAATTATATCAATGTAAATTTAATTTTTATTATTTTAATTATTTAATTCAATAATTTTATATATATTTATAACAAAATAATTTTTTTAATCTCAAATTGATAAAAAAAATTCGCCATTATCATACACTTTAAAAGATAAACTTATTTTGATTGTTTTTTCCAATTTAGAAAAAGGTAGGCTTTAATAGTTCAATAAATAATTAAAGGATTCAGGTGTATGTGATCAAGGAAGTTTCCTATTATTATCTAATTACCTAATTCATTTATTAAAAAAAAAAAGGCTTTAATAGTTCATTTATTATTTAATTTTAATTTGAAAAACATAATATATTAATAAATTTATATATAAACGTATTAATAAAATTATTAAAATATAAAAAATATTTTTTTTTAAATAATTGTCACGTTGAAAATGAAAATATTCATTTCATTTTAGTTTAAAAAATTTTGAGGAAAGAAAGGGAATAGTCACTCCCTCAAAAAGAAGAGGAAATGAATTGTGGCATTCCACGTGTTCCAACCAGAATTAGGTAACATGGAAAATCGATAACTTCACAGGGGAAAGAAACATGAAATGATAAGATCGGTATATTATCATACAAAAAGTTACTCATTCAGTCATCCAGTTTCTTTCAATCTTTAAGCAGCCATGTCTACTCTCTATGAATTCCTCGCTCGCCTCTACACCGTAGCTACAGTTTTCTTCTGCCTCTTAGCACTCGAAGCCGTAATTCTATTCCGGTCGGTCACCGGAAGCATCACCAGTTCCGATAACCGCAACGCGATCAGCACAACCGAATATCTGCAGCTGATTGAAGAGAAAAATCCAGCAATTCTCTACACAGAAATGCTGAGAGAGCAATTGGTAATAGAATGCTCAGTTTGTTTATCGGAATTTTTGGAAGGAGAAAGTGTTAGGAATTTGAAATGCAAGCACACATTTCACAAGGATTGCCTCGACAAATGGCTGCAGCAATATTTGGCTACTTGCCCTCTTTGCCGGACAAAGGTGTTGCCCGATGAGATTGTTGCTGATTATCATCGCCTTCGAGACCAGACGGATCAGTATGATGGGAGTGATGAGGAGATGATTTTCTTGCTTTCTGCTTTACATGGTAATGGTTTACAGAGGATTTTCTAGTTTCTTTCCTCCTCTTCCTCCTCTTCCTTGTATAAATTAAAATCCACAGATATTACTCTTATCCTTGTTTCTTCATAATGCTTAAACAAGAAATTTTTGGTATTCCTTGGAGATTAATCATTTACTTATATCTTTACGATCCACATTAATTGAAGAAATTACTTTGTACAGAGGATTAGGATTTGTTTGAAAAATCAAAATGGGTGATTGCTTTGCTTTGCTTTTCTACTCTGATTCTATGAAGCTCCGGTGTATGGTATGTCGTATGAGTGTTGAATCAAAAGTTCAGTTGCTGAATATCTTTGTATTAGTGTTTTGATCTTTATGAGAATTGGGATTGTAATAGATAAAGCTAATTAAGCAGAGACAAGTGGAATGAAAATATCAACTGCTGAATCATAAAATAAACATAAAATAGATAAATAAAATAATAAATATCAATGAGATTACAGAAAGGGCAGTAAAAATTGATGTACGATGAAGACAGTTGAACCACCAATGCAAGTAAGTCCTTGGGAGTGATGGGAAGCCTGTGTCTGTTTATATATATATATATATATATATGTATATATATTTAAATTAAATATTTCTATTAAATTAGTTAAAAGAAATATACATATAATTAAAATAATAAATATACATAGAATACAAATATTTCTACAAAGATATATTTACTGATATTTTCACATAAACAAAAAATACAAATTAAAACAATAAATTTTGATAATTAAATAACCCATATTAATAAATTATTTTTTATCAATTAAAAATTTTATTTTTCATGAACAGATATTAAATTAATAAATAAATTATTATTTAAAAAAAATTACCGACAATGTGATATTGAAAAGAAAAATTAATTAAGTGTATTTTTAAAAGTTGAAGGATTACCAAATTTAGAAATTGCTCAAAAGCTATCTTATTGAAAAAAAAAAAAAGACTTACATAAAGTCAGACCTTGTGGTGTTAAATGCAATTCAATATCCGACGTTGACAAAAGTTTTCGATTGGCTCATCCAAACAACTGTACTTTTTAAAAAAAAATTTAATTTTAATTCTTATAATTCGACTGTGAAGATAATATGTTTTTTCATATGGATAAAATTAAAATACATAGACAAAATTCTTTATTTTTAAAATTCGATGGATATAATTATTTATTTTGATATAATCTAAAAATCATAAAATATTATAAATATTTTATTTATTTTAAAAATAATCATGAACAATTAGTACATTAATTTTATTATACTTTACAGATTTAAAAGTAATTTATCCAAAAAGGTGGATGAGGGAGAATGATAGCTTCCTTGTGGGGCTAGAGGTAATGGAGTATTGGCCAATAGGCATAATACTTTTTTTTTTTTGTCTGATGCATTTTATTCCATACTTTTCTCTGAATGATTTCTCTGAGCTCAATAACTGCATACCATTTATTCCTATACTTTTGGAAATATCAGACTACTTCAATTTGTTTGATATTTTCAACCTACATTGACATCAAAATATCTTTTAAAAAATTTCATTATTTCATCTTATTATTTTTAATCAAAATTATTCTTTTTTTTTTAATAAAATTTGTCATAACCACAACTTTATTTCATAAAATCATGCACCATAAATAAAATCTACTAATAAATAATTATGTAAATTTATAGTCAGACATCACCATTCTTTTGTAAAAATATAATATGTATACATAAGAAAAAAATTAAATTTCTGTCAAGATATTTGAATTTCAACCAATAAAATTCCAACGGCTAATGTAATTTTCAAAGACATAAATGAATCCATTTATTAGTGAGCTACTTGCTAGACTCGACTTTAATCCAGTCAAATTTCAGCAATCAATGAATTTGAATAGTTCAGAAAATTCGAATTCAAGTTTTATACCAAGCAATTTGGAAGCTTAATTTTAATTTAAAAAAAAAAAAGATGAAAATATTATTAAATTGAATCAAAGATTGGAACTACCAAAATAAGCTCAGAAGGCTGACCTGTTGGGTCTGCTATTTGTTTATTGGGCTGTCTTAGACAATAAACAAATACTATTGGTAATGGAAGTGGGCCTTAAAACATATCCAAAACTCAGAATTTATTTAATTATACAGTAATCTATATATTTTTTTTATTTGCTTAGTATTTTATTTTTCTATTTTTTAAATATTTCTCTTATTTTCTCCAATTTAATTGGAGCAATTAAAGT